>NW_011495071.1:4443978-4451822 GCF_000754665.1 Bison bison bison
ATCTCATTGCCTTTCTTTGGGATTGGAATGAAAACTGACCTTTTCCAGTCCTATGGCGACTGCTGAGTTTTCCAAATTTGCTGGCATATTGAGTGCAGCACTTTCTCAGCATCATCTTTCAGGATTTGAAATAGCTCAACTGGAATTCCATCACCTCCACTAGCTTTGTTCATAGTGATGCTTATGGAAAAAAAGTGGAAGCAGTGACAGATTTTATTTTCTTGGGCTCCAAAATAACTGTGGATAGTGACTGAGGTCATGAAATTAAAAGACACTGGCTCCTTGGAAGGAAAGCTATGACAAACCTAGAAAGCATATTAAAAAGCAGAGACATCACTTTGCCAACAAAGTTCTGTATAGTCAAAGCTATGGTTTTTCCAGTAGTCTTGTATAATGTGAGTGTTGCACCAAAAAGAAGGCTGAGCACTGAAGAATTGATGCTTTCAAATTGTGGTGCTGGAGAAGGCTCTTGAGAGTCCCTTGGACTGCAAAGAGATCAATCCAGTCAATCCTAAAGGAAATCAACCCTGAATACTCATGGGAAGTCCTGATGGTAAAGCTGAAGCTCCAGTACTTGGCCATCTGATGCAAAGAGCCAACTCATTGGAAGAGACCCTGATGCTGGGAAAGATTGAAGGCAAAAGAATAAGGGGACGGCAGAGGATGAGATGGTTAGATAGCATCACCATCTCAATACACATGAATTTCAGCAAACTCTGGGAGACAGCGAAGGACAGAGGAGTCTGGTGTGCTGCAGTCCATGGGGTTACAAAGAGTTGGACATAGCAACTGAACATCATGAACCTGGAAATGGGCCCTCCCCACACAGAATCTGGAGGCTTCTTAATCTGGAGGCTTCCAGTCTCCAGAACTGTGAGAAATAAATTTGTGTGCTTTAGAAGCCACCCAGTCCACGGTATTTCGTTACATCAGATGGCAACTCTGAGACAGCTTGCTTATCTCCATTTCACGGGTCAAGAAACAGGTTCAGAAAAGACTGGCCCAGGCACACGCCTGGTCAGGATGAGGCAGAGGGGTCCTGTCTTTACTTGCCGTGTCTTCTCCGAAGACATGTGTAGACATTTGGTGAGCTGGGCTCAGGGCACCAGCACTCTGCAGGCCCAGGGCCCTGGGTGTATCAGGGTTGGAGGTTGGCATCTACCCAGTAAATAACCAGAGTAAGATCTTATGTTTTCTTGTGAGAAGACAAGAATCACAGGAACATTCATCTCTTGCCTGGTTCAGAGGACAGCAGACTCTTGTCAGGATCTGTAGCCCTTAACAAGATTCTCTGCTTGTCTCTTTGGGGCCTGAAACCATGGGGTGCGTGGGGCCATTCTGGCAAAGTGATGACTCCTGGGCTGTGGAGACGACACAGGTTCAGGGTCAGGCTGGTGGCTGCCCTGTGCTTCATGATTACAGCTGTTTCCTCAGGGAGCCAAGTCTCAGTGGTGGGGCCAGAGCACACCTGTGCAAGTACACACACACACACACACACACCACCATCATGCCTCCAGAGCTCGGGCACAAGAGCTTGCCCTCACCATAGAGGAGACTACAAAGGTAAAGACGCAGCTCACCTCCCAGGCAGATGCTCAAAGAGACTGGGTTTGGGAACTTCATGTCCCGGGCCTGGGGTTATCGTCCTGGACGGCTGCAGGAACCTGGCTGAAACACAATGCATCTGACTCTGCTGGGAACTAGGGATCCTGGATTCCAAGCCACCTCTGTGCCTAGTGAACTGTGTGACCTTGCAGTAGCACTTACCCACTTTTGTTCGGCTTCCACACCTGGAAATTGTAGACGAAACATCGTTTCAGGGCCAATGCAGTGAGTCTGTGATATCTTGAAATGGCTAAAAAAATAACAGCTCGCATCTACCAGCTCTACGTGCTAAGCACTTTGTGCCCATGCTTTCACTGAAGGCTCATAATGAGAAGCAGCTTTTATTAACCCTGGTGAGTAGGTGGAAAACAGGTGCAGAGAGGTTAAGTCACTGACTCAATATCAGATGACTGTCAAGTGGCCCAATGGGGCTTGAGAGTTTCAGGTCTTGCTTAACCACGGTGCTACACTTTTTTAAACTGCATATGAAAAGAATATTTTTTAATAAAAAACACAAATTTCCACTTCACAGAAATGAAATTAGTTTAGGTAAGAAGCAGGAAACTTGTAGTATGATTACATTCAGTGCTACCGTCCAAGCAGGACAGTCTCACACATGACAGTTTGCTAAGCTTTTGTTCCAGAAGCTCTTCTTTCAGATTCTATAGTGGATGCTTTTTGCTTTTACACACCAGCAGCCATTCAGTAGGCTTTCTCTGGGGGAAAAGAACTCCACTTTCTCTCTGTGCAATCACTTGTACCATGCCTTGCATGTAGTTGGCTCCATGCGGTGGGTGTGCTGGGTACCCTGGAATAGTCAGTTGTTTCCCTGGCCAGAGTGATGACTTTGGAGATGGCAGATCCAATGAGACAGAAGACATTCAAATACAATTTTTTAAAATGAACCTATTGAGAACTCTTTTCTGTGTGTGTGTGCCACTGGACTTGGCCTGGCAGGACATGGACTTAGAGCGGGGGCCAGTCATCTTGCCACCACCTAAATCCTGCCTGAGAAAGAAGCTGAGATAAAAACAGAGAGCAGAGGGATTTCCCTGGTAGTCCAGCGGGCTTCCCTGGTACCTCAGATGGTAAAGCGTCTGCCTGCAATGTGGGAGACCCGGGTTTGATTCCTGGGTTGGGAAGATCTCCTGGAGAAGGAAATGTCAACCCACTCCAGTACTCTAGCCTGGAAAATCCCATGGATGGAGGAGCCTGGTGGGCTGCAGTCCCTGGGTACGCAAAGAGTCGGACATGACTGAGCGACTTCACTTTCACTTTCCAGTGGTTAAGGCTTTGCCTTCCAATGCAGGGTGTGTGGGTTCGATCCCCAGTCATGGAGCTAGGATCCCACATCCCTGGAGGCCAAAAGACCAAAACATAAAAGGGAAGGAATATTGTAACAAATTCAATATAAACTTTTTAAAAAGAGAAAGCAGAGCTCCTGGGTGGAAATGCCATACACACCTGAAGCCAGCCTCTCTTGAAAATCTAGGTTATCTACCCACTGGAATTTGCAGTTAGAAAAGTCAATAAAGGGCTTCTCCAGTTGCTCAGCAGTAAAGAATCCACCGGCAATCCAGGAGCCTCAGGAGACATGGGCTCAACCCCTGGGTTGGGAAGATTCTCCTAGAAGAGGGCATGGAACCCCACTCCCATATTCTTGCCTGGAGAATCCCATGGACAGAAAGAGGAGCCTGGAGGGCTACAGTTCAGAGGGTTGCAGAGTCGGACAAGACTGAAGCGACTTAACATGCCCGCACACATGCCAATAAAATCTTTTTCTGATTTTAAGCCTATTGGAGTCTTGTGCTCTGCCACTTACAACAGAAGAGTCCTAATTGACCGAGAATAAGCAGTTACTAGAGTCAAGAAGCCCAATTATCTGGCTTCAGCCTCTATCCTGGTGGGAGGTGAGCCACTTTCAGAGTGGAATCTCCATTCAAAGAAAGACCACAATCTGCCTGGCATTTCTGGGGATCCCCAATCCTCTGAACTGAGGGGTACCTGGGTTTTACCGGATAAGAGAGGCTGCTTCCGGGAGCAGTAGAACAACTGGGCTGAATTGTTCAAAAGCCGAAGAGTTGGTTGTGAGAAGCAGATGGTGACACCCGTCATTGCTGCCTGGGGTGCGGAGGGGGAGCAGTGCATGTGTGACAGTGCCCTCCCTGCCACCAGGGCACTGCTGGGAAAGGCTAAGGACTGGGGAGCACTGCTGAAAGAAGCATTACAATTCATAAATTTATCAATCAGTGTAAATCCATTGTGCCTCACCCCCATTCACATAGTGAAGTCCCAAGCCCCAGTACCTCAGAATGTAACTGTATTTGGATTTAGGGCCTTTAAAGAGGCTATTATGGGGAAAGGGGGAGGGGGATAAATCGGCAGATTGGGATTGACATATACACACCACTAGAGTTTCCCAGGTGGTGTTAGTGGTAAAGAACCCACCTGCAATGAAGGAGATGTAAGAGATGCAGATTCCATCCCTGGGTCTGGAAGACCCCCTAAAGGAGGGCATGACAACCCACTCCAGTATCCATGGAGAATCCCATGGACAGAAGAGCCTGGTCAGTTATGGTCCATGGTGTCAAAAAGAGTTGGACATGACTGAAGCAACTTAGCATGCATGCAGCCCAGTATAAAACAAATAACTAACAAGAACCTACTGTATAGCACAGGGAACTCCACTCAATGTTCTGCGGTGACCCAAAGGGAGGGAAATCCAAGAGAGAGGGGATATCTGTGTACATGTAGTTGATTCACTTTGCTGTACAACAGAAACTCACACAACATGGCAAATCAGCTATATTCCTATATATATATATATATATATTTTTTTTTAAAGAGCTCATCATGGTAGCTCAAACAGTAAACAATCTGCCTGTAATGCGGGAGACCTGGGTTCGATCCCTGGGTTGGGAAGATCCCCTGGAGAAGGGAACAGCTACCCACTCCAGAATTCTGGCCTAGAGAATTCCATGGACAGAGGAGCCTCGCAGGCTGTGGTCCATGGGGTTGCAAAGAGTTGCACACGACTGAGCGACTTTTACTCACTCACTCTGTCATGGAAGAGCTCATAGGGGTGGGCCTTAGTCCAGCATGGCTGATGTCGTTAGGGAAAGAGGGGATTAGGACACAGACACACCGAGAGAAGACTGTGTGAGGACAGGGAGAAGGCTGCCATCTACAAACTAAGAAGAGAGGCCTCAGAAGAAACCGACCCTGCAGACACCTTGACCTTGGACTTCCAGCCTCTAGAACTGTGAGAAAAATCTATTTCTGTTGTTTAACTTCCCTGCTGCCCTTCCTTGGCCCTCCCTGTCTGTAATACTTTGTTATAGCAGCTCTAGCATATTAACATGGAGAAGGCAATGGCACTCCACTCCAGTACTCCTGCCTGGAAAATCCCATGGACAGAGGAGCCTGGTAGGCTGCAGTCCATGGGGTCGCTGAGGGTCGGACACGACTGAGCGACTTCACTTTCACTTTTCACTTTCATGCATTGGAGAAGGAAATGGCAACCCACTCCAGTGTTTTTGCCTGGAGAATCCCAGGGATGGGGGAGCCTGGTGGGCTGCCGTCTATGGGGTCACACAGAGTCAGACACGACTGAAGTGACTTAGTGGCAGCAGCAGCAGCATACTAATATTATATATAAATTAAATCATACAGTAGTGTTATAAATATGAAAATAAATATATACTTTAAAATAAAGATGTATATACATTTGTATGTATGTGTATCTATATATCTATTGGGCTGACCAAAATGTTTGGATTTTTCTATTGAATCTTGCAGGAAAACCCAAATGAATCGGCCCACTCCAATAGAAATGGCAACCCACTCCAGTATTCTTGCCTGGAGAATCCCATGGACAGAGGAGCCTGGCAGGCTACAGTCCATGAAGTTGCAAAGAGTCTGACACAACTGAGTGATCACGCAGACACAATATAGCTACATACCTAGGGCCCTATCTCTACCTGTGTATGTATGCATAATCTTGCATGAAGCCCCTCCATTGCTTTTCCATTGTCAGAACAAGTCCTAATCTGAGAAGTGGGGGCCCTCCTTGCCTCCCCAGTGACCGCCACTCCAGCACTTCCTGTTCACAGCTTCACTGGCACCCCACTCGTGGCCGTCTCCGGGACAGGTCACCCTCCTGGCCCCGCTGTCCCCAACCAGTAGCGCCGGGTTCTCAGCCTGCTCACTCCATGAACTTCTGCTCACCCTGCGGCTGCAGAAGCTTTCATCAGCTTTCGGAGAGAACAGGAGTCACTTCCTCCCCTGCTCCCACCACCATCTGGCACACACCTCTATTAAGACATTGATTCCATTGTGTGGTAGTTATTCGTGTATCGGTTTGTTTCCTCGCAATAGCGGCTCAGTTCCTGAAGGAAGGAGCTGGTTCCTTGTCATCTTGGCAGCGCCGGCCAGGTTTTGCGTGGGAGAGGGATGCTCCTGCCTCCCTGGGCAGCTCGCTTGTAGGGTGCGCTGGGGGCCTCAGCCCACGAGCCGCCCCTCCTGTGTTTTTTCCCTCCCCCTCTTGAGGGGGGATCAAAGGCAAATTCGGCGCGCTCCACCCCAGAGTGACGCCCCACCGGTGGGACAAACAAAAGCCTCGGGTTCAACGACAGGACAGCCGAGAGCGAATTGCAGGAGCTCTCCACAGCAGATTAGGTATTTAGAGCCAAAGCGCTGTGGCTTTCAGAGATTAAAGGCATTATAGATTTGCTAAACGCGAGGCGAGCCAAAGAATAGGTAGACAGAGCATCGCTACCCTTCAGGCAGCCGGGGGTGGGCGTGCGGAGGACGCGCAATCATGCCGGCGTGAACGCGAGACACGCGGGCTTAATTTTTCATTTGCAATCAAGGCCACGTCCCCCCTTCTCCTAGTTTCAGAAACACCGGTCCTTCCTCGGGCTCCTTTCACAGGCCGAATTGCCGAGAGAAGGGAAAATTATCCAGAGATAATGGTGCTGATTATGGGACAGCAAGTGGCTGCGAAGCGCAGGCGGCGCCTACAGATGAGGAGCGGCGCGGGCCGGGCTGCGGACGGATGCGCTGGGCGGGGGTGGCGGGGCGGTAATGCTGGGTCCTCCAGTCCCGCATCTTTGGCGAGCTCTCGGGTCCCAGCGTTCAGGCCCTGACCCAACTGCACTTGGGGATCTCATGTCTCTTCCTTGAATGGGGAACACGTTTAGGCTTCATGGAAAGTTCTTTTCTACCCACTCCCCCCGCCCCTTGGGTTCACCGCCACCCCTCTTTTAATCCAAGAAAAGGAGCAAAGACTGTTCTATAATGGAGAGAATGCAGAGAAGGCAGAGTGCATAGGATTACAGGAGACGGGATCTCAGGAGCTAGACTCAAGGAGTCTGAGGACCTGGATTCTGCTCCCTGCCCCTGCCGCGGGTGCGCCTTCATGAATCTGGGTGGGGCAAGTGCCTCTCCGGACCAGTAGTCTGCACTTCAGAAGCAGGCGTAGGACCCCGTGAACGTCACTGTTCTGCGCTTCGCAGCAGGAAGGAAAACGTCTCTATACTCCTGAAGAAAAATCAGGAGATGAGGTGATTGTCATTCTCTTCTGAAAAGGAGACAAAAGAAAATTAACTTGAGTTGCAGCCCGATGGACTCAGGCTAGACCTAAAAGAAGAATTCTCACCAGAGGGGCATTGTTAAAACATGAAACCGGACCCAACAGAAAGTTTCAAAACTTCCTACTGGGTAGCATTTTCAAGAATCGCAGTGCGGGCTAGACTCGGCACGTGCCTCTTCCGAGAGGCGACGGTGGATGGACCCACTGCCTTCGGAGCTTCCTGACTCACCATAATTCAATCTATGAAGTTCCTCGATGCGCTGGGCGCACATCCAGACACTCTGGGAATACTGTTTCATTACCCCTCCATTCAGACCTAGCAGGTGGATGTTTTATCCCTCAAACAAGCATGCAGAATTTGGCGGCTTTGCCAGGGTCACTGCTGGCTGTACATGGGAGCTGAATCTGAAGCCGAGTCTGATTGGTTTCAAAAGTCTCTCTCTCCCCCGGAGGCCCGCATCCTCTCTTGCTGGAAAGAGGCAGCGGGGAAGGTGGGCAGCGAGGGCTCAGCAGGAGTTTCTATGCAGCCTCGGGTAGGACCCGCTCACCACCGCTCACAACTGCTCACCACTCAGATGAAGAAACCACATTTCATGGCAAACAGGGGTGACACCTGAGAGGCACATCCTGCCAGATCGGAAGAGCG
>NW_011495071.1:4451922-4457284 GCF_000754665.1 Bison bison bison
GGGGCGGAACCGGGTGGACTCCCAGAGGGTGGGAAGCACCCAGCCCAGGACTTCAGAGACTATGGGCTGACAGCAGCCACCTGTGATCAAATATTCCTTTGCTTCTTTTTCGGGCTTGCGGAATTGCTTCCACGTGCTTCCTGACCGAGCGGAGGAGCAGGTCATTAAGTTCTGGAAGACAGAGGCGGGACCATCAGCCCTGGAAGAATGGGAGGGTAGCTGGGCTTCTAGGCAGCTCCAGAGACCCACTCATAACCCTGGGGGCTCTGAGCGCCTCAGTGGCTGCAAGGACCCATGCCCAGGTCCTGCCACTCAGGCTCCCAGAGGAAAAAAACCCAACTAACCTGCTTCTCCTAGCCCTCTAAGAACACAAGGCTGGAATGCCCTAGTGCTCAATGGGGCTGTCAGGTCGGGGCCAAGAGGCAGGGCAACTAGAGTCAGACTACACTGAATAAATCTCCACCCACTAACTAACTGCAGGCTATGTGTGCTTAGGCACATGTAAACTCCTTTATCCTGTTTCTTCACCTGTAAACAATAATAATACCTGTATTAAGGAGTAAAGAGACAGTTAACTGGAACTTGGCTGCCAGGTTGTCAGCACTGTGTACAGTTAACTGGGATATTGCTGTGACCCCAGTGACTACCACCATACAAAACCACTACTGTGAGAGGATCGGAGAAAAAATGGTACAAATGCAGGAGCAGGAGAAAGAAGGATGAGGTCATTTTTTATTTTCCTTTTTAAGATGATCCCTCCCCACTCACCCAAGACCCTGGAGCCTGTCCCCAGGCTCCATGTGGGATGTGAGAACCCACCCTTGTTTAGACAAGGGCTTTGCTCTGAAACACAGGCTACAAGGAGATGGAACCAGGTGGACAAGGACCGCCAACTAACTGGTCCTGGTTTGAGCACTGAAAAAGCCCCCTGTCTCAGGAACCTCCTTTGTTGTTGTTGTTCAGTCCCCCAGTCGTGTCTGACTCTGCCACCCCATGGATGGCAGTACGCCAGGCCTCCCTGTCCCTCACCACATCCCAGAGTTTGCCCAAGTTCATGTCCATTGCATCAGTGATGCCATCCAGCCCTCTCATCCTCTGACATCTTCTCCTTCTGCCCTCAGTCTTTCTCAGCATCAGGGACTTTTCCAATGAAGGATAAAAAGAAACCTCCTTATTCCCAGGCAAATCTGCAAAGTTGGTCATCCTATACCAAGAACCACCTCGGAGAAGACAGCGGTGGGACCACAAACTCAGTCACACGTGCAGCCGCTTAGTGTACACTGCGCTGGGAGCACAACATCCCTCACTCCATCTTCCCCTCCTCCCCTCCTCCCCTCACTCCCTCACTTCCTTCTTGTGTTTATTTAGCTAAGATTCCCTTCTCCCCTTTGGTCCTTAGTATGTTCACACTGGGAGGGCCAGACACACCAGGGCCAGCTATGGAGGGGTGAGGGAGCCTGTGAGATTAGCAGGCAGGGCCTGGGGTCCAGAAGGGGGCTCTGCCCACCCTTGTCGCTTTTTAATGCGATGGTTCTTGCTGGGGAAAACAGAGGCAGCATTTTCTCATCAAGTCCAAACTCCCTCTGGGTGGCCCTGGAGACACTGGTGACCAGAGGTGACTGGGCGCGTGGAGAAGGGTGGAGAGCTGGAGCCCTAGCCCCCGGACCTGTGTCCTGAGGCAGCTGGAGAACGAGCAAAGGGCCGGAGTGTGGGCAAGAGCGAGTTTGTGTGTGCTTCTGCAAGTAGGCAGGTCTGATGGACCAGATCTTCCAACAGAGCCCTGGCCAATGGTTCTGAGAGGCAATCATGAGAGTGGAAAAGAGAACAGGGGTGGGAGACGAGGCAGGAGGTGATTGGATGGGACTCAGAACAGAGGGGTCCCTGAGTTTTGGCCCTCTCTCTTCCCTGACCTTCCCAGGGTCAGGGATCGGGAGAGGCTGGGGCCTCAGGGCATCATGCTGTCCGGGCTGGTTCTGACCAGGGACGCAGAGCTGCAGCCAAAAAGGGCGGTGGGAAACCCTCCCCTCCCAGCACACAGCAGGTACGTGGCAGGGCTTCCAGCCCTGAGAGAGGGGCCTGGGCTGTTCTTCGTCCCCTCTTGGGGACTTGGTGGATCATGAAGAACAGGGCGAGCACAGCTGAGTGCCTCTCCTCCGGGGCCCTGCCCTGCCTTGCTAGTGGCAACCAGAGAAGGCACTCCGGGGGGATGTTTCTGGGATTGCAAGGTTGTCTCCTGCTGCCTGTGTTCCCTGACCTCCTTCTGCACCCTGGCACTTTTCACAAGCTCTCACCGTGAACCACTGGGCCGGCAGAAGGGGGTGTCCTACCTCCATCAGCCAGGGCAGAACTCTAGGCAGGGGCTCCTCTGCTCTCTGCAGTGGAGCTGAGCAGCACTGCCTCCCCCCAATCTGGGATGCCACTCAAACTTCTAATGCAAACTTCTCTTTGTAAAGGGAGCCGCTGGAAGTCCGGGGACGCACGGCAGTGCCGGGCACCCTACAGGCAGCGTGCTGGCTCGAAGACCTTTTCTGGTGCCAAAGGCTGGGAAGTCAGGTGTGGCACCCCTGGTTCTGAAGAAGTACAAGCCCATCACGAGTCCCCCTAGAGGCAGGGGTCTGTCCTCGTCCTAGCATCTAATACGGTGGTCCTCAGCCTTTTAGGCACCAGGGACCGGTTTTGTGGAGGGTAATTTTTCCACGGGGTAGGGGCGGGTGGATGGTTTCTGGATGATTCAAGTGCATTACATTTATTTTGTCACAGCTGATCTGACCGTAGGCAGAGCTTAGGCGGTGGGTGATGGGGGCTGTAAATCCAGATGAGGCTTCGCTCACTGGTCTGCCACTCACCTGCCATCCAGCGGGGGTCCTAACAGACCATGAACCTATACTGTTCTGTGGCCCCTGGGGGTTGGGGATCCCTGATCTAATATACTGGATATTTGTTTCTGTTTCTTTCCCCAAGAAAATGTAAGCCTCATGAGAGCAGGAACTTCATTTTTTTTCTTATCTTCTGTCTCCCCAGCTCCTAGAAGAGTGATGGGCACATTGCAGGTCTCAGTAAAGATTGTTGGGTGAAGGAATGAATTAAGTAGCGTCATCATTCCATTCCATTCCCATTTTACAGATGATGAAACTGAGGTTGAGTTGGATTAATTAACTCAAGGCTCCCTGGTAGCTTTGGGCTTTGAGGGAAGGCATGTTTACAACAGTCATTACTCCCTGGAAATTCTTCTGCTAGTCTGACTTGCTTCTCTCCAAATCCAAGGATGGCCCATGTCCAGCAGTGAAGACCAGCTGAGGAGCACATTCCTGGGGGGCTGCCCTCTTTAGGTGAAGAAAGAGGTTTAAGGTGAGGCTGCCATCGTGAAGGGAAGGTCCTCAACCCCCATATCCATGTGGCTGGTTGTCCCAGGAATCGCTTCCTCTGTACATCTCCCTGTTACTGTGAGGAAGGGGAGGGAGGCTTTAAATGACTTCAGCTATAGATCTCACAATTACTCTCCCTCTCTCTAATTTGGATGTTAATGTATTAGCTACAGCTTTGCCTTCTAGGCTAGAAATTGTTTTTCCCCCCCGCCCTGAAATTATACATCCAGATAGAGTAGTGTTCATTAAAGTAAGATTAGGAGAGGATAATATGTGAGAGGTATGTAATCTTTTGCAAATGGTTAGTAAATTGGAACTACCCCAATTACAATCTTGTTCATCACACAGGGCTGAATTACTCTGCCTGGGACGGGAGTCTCAGCCACAGCTCTACTCGGCTCACATTTCATAAATATTGTATACACATGATATTCTCAGCCATCTGCTTTGCTGGTCGCCGAGCACATTTTCTGACTTTCTGGTCGACTGCAGAGAGCGGTGGGCGTGAGGTGGCCATCCTGCCGGCCAGCCTCAGAGCCCAGCCTGGCGGGCCCTCCTGGAGGGCTCCTCCCATGCCAAGTGCCGCAGGCACCTTCCCCCAGGCTGTGCCAGGCCCACTGCCCCCACTAACACCTCCTGTGGCTCCCAGGGTCTCACCCAGCAGGGACCTGTGTGCAGTGGGGCTTTGCCGGCAGGAATCTGCTCCAGAAGAGGTGTGTGAAGGTGATGGAGCTGATGCTGAGAAGAGCTCAGGGTGTGGGGTCTGGGTGACACCCTGAGTCATCTGAAGTTTTCCCTCTGCCTTGCAGGACAGACAGGGAGTGCACACCCATGGTTCTCACAGGTTGCTGCTCAGCATTAAGGGTGAATCTGTCTCTTCCTCTCACCCCTTTGGGTTTGGCCCGAGCTGCTCCTTGTGATCACTTTGTGTCCTGTGTCTTTCAAAGAGGCAGTGAAATGTCATAATTAAGAGTGAGAATCTGTCCTCAGAGTGTCTGGATTTAAATCCTGCTTTGCTATTGACCAGGCTTCCCAGGTAGCTCTCTGGTAAAGAATCCACCTGCCGATGCAGGAGGCACAAGAGACACAGGTTCAATTCCTGGGTCAGAAAATCTCTTGTAGAAGCAAATGGCAACCTGCTGCAGTATTCTTGCCCGGGAAATCCCATGGACAGAGGAAGGCTATAATCCTTGGGGTCACAAAATAGTTGGATACGATTTAGAGACTAAACAGGAGTAATAATCTGGCTCAGAGTGTCTGGATTTAAATCTTGCTCTGCTGTTGACCAGTTGTGATCCCGAGCACATAGTTTAAGCACTCTGCGTCTAGGTTTCTCCATCTATAAAAAGGGTGTGATAATAATAACACCTATCCCAGAGGATGGTGATGAGTTAATATTTAGGACAGTATCTGGCATACAGTAAGTGCTTAATAAACATTAGCTATGATTTTTTTTGCAAAGATATTTTGAATCTCTTCCTCAGATCTCAGCATCCCCTGCAAAGAGCATGCAGAAGGCTTGTGCAAGAAGTAAACTCCAGGCAGGAGGGAACCAAAGATAAAAGACTGGATCCACCTGGTAGCACATTTCCCAGAGCTTATTTCATTCCATCCTCACAGGTCTTTGAAGCATATATATTTTTATGCCCATTGCACGGATGAGGATGGTGAGGCTCAAAGAATTTTTAAGAAGCAGATTTCTTGTTGCTTCCCTGTTCAAAACTTTCAGTTTACCCTTTGTTTTAGAGTAAAGCCCCATATCCTGAACAGCCTATAATATCCTCCATAATCTTGTTCTCATCCACCTGCGTGTTTATCCTCTACTCACGCCTGATCCTATCACCTCACCAAGTTGTTCTTTATCCACATCACAAACCCCCCTGCTCCAGGGCCTTTGCACACCCTATTTTTTCTGCCTGGTCTTGACCTCCCCTTCCTGCTTTGCCGAAATAATTCCTATTCATCCCTTAGATTTTTTTTTTTTTTTTTTATTTACT
>NW_011495071.1:4457384-4497570 GCF_000754665.1 Bison bison bison
TTATTTACTTATTTGGGGGCTTCACTTGTGGCTCAGCTGGTAAAGAATTCTCTGCAATGCAGGAGACCTGGGTTCGATCCCTGAGTTGGGAAGATCCCCTGGAGAAAGGAAAGGCTACCCACTCCAGTATTCTGGCCTGGAGAATTCCATGGACTGTTTAGTCCATAGGGTTGCAAAGAGTCGGGCACGACTGAGTGACTTTCACATTTTTGGCCGCACTGGGTCGTTGTTGCTGTGTGTGGGCTTTTCTCCAGTTGTGGTGTGCGGGCTTCTCATTGTGCTGGCACAGGCTCTAGGCTATGGAGGCTTCAGTATTTGTGGCTCTCGGGCTCTAGAGCCCAGACTCAGTAGTGGCAGTGCATGGGCCCAGCTGCCCCACGGCACGTGGGATCTTCCCAGACCAGGGATCGAACTGGTGTCCCCTGCATTGCAAGGCAGACTCTTAACCCCTGGACCACCAGGAAAGCCCCATCCCTCGGGTATTAACCTGCACTTCTCCAGGAAGTCTTCTTGGCCCCACTAATGTATGCTTTGTTAGCAACCGCTGTGTCTCCTTCATAGTGTCTCTTACAACTGTGACTAAACACTCAACTCTGTGTGTGTGTGTGTGTGTTTTCTGTCTTATTAGAGTGCAAGACTCATAGGGCACAGCCTGTATTAGTCAGGAGAAGCTGGGCTAAGCTGTGGAAGCAAAAGTCCCAAATCTCACATTTCTCTCTGCTGCTGTATGCCCCATGCGGGTCAGCAAGGGCTTCTGCTCCAGCTGGTCACTCAAGGGATCCAGGAGGCTTTAACACTTAACACTTTAACACTTGCGGCTGCACCATCTGGCACACCGAGGATCCCTGGAGGCTACAGCAGGGGAAGGGAGAGACTGGAGAATCACGTGTGAGCAGGGACTGCGTGGGCTCAGCCCCAGATGTTGGGTGTCCCTTCTGCTCCACGTCACCTTGTCTGTCAAGCTGGTAGGGGAATAGGATGTATATAGAGGCCATTTGCTTCTCTGGGGGATTTTCCCGACCCAGGGATTGAACCCAGGTCTCCTGCATTGCAGGCAGATTCTTTAAACCACCTGAGCTACCAAAGCTCCAGTATACAGGGGAGCAAGAGGAATATTTGATCTGCTGCAAGGACCCCATCCAGCTAGTTCTCTTGTGTGTTCTCCATGCTGAGCACATTGCTTGGCATGTAGTAGGAGCCCCTGACCCCAAGTGTCTGCTGAATGAATGAAGGTGTCCATGAGTGTGGCTCAGGGGTCTCCCAGCGAGCCCACAGTGGAAGAGCTTTGGACCAATGATCCTCCCGGGTTCAAAGCCTTTGGCCTGTGCACTCTACCATGTCTTCCCAGGTTTATGACATGTTTTTTCCCCTTAGAATGGAGAAAACAGTGTATCATGCATTTAGGCACTTAATAGATTTGTTTTTCCTGATGAAAGTGATGAAAGTTGCATGTCCTCCAATCAGTCTCGAAATCAGCCATTCAACCACTCACCCAGCCAAAGTGGCAATTCAAATTCAGCGAATGTTTCCTAAATGCCTACTGTGTGTCGGACGTGTCACCTGGGCTGGTGTCGGGAAAGCCTGGCCAGGTGGGCCCTGCAGCTCGTCTGCTTTCCCAGCGAGGACTCTGATGCTCCCTAGTAAGTAGGACCTGGATTCAACTCGGGTTTTCCGATAGCGCCCTTTCTTCTATGGTAACCAGAGGGTCTCAGATTAGAGCAGGCATCAGAATTGCCTGGAGGACCCTCCCACCCCTGCCCCGACATGCAGATGGCTGGACCCCATTCCTGGTTTGTCAATACCATAGAGATGGGCGGGGCCTGAAAATCTGCATTTTCTAATGAGCCCCTGGTGACGCTCTGCTTTGGTTCCCAGCATCTGAGAGCCACTAGCCGGTGGTGTGCTGCCTGGTGGTGGGCAGCAAGGTGCCCTTCTCTCCTGAGCTTGGCTCAGGAGTCCTGGCTAGGGGAGGGGGGTGAACAGCACAACCTCTGGGGAGCTGCTATTGGGTCCTTGTCTGTGAGGCTGCCTGCTACCCTGGTGTCTAAAGTGAGGGGGTTCAGCCCAGGAGCTCTGAGGCGTTCTGTAGATCTGACATTCAGCAATCTGTGATTGGATGAACTCAACCAGAGCCACAGGCCCATATGAGTCTCTTCCTAGGTGGGCAGTGGTACAAATGGAAACCTGCGTAACAGCCGGTGCCCAGGGAAGTCACGGAGCTGTGGAGTAGTCAGTGACTCCAGGACCAGAGTCGGGTGTGACCCCACTGCTGCGAAAGGCACTAATAGCCTGCTGTGGAGACAATACAAACGTTCGAAACCGTGAGAAGAAAATGTGTCAGCCTATAACCAGGTGCTAATTGGCCTGAGTCTCTTGAGGGGCTCCAGGCAGGGTTTGGGAAGCCCCAGGAGGGAACCTAGAGGTTTGACAGTAACCTGTGACTACCATCTTTGTCACAGCATGGCATTTACCTATATGGTACCCATAGCCTGGCGGTAGGTGGACATTTTAAGGAGCAAGAAACAGACTTGGAGGCCAGCCCAAAGTCAGCTTTTATTAAGAGAAGAGTTTTGGATCCAAACCCAGGTCTGCCGAGAACAAAGCCCATCTTCCTTGAAAGACTGGGCAGGGGAGCACAAGGGGCGGTGCAAGTGAGGAGATGCTGGGTGGGAGGAAGTCACCGAAGAGGCTGGGTGGGCGAAGTACCTGCCGACTCCTTGAATCCCAGAAGCCTCCCTGAGGTTCCTGAGCATGCTAGGGATGCTCAGGATGGTGGAATGGCTGCAATAAGGGTTTGGTGTTGCTAACTTTTCCATCCAGGACTGTCCAAGGGGAGTGGCCAGGACTCAGATGGAGCAGAGCCTGTATAACTGGGCCCCTCTGCATTCTGGCAGCTCTAGGTTTCCACTGCGTCTCTCCAGGCCACCAAGAGGTCACACGGCATCTTTGTGTGGAGTGGGGAAAAGGCGCGTCTGCCTCCAAGGAGGTGCAACTGGACATCACATTCCCGAGCTGCACTAGCAGAGCTGGGCTGAATCTCTGTCCACACATACCTGCTCGGTCTGACACTCTGGTCAAGGGAATGATCTATGCCACTGTGTCTGGGAGCCTGAGCATGCGCACACACACGTGGACCTGACACCCTCTCCCTGCCCAGGGAATTCACTTCCCAGAGGGGGGACTGGAAACCTCTGTAACTTTAACCTGCTTCATCCCTCCTTCCCCACAGGCTTTCTAACTGAATCTCTTCTAAGAGGGCTGGGTGTCTGCGCTGGGAGCTGCAGGGAGAATACAATCCGCAAGGTCAGGGAGAAGCAGAGCCGGAAGCAGTGATGCTGTGTGTGACTTCAAGGATGGATAACAAAGGAGATAGTGCAGAGAGGCGCAGTCAAGGGCAGACAAGGCTTTCTAGGGGCCCCCTCCCCCATCAAACTGTTAACACGAAATACAAAGCTCAAGTCTTTATTACAAAAAAAAAAAAAGAAAAGCAAAAGGTAGCAGCAGCTGAAGAGTGCAAGCCAGAGAGAGGGGAGAGCCACAGTGAAATCAATACTGGCCAGGACAAGCATTATCCCATGTGGAACACCTCAAGCCTCTGCCTAGAAAATTTGATTGGATCTTCAGAAAAACCTATTAGTGTGTTGTCAGGACCTTCTGGTGATAACTGACCAGCTCTCTCCAATCGATGCTCTTCACTTGTGAAGCTCCTGATTTTTTAACAGCATAATTGTTTTTTTAATAACCGGCTGGCTCACCCACTCCAGCAAGCGGGGAGTCAAAGTCAGACTCCCAACTTAAAATATAGAGAAACGTGATGCCCCAGCCACTTCTTCCTAATTGCACAATTACTTTATGGAGCACGGGGGACCGAAGGCGGGAGGGTGAGGCTTTTTTTTTTCGGCTAAGCCAAGTTGTTAAGAAAAGTCACAGCAGTAATTACACAAGTCAAAATTATTTACTAAATGAAATCCATTCTTCGCAAAGGAACCTTTATTTATTTTTAAAGAAAAACGGCCAAAAGGGGGATGGTTTCAGCATGGCAAGAATACCATAAAGCAACAGTAGAATCAGTCATCAATTATTACAGCATTTTCATTTTCAACTCAAGAACCGATAACACATTTTACTGGGGATTTTAAATACACTGTAACGACAGCAGTATTTTTTTTTTTTTTTTTGCCGTGCTTTGGATCTGAGATGTCAAAGTACTTCACAAACAAATAACTGGAAACAGTTTGGGGTGAAGGCTTTTTATAACTGAGAGCAGGGCCCACAGAGGAAGCGATTCGCCCAAGGTCATGGGCTGAATCGGAGGGACAGCTGGAAAGAGCAGGCATGAATACTGGCTCCCACAGTCAGAGCTCATCACCACTAGTCTGCACCTTCCCACACATGCCAAAACAAGCCCCCAAAGTCGGGAGACAGCAGCAGACCAGAGAAGTCACGTGCCCTCCAATGCCTAAGTTGTCCATGCTGACAATTTGCTGTACAGAATGGAAGCTGGGTGTGCAGGTCAGAGGTCTTTACAGACTGCTGTTGGGCTAAAACCAGGAAAAGCAGTTGCTAGGGAAAATGTAGAGGGTTCTATGCTTGTTTGGGGCAGCCTGGCTTTCCACCTGAGCTCCTGAGTGTATTCATCAGATTCTTCAAGGTGTCAGCCTTCCAGGAGGGCCTGATGGCTCACACAACAGTTGTTCTCAGCCCACCTGGCAGGTCTCACCTTTCTCTGGTCGGTTCCCTCCAGAGCCTGGTCTGTGTACCCAGGGTTGGCAGGGGAGATTCAGAGGAGGAGGGGAGACAGAGCATGGGAGAGGGTGAAAGAGAGAGAGGAAAATAAGAAAGTGGAAAAGAAAAAATAAAAATAGAGAGGTGGGCCCGTTTTAAAACATTTGCAGGCCCTAGGACCTCTTTGTAAGGAGGCTTTGTCCCACAAATATATTACAATCCAAATACATTACAACCCCACACTGAATACAATTTATTCATGATTATTTACCAGTTGAGTTTGGTTGAAGTTTGCTGGCTGATAATGTTATGGCTTTGTAGATATTTAATTAAACACTTCATAATTTTGATTTACACTTTGCTTCTCTGCCTTTTAGAGCTCATATTTTTTTCTTTCCAGGCCCTTGAAATGTTTATAAGACATAGGCACTATATGTATTGACCTTAAAACAGCCCAGAGGGCTAGAAGAAGGGAGAGATGGGGGGGTGGGGAAACAATGTTGATTAAGACAGCAAGAAACAGACTCGAAACCACATGGGGACAAATTTCACAAAGCAGACAGAGGGAGCCCTCAAAACTACAGAATTGTTGGT
The DNA here is from genome assembly GCF_000754665.1 of Bison bison bison. Lineage (NCBI taxonomy): Eukaryota > Metazoa > Chordata > Mammalia > Artiodactyla > Bovidae > Bison > Bison bison. Next base: position 4,462,704 of record NW_011495071.1, read on the forward strand.
TAGAAAAAAGAAAGAAAGCAGGCTTTACCAGGATAGTTCCAGGAAGAAAAAGAAGAATAGATGAAAGACCAATCCAACCACGGATGAGAAAAAAAAAAAATCTCTCTCTGATTATTCAATAATTTATTGAACACAGGGCCAGATACTGTGCTTGGCTTCTGAGATACCCAGTCAGATCAGATACAGCCTCTACTCTCAAGGAATTTACTGTTTTACTGAGGGAGACAGAAAGGTAAACAGTTCAGATATGTGATAAGGACACAAATTGAAGTAAGCATGAGAGGTTGGGGAAGCACAGAGAAGTCACCTAAGGCAGGCAGATGCTCCTGGAAGGTTCAAAGGCACCGAGGTGTGAGCAGGAACGAGATGGAACTGGATGGGAAGTCAGGTGTGGTGTGGGGGGTAGGGGGGCCAGGAGGAAAGTGGGTATGAGAGGAGATGGAGGGTCACGGGTCGGACTGAAAAGGGTCACGCTAAACCGAAAGCAGATCATGAGCACTTGGACTTATTCTGCGGTCTAAGGTCAGCCAAGAATGGTTTCCAAGCAGCGGAGGGACCACATGCACTCTAGTTAGGGCTGATTTGGGCTGAGGCACTGGAGATCCAGGGAAGAGGCCATTGCATTCCTGCCATTGAAGGAAAGGGCCTGGAGCCAGCCAGTGCCGTGGAGATGGTGAGGTGGGTCACTCGGAGACGTATTTAGGGGACAGTGGGCGGGGTTGGTAACCAGCTGGAAGTGGGAGATGAGTGCAAGAGAGGACTCAAGGATGACTCCCAGGTTTCTGGTTATTCGTTGAGAAAGGGGATGTAAGAGAAGGAACAGGTTTGGAGGAGAGACTTTTCATTTGCTCCAAACCTGATGATCCTCAGGCTGGTGCCGTGCCCCAGTAGGGCCCTTGGAAAGTGGTCAGGAAAACCCAGCAAAACTCTTTAAGAGGTGTGGCAAGTAGGGATGCAGAGTCACTAGTAGATTATGAGTTTGTCTATGGGGATTCTTGGCCAAGACAGAAACATGGCCCAGAGACCAAATACTAGAGATCTTTCCATTTGGCCTCAGAAGAAATGTGCAGGGATGAAGAAGGAACTTGATGGGCACCTCTAAGACTGCTGAACCTGGACTGGGGCTCCAGCTGTGATTCATAATTGCAAAGGGAGTTTATTGGATGTTAGCTCATGAAAGCTCCAAACTATATCTAGAAGTCTGTATTCTCCCAGACTAGCAATGGAACCTACGTAACAGCATGTTGAGTTGAGACACAGACATCTATCAATCGCACCAAAATTCATTGGCTTAAACTCCATCACCCAGAGCTGACCCTTTGCTACCGCAGGAAGTAATGGGCTAGAAATAAGTGCCATCAGAAGCTGAGTCTAAGTAGATCTGTGATCATGGACATTTTGAGACACGGATTCGGTGTGGGCTTTCAAACAGATGGATCTGCTAGCATGAAACTGCCAAGAGTAAAAAGAGAACGCTAGTTTAATACACACGGCTGGGGAAGAGGCCGGGACCGGATCCCCCAGTCCTGGCCCAGGACTTGCTCAGCATTCACAGAAAGTATGCAGCCCCAGAGCAAAGCAACCACGTTTCTTTCCCTGGTTTTTGATGTTGGCAAAGGGAAGACAAATGAGGGTTCTCTGGTTTGGGGATGGCGTGAATGAACCACACGTGTCCATAAATAAACCAAGAGCCCTCCAAACACACTGCTCATTTGTTCGCACAAAAGCCAGGCTGGCAGCCCTCTCACCGAGCCATGTTCACAGTTGGATCCTTAATGCATTGCGAGCGTTCAATCAAACTTTTAGTGGTGAAACTCTGGGAGCAGAAAGCCAGCTAAGCCCAAATGGTCCCTTGGCTTTTCCATCTTTTGTGGCTGCCTGGCTGTGCTCTTATGGGTTTTGTTGTCAACAAACTCCTGGCTTGCCTTTGAGCACTCCAAATTATTGAAAATGACTACAGCTTAAGACTGGCAGGATGATTGTTAAAAAACAGCCCTGGCATTAATCATAGCTTAAGAGCTTTTGGAAAATGATTCTAATTCAGAAGGGGTGGCTTACAAAGAGGCTTGTCGAAAGCGAAGCAGGCATCAAATTCTGAAAGGCAAAAAAAAAAACCTCCTTGGTACCCACACCTGGCTTCTTCCCGAAACCCAGCTGGCAGGAGCGTGGGGGGCGCAGTTCACCCCATCAGCTCATCCTGTCTGAGGCCACCTTGGGCCTGCCACAAGACCCACAGCATGCCACCCCCCGGATCCAGGGCTGTTGAGATCGGAAAGACTTCTGGGAGCGCCCACAGTCACAAATTTACTAGTGGTCCTCAGAATAAGGAAGAAGTGGCTGGGCGCCTCATATTCTGTCAACAGTTGGATGCCTTAGAACCAGCGCTAAAATAAGCTGTGTGCACAGAGGCAGCTGCGTGGGCAAACACACGGTCAGCATTTGCGAGGAGCCAGGCAGGGCAACGAGCTAATCCTTCTGCCTCTTGCCTGCTTGGCACAACAAAGGAGAATGATTTTTGCCATCAGCATTCTCCCTATCACGGAATCATTGCACAATTTAGTATGATTAATGGTTTCCATTTAGGAGAAGCTGAGAATGAAAACAGTGGGAGAGAGGCGGCAACCCGGCTGGGGGTGTTTGTGGCTGCACCTCGGGCGGAAGGGTGGGGGAGATCTGGCCAATGGCCTCTACCTTTCCTGCAGGCACGACTGGGGAGGCACTCTGGGGCGAAGAGACACATGGCTTTGGACATGCATTTGCAGGAACAGTCTGAAAGCTGCAAGCTTGTGATGCACTGTTTGCTGTTTCCTCCTTGCAGCCTTCCAAATGTTTGCGTAGGAGAAGCTACTCCCTCTTGACCAGCCCAAGGAAGGGCTTTTCCTCCCAGAGGTTCCTAACTAAGGACTGGCTCTGGGAGGCAGCGTGGTGACGGGGCTGGATGGCTGAAATTCGCAGAACTACCTATGCCACTTCTTGGCATTCCTGATGGCCACGTGGGGGTGCCATGCAGGGAAGGACCCCCACCTTTGCACTAGGACGGTAGCCGTGACCTTCAACATGGCCACCTCTGTTTCTGGAGCTCTGCGGGTGCACCTAGACTCAGCTCTGAGCGGCTGGCTCCCCCGGGAGTTCTTCTCTGCTCTGCAGCGTCCTTCCCTTTCCGCGTCTGCAGGCTCTGCTTCTGGTCAGATTTCACGGCTGCTGGAGGTGAGTGGTGAGACAGAGGCCACCGTAGCCAGAGACTTGTGGGTGCTGATAGAAACCAACCAGGAAAACAGAGGATTCGAGAGGGCCTGATTTTTTTTTTTTTTAAGCAATAGCCACTGTTACTGAAGCCAGAGAGGGAGAAAATTGGTGATCTTGGCTGGGTCTAGCGTGACTCAGAACCCTTCTTGATGCATTGGTGTCTCTGCAAGGAAATCTATTATTTTCCATAAACTGTCTTAAGCATCTCCCGGGCTACATTTCTGGCTGTGTTAAGAATCAAGCCATCAAGAACAGCTGTGAATGTTACACACTTTCAGCAGCAGCAATGGGCTTTGGCAGGGAAGTAGGAGCAAAAAAACCCAAGTAGGACATTTCAGTTGACAGTAATGGCATTTTCCCTTCCTTGTCCAAACGATAAAAGATTCATGCTCCTAATTGCAACACTATAGCTGCCCCCATCACTTTATTCTGGGAGAGGAGGTTAGAGAAAACAGGCCTAGAGAGAGGGAGAGAAAGAGAGAGAGAGAGAGAGATGGATAGTAATTTCATCACTAGCTAACAGAGACTGATTAGTGCAGAAGGCTTCCTTCCATAGCAATACTTTTTAATCAGGGCTGCTGTGTCTGGGCAAACAGCTTTTGTGGATTAGCTAGACTGGAGCCTGCCAGCATCCGTTGCAAGTTTAAACGATGAAATACACAACTACAGAGAAAACAAACCAAAAAGAGTAATAAAGTCACACATTTCAATATTCAGTAACCATTAAGGGATTTAAATATTTGCTTGCTATTAAAGGCTTGCATTAGGCTCTTCCAACACCAGCTCTGGAAGACTGAAATATCAATTACGGATCAATTTTCCCCCTAAGTAAACACTAATGCAGGATAAACAGTATTAGAAGATGCAATCGTAACATTGCTGACTTCAGGATGGACTTCCTGCTGGTAACAGCAAGTTTAAGCCTGGTGATTAATTAACCTGAGAAGATAGCACTTAAGGAAGATTTAAGACGATCATGTCTGAAATATGATTGTGAGCAGTGCGCGTCTAGAGGGCAGCTGAAGTCCTGCGTTGATTTCACCCTCAGTGACAGTCTTCATTTTCCCCGGAATCACCACCCACAGCTCAACACCTCCAAGGATTAGGAGGGAGTAAAATGGGAATTGAGGGTGGGTGTGTACGTGCGTGAAGAGAAAAATCAGTAGATTTTAAGTTCCTTGCTGGAATTATTTCCGTATTTCAATACGCAAGGTTCCAGTTGCATTTCCTGCACTGACCACCAGGGGCAGTAGACATTCTACGTCCACTTTGGAAGGAAAAATAAAAACACAAAAAACAGATTTTGCCTGGAAACTGAGGGTTGAAAGACTTTAAAATGATTCTTGATTTCAAGTCTCAGTTTTGGGGTGCTCACATTATTCTTGTGCCTATCACCCTCTTGCCAGCCCGTGGTGTGTGTTGGGGGGTTTGGTGCAGGGGTAGGTGGAGGGGTTGGGGGGTTGGCATGGGGATATTGAATACTGTGGCTCTTACTGGAGGCATATGTCGCAGTTTTGAGATGAGCTCAAGGCAGAGATTATGGTGTGTATTTTTCCAACATGGCATACCTCATTCTAAAGGCTCCTTACAATATATGTGGGCAAGGGTGAGGGTTTGCTTAGCTGTTCCCAAAAATGTCATCCCTCACTGGGAAGGACGGATGTGCTGTTCCAGTAGGTCCTTGAGAATGATGGGTTGAATAGGGCCAGCTGGCTCATTACTGCAAGTCCAATCTGAAAGCTGCTATATGGAGGATGGACTTACGAATGTCATGATCGAAATGCAGAATTGGTGACCTGTTCAGACTAAGTGGAAAGTGAGATTCGGGCAGTCGGATGCCTGGCTGTCTCCCTGTCATGATCTACTGCTTGCTGAGTGCCTACTACGTGCCTACGACTGACTTCAATTTATCGGCCCACAGGTTCTTTTGGACCACGGCCGAGTCGCTTTCCCTTCTCTTGTACTGTGTCAGGACGTCTAAGTGCTTCATTCTGGAAATATTTCCCAACTATATATGTGTGGCTGTGGCCACAAATCTCACCCCGAATTTGGCTGCCAGTTCTTCATGACTAAGGGCCATGTACTTAGTATCCTGAGAAAAGGATGTGAGTGTAAAAAAGGTTTTAGGTAGGCATGATTTTATAATAAAACCAAAATGCCTTTGCTTTAGCAGGGTCCTTCCACCTGTAGCATGGTGACTGCCTGGTTGTTTAAAGGCTCTGGATGGCAGAATCAAAGGAACATTTTCCCATGGAGTTCAGTCCACAGCAGTGCAAGAATTACATTGCATGTAGACAGAGGACAGTGAAAGATTGCAATTAACACCCACATAGCACCTTGGGGTTCCAGTTGATGTATTTGGAGAACGCAAGCTGGCCAAAACATTTGTGAAAACTCTGGAGGAACTGAGGACCGTTTCACTCCTACACCAAAGGAAGGACCAGACTGCCTATCAAGCTCCTGCTGACATGGGTTGCTTCGGGCACCTTCTTTGCATACCCTGTGGAACTCAATCACCACCTCACATTTGCCTCAGTTCAGTTAAGGTCTTTCTTGGGTCCCCCTTCTCTGCAGGTCACAGCTGCATCTGGAGTCTCATGTGACAGACAAGGGGAGTGGGTGTGGGACTCTAAACATCCCATATGCCATGTGGCCTGGAATAACTACGCTAGTGAGTGGTGAGGACAAGGGGATCCTTGGACGTTCTAAGACCAGCTTCACAAGGGCACGGGGTATCCAGATGCATAGGAGCCCAGATAGCTCCCTCCACGTGAGTCTTAACTGCATCTTGGTAGCCTTGGGTAACCTTCTATCTTTAACCACCATTTGCGTCTATCCTGTATTATGACTAACATGTAATGGGTGCTTAGTCCACATCTGGCATATTATTTGCTAAGCACTTCCAGCCAATCTGACTTCTCTCTCTTAACATGGTGACCCCTCCCTTACAGAGCAGGAAAACAAGGCCAGGTAGGTGGGGGGAACTCGCCCAAGGCTTCACAGCTAACAAATGATGGGGTGGGGATAGGGACCAAGGCAGTCTCTTAGATCTCTCCAGTCTCCCTTCATCTCTAGGCTTCCTCACTACAGGTCTTTTTACAGAATCTGATGATAGTACTCCCCACTGCTCCCTACCCTGGGGCAGAGGTTGGGAGAGGCCTCTGGAATCTTAACTCCTGTCTGGACTTTGAGAACACCCACAAGACTGATCCCACCCTCCATGCCTTCCTTGATTTTGCTTTATTCTTCCCATGCACATCAGCATGGCTGGGCTTAATGCTGTCTGTACTTTGGACACACTTCTCTTTCCACTAAACTTTCCTTAAAGGTTCAGCTGGAGTCCCAGCTCCTCCAGGATGCTGTCTTGAGTCTCCAGCCTCCTCTGAGTTCCCTTCTCCAAGAAATTCCCCTGGCACTCTCTGGGCTCCTTATATTTGGGATACCTCCCCCATGGCTGGGGACCGTTTCATGTTTTCCTGTGGGTGTCACTGATGCCCCGGTTAGTCTCCAGGGACGACCTTACAGTTCCCCGTGTTTCTCACAAGGCTGAACATGCAGCAGGAGCTCCATAACCACGTGTCTGATTTGCTGATTTTTACAGAGACAGGTGAGAGGCCAGGCCGGGATGGGAGAGACTGAAATGAGGCCCACAGCCTCATTTGGATTTTCTGGAGCTTACCTTTTCTCCCACTGCCGAGCTCTCCCCGTCACCTGCCTGAAGAGAGAAAAAGGGGACGGACTCAGCCACAGCTGGGTGAGAGGTGGGAAAGGGCCGTCTGGGGCCGCTCACGTGTGATTTGAGCATTTGCGAGATCGGTCACTGTACAGTGCGGTCACTGCTCGCCCGGGCCTGCAAGGCAAGGGGGAAGGTGACAGACCGAATCAGGCGGTCCACCCGGCCCGGAAGCCCCGGCAGCCTAGACAGTAACTGAGAACGATCTCCCGCAGGCAGCCAGGCTCGTCCTCTGCAGATCTTGTCTTTTTGTTAAAGGAGAGAGTACTTGAAATGAAGAAGGAAGGATGATTGTGAAGACACGAAATCCCAAAGGAAGAGACAGGTGGAGCAGCCAACACAGGGGAGTGGGTGGGGTGGTGGGTGGAAACAGGGGAGTGGGGGCAGGAGACGGATCCACTGGAGGGGCCGTTTCCCGCTGGCCTGCCACTGCAGCCGGCGCGCCTGCACAAATCACTGGGTCCCCGCGTGATGCCAGACACCTGGCCCACCTGGCCGCTAAGAGGGGAGGAGAGAACAAGAACAGGAAGGATGAGCAGAGGAAGAGAAGGCGCTTCCAAGAAGCCCGGCCACCAGCACCTCCGAGCATCTGCTGCCCGTGTTTCCGGCCCTGCGCGCAGTCCTAAGGTGGACGTTGGACCAGGGGCCCAACTTCTCCCAGGCTGAGGCGTCCGTAAGAAGTCCATAATGAGATGAAAGGATCACTTTGTAACATTAATTTTTTTTTTATTAAGAAGACAGATATTTTATAGTACTTCTTTTTTTTTTCTTTTTTTTTGTAAAAATGGTATACATGAACCAATACAAAATGCGAATGGAACATATGGATATGGAATTTCTTACACCGTCACATCGTTCATGTACACCTTAAAAACAGAACTGGCCTAAAGGGAAAAGTCAGACGTCGGTGTGACTAAAGAACAAGCTTATTTGGCATCAATTATACATCCTTCATTATTTTATATTCCTTTAAAAAACACAAAAAAACAAGTTTGTTCTTTCTTCACTCTAAAAAAAGTGATCAACCTGTACAAAGTAATACTCAACAATACATTTCAAACAGTGCACTGTATACTTAAGAAAAAAATACATAAACCAATATACAACTAAAATCCATAATTTCCTGTTTTTGCTTTGTTTTATTATTATTATTATTTTTCCAATGCGTGGGGCCTACACTTTGCAATCTACCTGAGACGGAAAACACCAATCAAAACACGTGAACCTGAGACATGTCGACACTGTAAGCCATAGAGTCACGTCGGGGCACTGCACTACTGTACACGCGTCGGAACAGAAAGACGGGCGGTCCCCAGAGGTGAGATGCCAATTCGATGAGCAATGGTGGGGTTTTTTTTTTTTTTTCCTTTTTTTTTTTTGTTGTTGTTTTTGTTTTTTTTTTCCTAAAAAGAACAGCTGAAAAAAACCTTTCAACGACATGCTAAATGGTTCTCACCCTTTGATACGATTATACTATGGTCGGAATGGGCGCTAAGGGCTCGGAATAGAGCTGCACATTATAAAATTCGTTGAAAAAGGGATGTTCATTGTGGCTTTTTGTCTTGGTTAAGTGCCTAGGGATAGGAGAGGGGGAAAACAAAATGCTGCTCGATATGGATTTTCTTTTACATACCAGTCCGTTCCCAAAAGGCCCCCATATTGCAATGGTTCTATCAAAGGTTAAAATAAAGACAAGAAAAATAAACACGCTTTCAAATAACAAAGAGTTGACACTTTTTCCCCTTAAATAAATCAGCGTTAAGTTTTCCACATAATGTAACAATAGTAAAAATGCACCTTGCAAAATCCAAAATTACTCACTGAAAATGTTATATAATATATATTTATATATATATAGATCTATCTTTTTTTTTTTTTTTTTTGATGCCATCTTTCCATAGGGACTGTATTCTGGAGTCTGGAGCCTTACCAAAGCACATGGTAAGAGTTTAGTTTTCATCCGTTAGGACTACTTCTAGATTTCCTAGACGTTTCAATGAAAATCCCATTTCTTTAAAAAAATGTCAATGGTAACTGGACTCCTCTTCCTTTTCCCAAGGCTCCCCATCTAAGATATGTTCAAGGTAACTTATTTTAGTAGCTATGCACTATGGCTGCCATCATGCGAGGATCAGTAATTTTTTGGCAGATGGTTCTTAAGGCTGAGGAAAGAGGCCAAGGCTAGTGTATGAAAGGTAAAAAGATAAAAACACTCACATCTGAGTTTTGATTAAGTAACTGAAAAACCCCTACATGCTGTTTTTCCACCTCTGCTCTGACCTTTCGAGAACTGAGATGGACGGCGGGCCGGCCTGAGAACAATACCGACCCTTCTTTTGTGCCTCCTGCCTTTGTCAAGCCAAATCGTAAGGAATGAAAGTTTCACACGGATTCGAGTTGGAAATCCCAGCATGACAAATATCTGTAATATACAGTACATGCAGGCCACATCCCACTGCCTTCCTAACTAAGCACAAAGAAAAAAAAAAAAGAAAGAAAAAAAAAACCTGTCCCATTCAGTCATTCAGACACCACATGGACTTGCTTTTTCCTACAAATTAGTGAGAAGTAAGGCCGATTGGGAAAGGTGGATGGAATCATTTGGAACAGAAATAACCGGAGCAGAACTATCTTTCCCCCCTCCCTACTTCCCTTCCTGTGGCAACTCAAATTCGTCCACTTATATAAAAGGAACAGACCTCACCTGTCAGGTCTGTTTAGGGCACTGAAAAAGGAGGAGCCCTTTCTGCCCCAAACCTTTCTGGACAGCGTGGGGTATTATCTATACTGAGCCGTCTACAGATACAGAATTAAAGACAGTTTCAATCTCATTGTGACACACCTCACTTGCAGATAACCCTGTACAGTAATGTGGTTCCACAGCAAACAGAACAGTTTCTGAATCACAGTCTAAGTTTCTAGTCTTCACTGCTCTAAAGTATTTGAAACATGGGCAGCAGCAAAGAGTTCTCATGGTTTGTTCACCCAAATCTTTACGACAACAGAGAAGAATGCATTATGGATACACTAAATTCTGAACTATGAAATCTAAACTGTGCTGGTTCTCCTTTTATGAAACTGAATTTTGAACAGAAAGCTTCAAAAATAAACAAAGGAAAGGAACAACAATAATAAAATAAGGAGGGTCAAAAGGTTCTAAGGAATCCCAGCAGGCAAATTCCAAAACGGGAGATTATTTTGGGGGAAAAAAAAAATCCAAAACTTTTTTGGGAAAAATAAATTCACACAAAGGAGGGAGGGAAAAGAAAAAAAGGAACGCAACCAACAAACGAAAAACAAGGCACAGAATTTTCTGCAATCTATCCAAACTAAATCCAAGCGTCCAAGTTTGACTTGGTAGGAAGAAATAAAAATTGAAAAACCAAACAATCAGAAAAAGAGGTGTCAAACAGCAGAGTGTACTTTTCAAAGAACATTTCTTTTCGTTTTTTTTTTTTTAACACAGCAAATCCCAAGCCTTCCCAGTCTCACACCTTTCCACCCATTCATAAAAAAACACACGAATTTCTCGCAAGTTCCAATATCACTGTCTCTTTATCATCTAAATAGGGCCAGTTGGACACCTCATTGAAACAAAAGGGCTGATCTAGATGAAGTACTCTTTCTTTTCTTCAGAGTTGTTCTGTCCTCCTTCTGCATTGATTATAGCTGTGTCTGCGTCTGCTGCGTCATCGGCTCCTTTGGCTTCATGAGTGAAGTATGTACCTGAAAGATGAAGGGGTAAAGCACCGTGACTGTCTGATGGCCGCTGTGTAAAGTGGTACAGAGATGGCAACTTGCTTTATGGCCATCATCAGCCGAAGTGGTGTGCAGGCAGCAGAGGGGAAAAAACAATCGGAAGAAGAGAGCGAGGTGGGTGAGACAAATGGGGATCCGGGGGTTCCAAAGGCACCACTCCAACTGAACCGCTGCGATATAATTCAGCAAATGAGACATTAGAGCCGTGATTATGACCAGAGGATGTCAGCAGAAGAAGACGTGAGTGGGAGCTAAAAATGCAGGAAGCTGGAGAGCTGCTGACAGTAAACGCCCAGGACCAATGGCCAGATATGTGCACGTACATGGTTAAAGACCAAAGCAAGGAAGAGCAATTAGCCAATAAATGAATTAGGGCCCTGCTGATTTCCTACCGTCATCTCACATGGTTTATTTGAACCCTTGCCTCCTGTCTTCAGGAAGCACTGCGCCTGTCCATTAGTGAGCATGTGCTTGAACCTGCACAAGTAGGTTTGATTTTTCTTCTGCCTCCCATTGCAGAGTGGGGTTCCAGATCGAGAAACAATTTGATGTTGTATTAGCTGGAAGCAAGGCATGGGATCTGCCTTAAGAAACAAGTGATTCTTGTTTCTGATGTCACTCTAGCTGGGACCCAGATTCATGGATTTGCTAATTGGCACAGCCACTTTATAATGACAATAGACAGAACATTAACGGAGTTGGTGATACTCTTTATCAGCAAGTCCCAACGGTTTACATGGAGAAAGACAAGGGTTGCACCTCTGTATGAAATACAGGTAGAGCTGGCACTGCCCATCATAATCAAATCCCCCTCCTCCCGTTAGGTATTGTACTCGCAAAGATTCTTAAGTAAGAAAAGGCTGTTGAACTTTCACGTTTTCAGAGTGACAGATCCGAGAAGGCAGGTGTTCGGATGGCCCTCCCACGTCCCTCTTTTCTCTGTAGAGTACACCCTCCTCCCAGCAACTCGCAGTATTGTGCAGACTTCAGCCCTGCTTTCTCGCCTGACCTTCCTGGCTCTATCAAGCTTAACACCAAGAGGCTGGGAGTTCTCTGCCAAACAGACTGCCTCTTGGGAGTGGGCAGAGTGTATACAGAGCCCTGGGTGTGGGCAGAAGGACCCCCAGTACGGAGGGCCCCGAACTGTTTTACATTCGAGATGGGCACTTTGGATTCTAAAGGTGATTGTCAAGCACCTTGGACCTCCACTGCTGTGCTCAGGGGACCCACCCTGAACCCAAGGTCTACCATCCGGCAGTCTGCCAGCACCTCGAGTTTATACTACAGGAAAGGCCCGGAAGCCCACTGCACAGTGCTTGAGAAAAATACCCGAGAAAGACCAGGGCCAAAAAAGAAAAGGAAGAATAAATTACCGAGAGGGAGAAGAGGCTCAGAGCAGCGTGGGGTAGAGAGGAGCGCTCGCAAAGATGATTGCCCATCCAGACTGCACGGTTGATAAGTGTGATGATTAATGGCAATTTAAATCAATTGCACTGATAATTTTAAAAATACATATTTATGTGGCTTTTAAGGCATATCAAACCAAGGAAGTATTCCAGCCGCTGTGACCAGCTTACCCAGCGTTGGGGGCCGGGGCACAGGGCTAGCCCACATGTTTCCCGCAAAGCAGGTCACGGGGGTGCTTTTTCCCTGTTTATCATTTTGGGGTTCATGCCACACCTCACACATCAGCCCCTTAGACTTTTTACTCTATCCCTGATGATGGATTATAGAATAATAAACCTATAAAGCTTTTTATTTAAAAAAAAATCCAAATCAAGGAGTGCTACTCATCAACTCTCAGAGTCCTTCCTAATCAGCGGCTGCTAAGATTTTTGTTTTTTTCTTTCCCAGTTCCAAGAATCAAAGAGGCTGTGTGGCCCCAGAAACCAAACTGCCTATTCAAGGACAAGCTTGCCAAGTCCCACAAAGGCAGTGGCCATGGTGACACGAGGCCTCCTGGCTGCCCAAGCTTACAGGAGGCCCCCTGGCTTACCTTTATGTCTGGCAAAATAGCGCCCCAGAATGATGAGCAAACACAGCATGGCAAACACCACCACAGCCACGACGCCGCCAATCACGGCGTGATCCACCGCCCTGATCGCGCCTTCTTCACCTGCTCGAGAATCTGTTGAGATCAGAAGAGGAATAGGGATGTAGAGTCTATTAGGAGACACCAGAAACCCTGGAGACACTGCCTCCAGGATCAGAGGTCACCTTCTTTCTTAATGGAGGAGTCAGGATAGTCGAGATGGATCGAGTGCCACCGAGGGGACCTGTCCAGTGCTGAATTGACCTGTTCTCCCCTCCAGGCAATTTCATTCTAAGCGGCATTGGATGCTAACACGTGTGAACACGCTTAGGGAGCAGAGAGAGAAGAAATAGAGTCTGTCCAATCCTGGCCTGGTCTTGGCGTTCACCCTCTCTGCAACCAGCTGCAGATCCTATGCAGGAGGCTGACCTAACTATTTAAGGGAGTTCGGAAAGGTACCTTCAGGCAGTAACAGGAGCTGTGGAAGGGTGGCTGGAGCATCTTTCTAGAGATGCCCTGCAACTTATTCCCCACTAGGCATTTGCATGGGAAAAGCAAGGAGCTCAAAAGCCCCAGCTGCCTAGAGATAAAACAAGGATTAGGGGACTAGAGACAAGTGACATGCCTGCTACATTTAGGATGTATGAGGGAGTAAGCCTCTGTTTAAAAACCTAAAAACTTATTTCAAAAAAAGACAGCAAGGAATAATTGTCCATTGCCACAGACGGTTTTTCTTTTATTTATTTAACACTCCACGATGCAATTAATTTTCCTTTATAAGCATCACTCCCTTAGGGATGTCTTCTTTCGACTGAGGAACGACATGTTTGGCTGGGGAACAACTCCAAAATGAACCCCGAATGAGCTATGGCCATGCAGAATGGATGTATGGCAGTGTAAACAATTTTAATTTAGGAATGTGGCTACATCACCCCTTGCTGAAATTCTAATGGCACCCGAGATTTATAATGTAGTAAAAAACAATTATTCTCCCGTTGATTAATACATTAACATTTTCGAGTGGAAGCTAAACCATTGTCTTTTTTTTTATTGAGTCAAGTACGACACCTCCATTAAAATGATTTACTAGCTGTACCTTACAATTTAAGCACAGCAGCAACAGAAACGGTAAAAATCTTTTAACTTTACATGATTTGTGAAGTCATATGTGAAGGATTTACCATTTAAATCTTTCAGTACAAGAAGCACATGGCCTATAAATCTGTCCCCGTAGCAGTTGCTGGACGCCTAAGAGAAATGCATTTCACCAGGAAGACGGAGAGTGCAAATTCGAGTCAATTTTTAAGAAAGATTTATCTCTGTCTCTCTCCAAAGAACAGAGCAAATCTCTGAAGCCTCCACCTCTAATAATATTTGAAGTTTATCGATCAAGTGTACAGATCCGTGACAGCTAAAGGTAATGGTGCTCTTTTGAGCCGAAACCTGATACAACGCTTTCAGCAGGAGGGCATGATTTACACTTTCTATCGATATTTCCAATTCTGCTCTGAGATTAAGTACTGAAGGATGTGGGGAAATAACTCGTGACTGAGGGTTCCATGAAAAGTGTTTTAATTAAAAGAGTTTAAATTAAAAAATGGAGTATTTAAAGTGTTTCATTAAGTTACCATTGGAAGGACGACCAAAAAAAAAGAAAAAAAATATCCCCACTCCAAACCCAAACAGAAATGTGGATGGAATCGGAGGCAGCAGCGGGTCGCCCAGGACAACAGGATGATGGGAATTTAATTGGAGAATGGAGATGGGTTGGAGGCAGAGTGCACTGCAGCCAATTAGCCAGATCTGTGACGCACGGGCCCCTCCAGCCACACGTCTAATAAGCTCGCCTTGAAATGTGGCAGAGAGGAGCCTCCCCTTGCATCCCAAAGTGCTGCCTACTGCAGAGGCGGCAGCCTCCGTGTCTTGAAAGTCATTTCAACAAGGCAGAACTCAGCTACGGAAACTTTTTTTCTTTTCTTCTTTTAAGACAACAGGGCTTGTTGAAGGGGCGCGCTCCCAGGAGGACATACCACGACACACGGTACCTGCTGGAGGGTAATGCTTTACACACCAGAGACTCTCACCCCAACTGCACAGGTTCAAAATTGCTCACAGGGAGACCAAAGTCATGGATAAGCCAGAAAGCTGTGCTTCCCTTAGGGAGCTGTCAAAACAGGGGCTCTTGTGGGAATGAGAATTAACTCCTCTCCAATGGCCACAAGCTTCAGACCTATTGAAATATGAGGCTCTTTCAACTAACTGCCTGTGTCTTAGAATGGGGTAAGAAAAACAAAGTGATTCCAGCTACTGAGCAGCGGGGAAAGCTGGGTTCGAGAGGTGAGAGGTGAAGAGAGGTCTGGTCCCAGGAAGATGGAGCAGAGAGAAGCTGCCCCTTCTAGACTTAACCCACTGAGGGAAGCACTCTTGTGCTTTCTGTTCCAAGACTGCCTCCTCCATGCCGAGGCGCAGGACCATCCTAGAAGCCTAGGGAAAGAAAGCCAGAGAGAGAGAAGTGGGGAGGGAGGGAAGAGAGATGAAGAAGGAGGGGGAAGCTCTGATAAGAGAAACCAACCAACCAACATCATAGGGCACACAGCTATGGGATTGATTTATCCAGCCCCAAATCATTCATTTGGCCTTTGCTTTCCAGGAACTCAGAGCTGAAGAGGCTCATTTCTCCTTGTCCTGTGCCCACATTAAATACCTGGGTTCTAGTTATCTTTCCCATCCTCAGGGACATACATATTTTATAGATACTTATTTATATGGGTAATCTCTCCAGCTATCTTCCGATACTCACTTTGATCAGAAAGTTTACTACCACCACTTAATCACTGAGACATCTCTCCTGCCTTCAATTATTGTGGACGGACACAGAAGGTAAGTGGTGTTGAATGTACAGGGCACAGAGTGGGCTGCAGCTCTGCCCCACCTCTTTCCATCCCTGGCCTGCCCCGGAGTTTACTGCGGGAGGCCCTGATACAGTCCTGGCCGTCCTCCAGCGTCTGGTGTGGCCTGGCATCCTCTATGAAGAGTGGCGCTGTCTCCAGACTTGTCTCATTCCTTTCTGTGTGTCCACGTGTGGGCTGAGTGGGGAGTTTTTCTAGTGTCGTTGATTGGTCCAAGGTTAGGTAACTCAGTTAGTAAAGAATCTGCCTGCAATACAGGAGACCCTGCTTCCATTCCTGGGTCAGGAGGATTCACTGGAGAAGGGACAGGCTACCCACTCCAGTATTCTGGCCTGGAGAATTCCATGGACACAGGAGCCTAGCAGGTTATAATTCATGGGATCTCAAACAGTCAAACGTGACTGAGCGACTTTCACTTTTTGGGTAGGGGGCCCAGGTGAAGGCTGGTTCCCTACCCCTGGATGCAGTGGGCTGGTGCCTCACTCACAGCCCTAAGCAGTTACACAGGATGCTATACAGACAGGAGCCAGGTACAGGAGTAGAGTGCAGACTGGAGCCCAGAACAGTGTCGCCAACCAATACAGCATAGGTTCCCACAAGGTCCACTGGCCAAGTGACCTTCCTTGTCCTGCTCACAACTGTTCATTGAGCAATTACCTCACAGAGAAAACTGTGGAAATGCCCCTGCCTTTCACCATTGCCCACACATCCTTCTCCTTGCAGGGTTCAGAGCCTTTCCCTAGAGTCCCATCAGCTTCCCTGGGGAACATCCTCTCCAGATTTTAGGCTCGCTTTTCGAATCAGGCAGAGAAGGAAACTGACAGATTCTACAGCCGCCCTCACTTCTACACTGTTGTTGTTCAGTCGCTAAGTCGTATCTGACTCTTTGTGACCCCACAGACTGTAGCCTGTCAGGCTCCTCTGTCCATGGGATTTCCCAGGCAAGAACACTGGAGGGGGTTGCTATTTCCTTCTCCAGGGGATCTTCCTGACCCAGGGATTGAACGCATGTCCCATGCATTGGCAGGGGGATTCTTTATCGCTGAGCCACCAAGGAAGCCCTAGCTTCTACATTACCTAATGTATAATCTAGCTAGCTGCTGGGAAATTGCTGTATAGCACAGGGAGCTCAACCCAGTGCTGTGATGATCTAGAGGGGTGGGGAGTGGGTGAGAGGAAGGCTCAAGAGGGAGGGAAATATATGTATATTTACGGCTGATCCACATTGTTGTACTGCAGAAACCAACACAACATTGTAAAGCAATTATCCTCCAATTAAAAATTTAAAAATTACTTATTAAAAAAAGTATGTGGGCATTAAAGCAGTAGTAAAGCATTAAAGTGCATTAAAGCACTGATCCTCAGGCAGTGGGCAGCTCTTGGTTTAGAAGGGGGTGTTTTCCTATCTTTAAGAGACATGATTGTCCCTCTCAGTACAGGTGTAAGTGTTCACTTCTGCTGAGAGTTCCTCATCCATCACTTCTCACGGGACTTCAGGTAACTCAGGCCCCATCCTTCCATGAGCCGGATTTTCAGGGGCACTATGTAGCTGCTGGGAAGTGTCAACTCAGAGATGGGGCACAATCCTTCCCGCATCGTCCCGTGCTGCAGGCCCTGCAGGTGCTCAGCGTGACATGAGACTCTTTAAGGACAGATCAATCATGGACTGTTTAGTATTCGTGAGTTAGCTCTTCTTTGGGCCAAAAGCTGGGACAACTTGACTCCAGGTGAGGGTTTATGAGCAGCTTACAGAATACTAAGTTGGCTACCACTGCTTGTTTCAACTACCCGGTCACAGTTTCAACTACCAGGGGTTCCCATCAGCATCTTAGAAACTGCAAGGACGAAAAATTTCAAAGACTGTCCCAAAAATGATGCCAGGACCTGCTCAGTTTTCTTTACTTTGGGCCGGGCGACCTGGCTTGATCCTTTTCTCATGGGCAGTGTGCAGGGGGTAAATTCTAAAGGCACTCGTTCCCTAGGGCCCGACAAGAAAGTGACTGCTAGGGAACTTCGGTCTCCTTCTTCTCTCTCTGGGGGCCTCCACTTTCTCTACTTGCTCTTATTCCCCAAATGTCTTGCCAGGGTCTCCTGAGTGCCGGGCTCTGGCAGTCACACTGCCTGTGTTAAAACGGGGTACTTTAACAGATCCCGGTTTCTATGGCTACTTTACCACCTGGCACGGGACGCCTGACATTAACTGCTGTGTGAATGCCTTAATCATGGATCTGTGAAAAGCCTAGAAGCCTCCTCTGCCAGAGGCAGAGATCCATGGATAGCCACGAAATGGCCAGGATGTCCTAGACAAGCTCCTGGCAGACAGGGAGCTTGGCAGGGGGGTCGCTGAGCCAAGTGCCCACTGCAGCTGTAGCCGGGCTACCTTCAGCCCAGGCCACACGGACAGGACACTAAGATTGTCACCTTGGAGGAGCCGAAGTGTGATATAGTCATTCAGTTCAAACACACGGACGACCACCCTACCTTAGCTTCCTTCACATTTCTCCCCTCCCTTGGCCTTGGCTAGAAGGCATACTCAAAAACTTGGGGAGAGCTAATACTCCCCTTAAATGCACATACTATTTTTTAACAAAGGTTATAAACTACCCGAGGTCTCATCTTTAAAATTAATACCGAAGACATGGGGGAGGTTCTAAGGAGATGGGTCTTCCTACCTGCACTTATTGGACTATCCTATATTTAACCTTCTGCCATTTCTCTATGAATGACCGTTGCCTGTTGACCTTCGGAAAAAGTGAAACAGTTGACTTTTCCCAACAGTTCTGTCACTTGCTTTCGTTCTATTCTTTTTTCCTGGGCTGAGGTCTGATTGGACAAGTGAGTTTAATTAGAAACTTCGAGAAGCAGTATTCATAGCGGAAATGCTGCCCCCTGGGCTACAGGGATTACTCGATCTCAGAAGTTGCTTAATGACTATGACGTCATTTGCTGCTTTTTACCAGAAAGAAAGAAAAAGCTTGACAGTGGATTTTTCATATCCGGGACGAAACCAGAATCTGACCTCAAAGATAAAACCAGTCCCCAAACCTGGCACCATCTGAGAACTGCAGCTTCTCATTCTCATCACCTACTGTAGCTCCCATCACGACAACAAAAATAAGTGTGCATTTTAAAAAGCACAACTTTATTACTGAAGGGGAACAAACTGAATGGCATGCGCTGACAAAATGCCACATTATTTGCTAATCCTAATATGTTATTCTTCTTTAAGATTTGCTTTTCTCAGCACCAATTCAATTATAGATGCTACAAATCCTTCTGACATTTAATTCCCTCTTGTCAGAGAGTAGTAAATGTACACAGTACATGCACAGCTTTCCCATTAAGATGTTAATACATATTGGAGCACACCGGCCTCCATGCAGCATAACCTTTCTTTTCTGTCTTCTGAGAGAGTGGAAGGGAAGGAATAAATGTAAGGCAAGAAAATCATGAAGGTTCTCAAACAGCATCCCAGGCATCTAAGACTATCCCTCGGCTGCATCTCATTCTAGCAATGTAGCTCCAGCTATGCTAACATTTCAAAAGAAGTATGTTAATCTACTTAAAGAAAAACTGCAGTCATCATCATCACCATCATCCTGCCGCCCAGAGCTCCGTAGGCATTCACTGACATCAGAAGCACTGCTCACGGGCTCTGGTTGTATAATGATCAGGACCGTGCTCTTAGGCAGTTACTATTTTTTCCTCCAGAAAGAGGCCCGAACAGCAGATGCCAGAAGAGATAGGAGCTCACCTTCGGTGTGGCCTGCTGGAAAGTGCACTGGACTTGCCCACAGCCTTCTAGACCAGGCTAGAAGCTGGGCTTCGCTGCTTTTCTGTGTGACTTCAGGCAGGTCAGTGAGCCACTCTCAGCCACTGAGCAGAGACATACAATTCAGAGGACTGTTTTGAGGAGCCAGTGTGTTGCTGAATATGAAGGGGCCTCTCTGGGCTGGGGCTTGGCATGTCACAGCCACTCAACAGGTGTCTGTCAAATTGAAATCCACTGTCATAAAGCCCAAGGCAGGCTTTATTCCAGTTCTAATCACTGATTCCAGGCAAATACTACAGCACTTTGGAGTAAGGGCTGTACTGCACACAGTGCTGTTCTCAGAGGCTAAGATGCCCCAGAGACATTAGCTGAGGTGAAATCACCAAGCCCCTTCTTTTCGTTTATGCAGAACGGCACACAGTGTGACTGGTGGTCCGGGGTGGTGGTCAAGGCTGTGGGCCTGCCGAAGGCCACCCCGTCCAAGTCCCAACTCAGGTGTACCATTTAAGCATCAGGATATTAAGCTCTTGTTGTCAGCTAAGCATGAGAACAAGACTTTTTTTTTTCCCCAAATGCTGATTTCTCTCCCTTCTCAAGTGACTTGATTTTGTTAATTTAACCAACAGTGGAAGTGACTTGATGCAACAGGATGCAGATGCTCCCAAGGCATTAAGCATCACCAGAGAGACTACAAGGCACACTCCTGAGTCCTCTCTACTCATCTCATGATGAGGGCTTAGAAGTGTGCTCGCCCTTTCCATTTTAAGCAACAGGAAGGCACTGACGATGAGACTGGAGTTTCCCTTAAAGGAGCAGACATCTGATAAAGAGGGCAAACTTGTGAAGTATTTCCAAACATACATTTCCCACTCGAATCTCTCTCTAGAGAAAGATGCGTCAGTGGACCTCAGGCATTTGGGGGTGTGAGGATGGATTAATGAATATGGTGAAGTCACCCCAAAGCAGTGTCCAACCTGTAGAACTGGAATTCACATTTTGTGTTGGAGCCCGCCAACTTATCAATTTGGAAGGAAAAGTTCCTATTTGATGGTCTCCTTCCTCCCCATGGGGGACACAGTAGCATGTTGGATTATGGGAAGATCAGCAACATCACGAAATTCAAACTCACGTGGTAAAGTCATGGGCGAGCTGGCACGGACCCAGTATGATTTGCCAGTCTACTGCCTTATATTAAATGGGATTTTGAAATAAGGGAATCTACATGTTTTAATCCTCTGCAACCCAACACCTTCCCATGGCATTTAGGACCGGCTCAGGGGGCAATCCATCCCACAATTTAGGAGATCAATGGGATAATGGTACTGAAAGCAACTTAGCAGTTTAAGGTCGACACTGGATGGGAAAGAGCTTGATTCAATGCTGGAAGACATCTTTCCTGGTTGTCAGCAATATGCCTGATGGGCTCTGGAGAAACCAACTTCCCCTGCCTCTTTCTTTCCAAGCACAGACTGAATCAAAAAGGGCCCAAGAGGAAAGGATTCTCAAGATCCCAGAACAAAGGGAAGCGTGGATTTCACAGGGGAAGGATAGTCACTTTTTAAACCAAAGTCTCTGTATCCTAAAAAGGCAGGAAATTCTATGTTTAAATTCTGATTCTGTCTCTTGAGTAAATCATTTAATCTCAGGAGCCCCAGCGTCTTCATTTGTAAACAGCCCTTCCTCAATGATCTCACAGGATTTTCGGGACGAGCCTCCCACACTGGCTCACGCTTGTCTCTTGGTCTTCCTGTCCCACTGGCCTCCCCTGGTGCGCACTGGTGCCCTCCACCTCTTCCCAGGAAGGTTATTTGCTTTCATTTTACCCAGCTGTATTTTTCTGACATTTCACTGTGCTTTGAGCCTGTCTCCTGGACAAGAGCGTAACTGTGTAAGGGCAGGGTCCTGGCGTGTGAAATCTGGGGCAGCTCCAGCCCCTGGTTGGTTTTGTTCACTGCTGCATCCCTGGTGCCCAGAGCAGGGCCTAGCACATAGGAGCTCAAACAACTGCTGAACAGATGCAGATCACTGGGACTACGTGTGTGCATGAGCTAAGTGCTCAAGCACTATACAAATACAAGCTAAAGAAAACCTCACTTGAAATTTAGGGGCCATATCTTAAATTTGTCTACATAGTCCAGCTGGGTTTTGATGTTTTTATCATCATTATTATTACTAGTCTAACAACAACAACAAAAAATGCAATTGCCTGTTTGCAAATCTAGGCCATACTTTATGTGGGAGCCAGTGAGGAAAGAGTCCCCCCAAATACTAGGTCTACTGACAGTTCCTTACACATATTTTAAGCAAGTTAAGTCAGACTTTGAGGACACCCACCAGACAGATGGCCGTATATTCCACCCCAGAACTGACAATCTGGATCTGAAGGCCTTTCAGGGCTTCCATTAAAGGAAGTGTTAGTTGCTCAGTTGTGTCCAACTCCTTGCGACCCCAAGGACTGTAGCCTGCCAGGCTCTTCTGTCCATGGAGTTCTCCGGGCAAGAATACTGGAGTGGGTTGCCATTTCCTTCTCCAGGGAATCTTCCCGACCCAGGGATCAAACCCAGGTTTCCTGCACTGCAGGTGGATTCTTTCCGTCTGAGTCACCAGGGAAGCTCCATTAACTAAACCATGACCATAGTTTAAGCCTGTGTTTTCTCTGTAATCCATTTAAGGGACTAGAGCTAGCTCACCTAGATCCTTCCTTAACAACTAACATGAATTATCAGGGCCACTTAGAATTTGCCTTCCATCCACACTTTCCTATGGATTGTGAGGGAGAAGTTTTTTCTTCCAGATCACTTTCTTGTATTAGGGCCGGAACTGAAAACATGTCTTTGGGAAGCATGAGAGCTCTGAAAGTTCTTGTTGGTGCCTTTGCTTCAAAAGCAGAAGCCTGATGGATTGCTCTGATTGTGCTGGAGGGCTATTCTCTGGCACGCTGTATATTTACCACCGTACTCCACTAAACAGTCCCCAAAGGCCCTTCCATCGCTGAAGGGAGCAAGGCAGTTGGAGACATTTTTTAAAAAGTTTTAAAGTAAAATAGAAGGATAAATAGGCTTGAAGCCATTCTATTCCACATGGGTGGCAATAACCACCAGCTGTCACAGGGAAACAGCAGATGTAATTGATAAAACAATTGAAAACTCTTGTGGATCCATCATCAATAAAGTTAACACCCAAAAAGTCAATGAAAGGGTTCAAAGTAGAACTGGAGAAGCTCCCCAGGCCCACCAATAATTAAATCACTGAACTACACACAAGCATAATTTTTTAATGCAGATTAAAGAGGAGGATCAGCTGGGCAACGTGCTTTGCTGGGTGAGGCTGGGGCACCATATGGTGCTTATGAAACTGTCATTAGCCGAGGTGGCAGTGGTGAATGGGGGAGGAGGGGGGCAGGGGCGAGCAGAACACAGACCAGCGTTATTCTGAAGGAAAAAGCAGGATGTACCATTTATCCATAGCAAGAAAAGAATGAAATTTCTACCCAGATGGAGCAGGGAATGGATGGTAATATTATTCATTACCACAGTTTAGCATTAAATGTGCAACACCTCCTCTAATTTATTGATGGACTGTTTAAGACGGGTGTTAACCTGTTTGTCTTGTCTTATAATTGAATTCAGTCTCCAGGCTACAGAAATTTGAGAAGTTCATCCTTTCTCAATCAATATGCTCCCCTTCAGTGACCCATTTCAAGACAGCTTCATAAAAAATAATGTATTTTGTTTTAATAAATTTAAACACTATGACAGCTGCTCAATTTTTATTGGGTGTTTTTTTTTTTTTCCCTTCAGACGTCTCTTTGCTGCCGAGTGAAGCCATGCTCACAATCAATAGTAATTGATTAATCAGCATCCCCTTTGAACAAAGGTGCTAATCAGTTTTTGATTAGTTCATCAAACCAGATGCAAAGGCAGCCCAGCCCCTGCCTGATGGATCATCAGGGTTCTACTTGACTTATGGCTTCCGTGCAATGTGTGACTGCAGTGTTCCTGGATAGGGAGGGGGGAACAACGTAATTATTAATTTAACCGAATTATTATGAACACAAACAGTTGTTGGTTTATTGCTCCCGACTCAGGGGTGATTGATAGAGCTGCGGCAAGGCTGCATCTGACTTGGTGCAGAGCTGAGAGACCCAGAGTAGTCTTTAATTGATGATGCTGGAGGAAGGGGTAATGGCTGCTTTAGTCCCATTTTCCTAAGGAGGAGAAAAATGACTTCTGCATATCTGAGTGATCCTTGTCTGGCTGATATGCCAAGAGGGATCAGGGCCAAGGAGAACTCAGTCCCTTCTTAGGATCCTTGAGACGATCCAATTGCCACTGCGTCACAGGGCTGTTTTATTTAGGGTCAGGGTCAGAAATGAGTGGACTACTTACACTCAGCATGATATTCTAAGCAGGGAGAGGACTCATCTACTCTCACTTCAAAAAAAAAAGATCAGGCTAACATTTTTGCAACTTCTCTAAATCCATCACAAATGGGAGGCAAAAATAAAACACTGCTTTGATGGCCAGCTATCTTTCTAATCTTCTATTTATTTATCTATCTAAATTCCTTGGGATTTGGAATTTATTTATTCACCCAACAAGCATCAGTTGAGAGCTTACATAGTCTATACCCTGACAACAGGTGTACAGCAGTGAACGAAACTGATATGGCCTCCTAGAGCTTCCACTCTGTGGGAAAATCCAACAGTTCAAGTTCAAACTGGGACACGCTACATAGCAGAAAAATAAAGGCATCCTTGAGGCTTCACAGCACAGAGGAGGCAATATATCCATTGACTGTGAAAGACCGTGGTACTATCTCATTCTCTCACTGGATAAGTAAGACCTGTAGTTAAAGCCACATCTCAACAACCAACTATTCCAGGGAGCTGCAGTGAAATCTCTCCAAGAAGGGCAACATGGAACCCTTGTTTCCAAATGGCTAGAGTCAGCATATACGGTCCTATGCCTTGGTTTCTCCTAATGAGGAAGGGCCCTTCCTTACAGACTTATTAAGAAGCAACTGATCAAAATGTTTCAGAAGCTGTAGCTGGTTGGCAGTGAAGTACCAGGACATCATGGGAGATCATATAATTGTTTAGCTCTGACCATTTTAAATCTCCTTCCCCTCCTTTTTAGGATATGCTTCTTCTTCTGGATTAGTAACACCTAAATCCTAGAATCAAGCATGAAACCTACTTTTGCAAGAGCTCAGTGTGCTGTGAAAAAGGTCTGAGGTGGATAATTAGTTTACATCATGGTGTGTGACAAAACAATTACCCCCCTCCCTTCCTCTCTTCCCCTCCCTGCCCCCTCCTAAGATTAACTATGACCTGGCTTTTCTAGTATATTCCACAGAAGGGGATGATCAATATGAGCTTTTTTTTTTTTTTTAAATAAAGATCTTGTCTCATAATCCAACATCCTTAAAAAGCTTTGAAATGCAACAAATTTTCATGAACCATTATATACTTAGAACATAAAAACTATTTTAAGCCACTGAACACAGTGGCTTTAGCGCAATCCCAAAGATGATTTGACCTCTACTGCTTTACAGAGTCAGCCCCCAATCTGAAATATACATGCAATATACAATCAGAGAAATACACAGGGAAGAGAGGTGGGTGGGGAGGAAGAAAGTGTTAATAAAAATCTGTTCTTTCTTTAGTCTCAAAACCCACAGTTTTGAATTAACTGCTCAGTGATCCAAATGGCCATGTTGTGGAAATGGACGGAGGGCCCACAGGTTGGACACTGCAGAGCCTTTTACCTAATAACTAGCCCTTACCTGAGAGGTCCTCACTGTCCAGTTCTTCTGCGGAATTGGGCAACTGAGTAAGGCCTTACAAGTAAAAACAAATCGTTTTTCTTTTCATTCCTCAAGGGACATAAACAAAACACTTAAAAACTGAGGATGAATTTCTTAAAAAATTAAAAAAAAAAAAAAAAAACATGAGCCAAATCTCTTGCCATCTCTCTCTCTTTTGGAGAGCTTAAATGTATTAATCCATAAGTACATTTCTCCAATCATTTCATTTTGTTATGGATACGCAATCGAGGCAGAAAGATTCCTCAGTCTCCACTTTCAAAGCACATGAAACATGAAGGTGAATGTTTCAAATCACTCATTCATAACAGCATGCAGAAAGAAAAAAAATAAAGCCTGATTGTTCGCTGTCGATGCTCTGATAGAGCTCTTAAATACAAATATATTTAGATGTTACATACTGATGTATGTAAGTTTTAGTTCACATTTTACTATAAATTGAAATTCCTGGCCAAGACTGACAAACACAGTTCATTATCAGTTGATGATGATCTTGGATCATTTATTTCAAAATGGTGCGGCATCTGCTAACTGCAGATTGCAGGTTATGCTTTCATCAGAAAATCTGATTTGCAAAATATTTTTCAAAAAGAGATTTAAAAAACCAGTGGTATTCCTGGAACAAAAAAAAAGTAACCCTCAAAGCTGAAAAAGCAGTTAGGTCAGGAGATAATCAACTGGAGCCTGAAATGCCTGTATCTGAGTTAGCACCAATGCTGGCCAGCTGGGACAGCTCTCAGCTAGCTGTGTTTGGAAGGGAAAGAGGTGAAGGTAGAAACAGATAAACCACGGGGGGCTTAGCGAGTAGACGGCCTCCCTTTCCTCTTGCTGTATTTGCCGGCTACTCCCTTTAATGAAGTTAAAAGCACCACAAAATATTAGGCAATCAAGGGGGCCTTTACTTGTTTCTCCCTGTTTAGCTCAAAGTCATGTCTGGTTTGAGCAGACCTGCTCCAGGTCCCCTTGTCTGCACAATAATTGGCTAATATTTCTCCAATGAGATTTGTCACTTTTGAAGATACCTGTGGACCTGTTAAACTGGAATGAGGGGCGTGCTTTTTTTTTTCCCCCCATCTTTCTCTTTTCTTATGGTCAAGCACAAAATATACTCAGTAAGTATTTGCTGAATTAATGATTTGGGAGTAATGCTCAGTGAACTGCCAGCAAGAGCATAATAGCAACTAAAACAAATGCTTTAGAAATAAGCAATGTCAAACTGATCACATGATTCAAAAGGTCCCAAATCAACAGAAACACTTATGTAGAAATGGACAGTAAAAGCTTGGATTTTGTAAGTTGTTTTATAAAGAAACCAAATGAATATTGATAGCTCAGTCATGTCTGACTCCTTGCGACCCCATGGACTATATAGTCCATGCAATTCTCCAGGCCAGAATACTGGAGTGGGTTGCTGTAGATCCAGGGGATCTTCCCAATCCAGGGATCGAACCAGGGTCTACTGCATGCAGGCAGATTCTTTTACCAGCTGAGCCACAAGGGAAGCCCAAGAATACTGGAGTGGGTAGCCTATCCCTTCTCCAGCAGATC
Source organism: Bison bison bison (assembly GCF_000754665.1). Classification (NCBI taxonomy): domain Eukaryota; kingdom Metazoa; phylum Chordata; class Mammalia; order Artiodactyla; family Bovidae; genus Bison; species Bison bison. The sequence goes on from NW_011495071.1 coordinate 4,489,529, forward strand.
TTCCACACCCAGGAATCAAACCAGGGTCTACTGCATGCAGGCGGATTCTTTACCAACTGAGCTATCAGGGAAGCCCCTTTATAAAGAAGCCAAATGAAAATTGATAGTTAGGTTGGTGCTGTGAAAGAGTCACATGAGCTCCTGAAGAATTTCTATCATGACCCTTGGGTGCCAATATTCAAGGACATGTGCCAATTAAACATGGGAGGATTCAAAATTCATGGATGTTCCCAAACTATGCATTTAGGCAACCATGGGAAAGCAATGAGTAATGCAATAAATTACAGAGGCAACTGAGTAGGGATGTTATGCACTGGTTCTGAAATCTGATTGGTTGAAAGTGTTCTCATTTCTAATTGGCTTTATTCATTGTATAAAGACGGATGAACACAATTATTTGAATAATTGTTATAAATGGGCAACATAAAGAACTTCTTTGTAGTTAATTATGAATTTGCAGTTCTCAGGAGGCTAATCCCTCACTTTTACGTGGCCCAATGAATATCAAAGCATTCTACATACGTGCCTGGCACCCACTGAACCATATTAAACGAGGATGTTTCAAGTAGGCAGCTCGACTGCTGAAGGCTTGTTTCCCTGGGGAGGGCATTAGAAAGCTAATTTTACAAAATAAAGACAAATATGTTTATGAAATATCATTGATATGCAAAGTTTCCCATTAAAAAGTGACAGACAGTTTATACACACCTCATTAAAGATGAAACTGTCATTTTTAATGGCATAAACTTTAAAATATACCAAATCATCTGGAATCTACTGCTCATATTACATCTGAAAGTGGGAAGCCATTTAGGTTACTGGTGTTAAATTTATTTTTGCACGACTATTGCTCATTTTATGAAACTATAGTGCTCCTCCATAGCTGGCTAATTTCAGAATAAATATAATTAGGAAGAGTTTACTGAAGCACTGAGTGTACACGTAAAGACAAGCAAAATTTACCTCCTAAAATTGCTTTGGCTTAGGTAGTTTTCTTTCATGATAAAAATTATACAGCTCTCATTTTCTCAAAGAAAAAGACAAAGATGCATTTTATGAGGCAGAGAATAGTCTTCAAAAGGAAACTCCGCCATTTAACAATAAGTGGGAAATTACTTCTGAGTTTTGCTCTTATCACTTGTTGAAACCTTTCCTCGTCACTTCAATTAAAATGTATTCAACACATTTCTCTAAACTTCGTTAAACAAATGAAAGTTTACTTTTGGTCCACATGGAATTTTCTTTTGAGCAATTAATAAAATCCTGAGGTGCAAACATGATGATTTAATGCATGAGACTCATCTCTTCCACAGACAGGAATCTCACTTCTTTGTGATGCGATTATGGGCTGCCTATCCCATGCTTTTCTGCAGACAGTGCTTCTGCTATTGGGATAGCTACTCCTCCTTTCCAGCAGAAATCACTGGCTTCTAAAACTGGTATGAATGGCATGGCAATTTTAAACCAGGTTAAGGAAAACTTCAAAAATTAGAAACAGCAAGAAATCCTAGAGATATTTAAATAAATTCAAGGTCAAGTGAAATCTGAATCTTTGGGGTTGAGCTCATCAGGGTTTCCCCCCTTTTTTTCCCTGAAACTTCCAAAACAGAATGATCAAATAAAACCTCTAGGAAACAAACAACTTCCCACTGGCCCTAGTATTATTCCCATTATGAAAAAGTAGGCGATGGTCTCTCTCTTACCTAAGCAGCACACATCTGATCACTTGGCCATATTATGGAATCTGTTACTTCCATCACCAGCCATTAAGAGTTCAGACGCCCCCGGTTGTTTTATTCTAAAAGCTCAGTCAGTCATCCTGTTCTTCCTGCTTTGTCAGCTTTTCTGGAGAGTTTTCCCCTTCATCCCATTAGCAGAAATTTGGTTCACGCCGTTAAACAGTAGCATATTGTTTGCAAACTGCATAGCAAGGCTGAAACACAATCTTCAGGTCCTGCAGCCATTCGTAAATCGTTAGCTTGGTTCTTGAGTAGAACACACATGTCTGCAGAGTCCCTTGACTGAATGACAGCCTTCGAATGCCATTGTTGTGCACTCAAACAGAGAGATGTGCAGAGGGGTGCATACACAGGTGGCGGACATAGAGGTTGTAATAATGCGCACTGCTGGCTATTGCTCCTTAAAAACGGGCTTCAGAATTTCCCCACAATTGAACAGAAAGATAAGAAATTTCATGTGATTTTAGACTTCCATCACGGCTTGCGCTACTTATAAAATAAGTCAGAGAAAGAGAGATTTGTGGGGTAGTTACCTAAGGGCAGTGGTCTAGGAGAAGAGCATGGATCTGGCACAGGGCAAACATTTTGGAACCAAAACTGAAAATGAAAAATTATGTCAGAGAGGTTCCCGGTGTGAGTCTCGCTACACTTGCAAACTGAATTAAAAAACTAGTTACCTCCTTTGGGGTTATAAATCATGAGACCATCAGCCTCTCATGTATTAAGAGGTGGAAAGCAAAAGGACAGGTAGCCTTGAAAAAAAAAAAAAAACAGCAGGGGGGTAGAGAGAGAAAGAGAAAGACAGAGAGAGAACCCCACACCCAGAGGAAGCCAGCTGACCGCAGTGCAGCAAAAGCACAAGCACTATTCCAGACCGTGGGCATGCTGTCACCCGGAGCCTCACACGAGGGAGGCGGGTGGGGAGAGGGGCACACAGGGCGCACACAACAAGGCACAAGACACTTAGGGAGCAGCGCCCACGGGGGACACACAGACAGAGACCATCACACACACCCGCACGGCAAGGGCCAGAGGAACGACGACACCGTCTGTGCTCACATCACTCATGCATTTCTGCCATCAATTTCAGACCATACGGTACCAGGATTTGGCAGAGTGTTTTTTTTTTTTTGGCATTGCTCAACATGCACACATGACACAGGATTCTTCCTGTCCAGGCCTTAAGGATGAGCTCCAAAAACACAAATGCTCAAGATCCCTTCTTCAAAGAAGATCCCTTCAGTCACCCTAGGCTAGGAATCCCATTCTTACACTCACATTTATCTTTACTATCAATTAGATCCTTAAAGCAACACTGTGGCCGATTGTTGTTTGGTTTCTTTTTGGAGAAAATCCATTTGCTTTTGAATCATGCCCATGCACTTGTAACCTTCCAATACATGCTTATTTCAATCAGATATTGGTAAGAACAAAAGGTCAACATACATCAACAACTGATATACTTCATACGTACTCTAGCAACACAAGCTTGAATAAAACATTTTAATGAGTCTTCAAAGGGAAAGTATTTTGTAAAAAAAATTTTTTTTTCCTTTTTAGAAAGGAGAAATATGGAAGGAAATCCACTATGAAAACTTTAGGACCAGTACAATGGTCACAACTGGCTGATCTAATATGTCTTGTCATTTAAGTTGCCAAGTTATCAAACCACATTTTTCTAGGCCCAGATCCCCAACACGAACACCTCAAGATAAGTCTCGAGTGAATCTTAGTCACATGGGCTTACCGATAAATCACTTCAATAAAACCAGTTCTATATCCTCATCTCCTTGGAAATCTGGTCCCTTGCTTTGTAACTTCATCACATTCTATTACCTTTTCTATCCTGGCAACTGACCTGGAAGACTTTTTTCCCCTCTGTCAAGTCAAATTCTAGATACTACTTTGGCTTTCATTTAAGCTTTCTGCTGTGGGCTGGAGAGTATGCTGTTTAAAAGTGGTAGGATCCCTTTGTGAGGATGCTATGAGGGTTTTAAATAAGTTGGGGCATGTATTTATAAATGCGTTTTATAGGAATCAACCTGGATTTTCACATCTCTCCTCTTGCTGTTAAGGAATCATATATGTACATATATATATAGATATATATACACACATATTCTTCTTATTTCCTTTTTTTCTCCCCGAATTTCTTGGCTCAAGGTATGCTTCTCATGCACTGCTGGTCAACAGCATACTGCCTGAGATATTGCTGGCTTGAACACTATCCCTGAACTAGTAAGAAAGTGCTTGCTTCTCACGGTACACAGGCATCTCTTGTTTCCTGTCACAGGAATGTGAGTTCTATTCCAAGTGTCTCTTTATTATACCCTCAAAAGAGATCACCTTCACTTTCTCTTTCTCCATAGAGAAATATATGATCATATGGAGAAAGAAAAAGTGAAGGTGATCTTTTTTTGATCCTATTAGTATCCTAAAATCAGGACTGGCCTCAAAGTTAATTTCTCATTTTTCAGGTCAAGGGACATATTTTTTACCTTGATTATCCCACCCAACTCCAGGACCTAAAACTATTTGAGTCATATAAGTACACAAATTTTATTAAAGGGACCTAGAAAACAGAACTCTGGAGTCTTAGGAGATAAATGATCAATATTTCTTCAAAAGAACTCACAGACTTCAGGAATCTTATGGTTACATTTGACCCTGGAGTTAATTATTGAAAGCTCAGAACTTAAAGCATCCTAAAAAGAATAGAATAAAATCTCTTGAACTACATTAAAATAGCCTTAAAGCTCTGAGAATAATCGATACAAGTCAGGAAGTGCTCAATTAATGATGAAACCTACAAATAACCAAGCTTAATGGAGTGCGATGCCTAAGATGTAGCAGGCACTATGGGGCATTACCTTGGAAAGTGGAAGTTTTATACCTAATTGATTTCTCATGATTGTTGGTGTTTCTGGCCCTTTAACTAATTTTATGAACTTTTGCCTATATGCCAATAACAGAAAAGGGTGGGGAGAGGTGGATTAGGGCCTGAAAGGGTATTACCCCATACCCACCTTTGTTCTGCTTTCTTAGAATTTCTAATCAGAAGGTCCAGGTATGGAGGTGGTCTGCCAAGTGCCAAGCCCTGACCTTCAAGGCCCGCTTACACAGGTTTTGCCGTGTAAGGTCTAACCGGTAAGGTCTAAATGTAGGTCTATTTAAGAAGGTCAGTCGTGCTTGGAAGAGCTGTTTCTCTAAAAGTTGAATGAACAACATAGGCTTGGCTGATCACTTTTTGTCATTTAAATGATGGATTTCAACTCTGCCACAGTATGCAAAGTGATTTAAGTAGGCCCTTTACCAAATAATTCCCTTGGATTCAGTTATTAAAATTCAGCCTACTTTTGACTAACATATCTTTCTCCAAAGCACAATATCAGCAGGGTGAGATTTGAGCTAAGTAATAAAGCAATATACAGATGAAACACGATTCTCATTTTTGAACAGGAGAGACATAGAAAAGTGAATAGACCGCTTCCAACCTAGGAAGTCAGAGGAGAAATTGGGGAAAGGATTCCCTGATACCTGCTCCTGAGCTTCACTTACTCAATTTTAATCCACTTTTGGCTGAAATCATAATGAGTTTGTTCTTTTAGTATTCTGTCTACAAGATACCTCCCCACAAATATCTTTTTCAAGTCTCAGTTAATGCTGTTGAAATGTATGTATGGTATCTTTCTTAGTCTGGAGATGTTTTCTGCCAAATGTATAAACTTATATGCACACATGGAGATTAAGCGCAAGTGGTCATGGAGGTAAATACAATTGGGAGTATAATTAAAGAACAAAGTTCTTCCTCATTCCTATGTCATGCATTGAAACAGGAATCTTTTGCCCTGATCTGTCCTACAAATGACTCCTCTTCAAGATGTACCTGGGACTCTCTAGCCTATAAATGAAGAAAGCAACTGGGCCTTTAATTCAGATGCTGTGATTTTAAGGCAAATATTAGTTCTTTTTCTGGAGTCCCTTATGTTTCAGGGTCTGGTGGCATTGTAGAAATAAGGGCTACATGCAGCTAAAACTTCCTCTAACCCAGCTAGCCAGCGTGGAGGTGGCCTCATCTCAGACTGCAACCATTGGCCGCTGAACTTTCAACAGAAATGACAAGACTCGACATCCTTTCAAGCCTCACAAATTAGAGTACATTTATGAGATCAGTCTACTCGGAACACAGTTTCCCTTGAAGACTACATTGCTCTTTTTCCCAGGCTTGCCTTGCCGCTCAGCAGTGCTGAGAAAGTAGATAAACAGTAATGTGGTACCAACCGTGAACTGCTGGTTCTGTCGTCGCCGTGGTGTCTACAGACGGGAACAGAGGATTGGAGGAAGGGAAGAAACAGGAGGAACGGCATGCAAAAAAAGGGAAAATGGAAAAAAATGGAACAGATAATATATGAGCAAGCTTTCAAAGAACATCGCGTGACAAGCAATAATAAATGAAAAGCCAAAAGCATTTGAAGTGAGTTGCACTGTTTTAAGACATGCCTTCAGCTCAAAGCTGCGAGCCAGTGAGGATAACAGTAAATTCTTTGGTTTTGGGGGCTTGCCAGGACACATCTATTTGCTAGTCAAGAGTCAGGGGAACATGCAAAGTGATGAGAAACACCAGTGCAAACTCAGTGACTGGTGGATGGCTCTGAACGTATCAAGGCTCAGGACTGCGACACAAATGCTCAGTTGAGAGGCTGGCTAAACAACAGATTCATACATTCAAACATTGCCTTTGTTTTAACCCAACCCACCCGGGCACTTGGGCTTTACAACTCCCAATCAGGCGTCACTGAGTCGATTCCATGTTTACGATCCTTTTACGACTCATAGGCAGATGCCTGCAGATGAATACAGGGGTTCAAGTTTTTCATCCAGTGTGTTATTTCAGCAGAGTTCAGCTGGAAAGTTCAGTTAACTTGGAGGCCATGGGGATGAACATGTTAGAGGTTTTCGGACTGGTCTTTATACACACACACACACATACACACACAGAGACACTCACCACTCACCCAGCCTTCACTCTGCAGATCTTACTGTGTTACACTCTTAAGAGCATAAGTCTGGTATGGAAACAACCAGGTCCACATAACTTGTGAAACGCCACTTCTCATCACGTGACATTCCCAAAGTGAAAGCATCCAGTCGTCCAGACCCATGATCCAGAACCACTTTCACTGCTGTGAGCTGCCAGGAGTCCTGCCTCCGGGGTGAATTAGGAGATGGCACGTGATGCTTTTTCACTGCCAGACGCACTTGCTGTGGGAGAGACTGTGGTCTGTCTCTTTCTTCTTCTATTTCTAATGCTGTTCAAGCTTTCTCCTTCAAAACCTTTCAGGCTTCCAAATCAGGCCTGCTGTATTGGCTCCTCTTCATGGAAAATTCCCCAAGGGGCTCCAGAAATTTCCTTTCTCATGTTGGCTACAGGGGAAGTGGGATAAATATCTAACAAAATGCATGGTGACATTCTTTTTCCAAAGTCATGTTAACACCACTCTTCTAGCCAACTTCATTCCACCGTCAACCCGTCTGCCCGGGTTTTAATGTTCAGTTCCACCTCTCAAGGGGTCTCCCTCCATGGTTCCCTTCTGGCCAGACCAGTGGTGACACCCACACACAGGCTGGTCATGTTGAGGGGAAGTGGGATTTGGGGTTAACACTGTTGAGTAGTTATCTGTACTTTTTTTTTTTTTTTTTAAATCATGCAGCTGGTAATTATTTTCATGAGTTTAAGAGACTCCAAAAGATTCTTTCGGACTTGACACAGGCAATGTTTAAATGCACCATAATGCCAAATATGACTTTGTTCTTGGTCCAAGGAGCCTGGTGCTTCTGATTTATAAATATGACACATGAATTCACACTGGTGTTCCCCTTCATTGGCATGCCCTCCTCAGAATCCTAAACCATCAAAAAATTAGAGCCCTTCTAAGGAGTCAGAATTAACTACAAGTCTGAGAGGCCATTGCAGCTTAATATAACTTATAGCTGAGTTTCTGAAGATCAGATGAAGGAAAGAAAAACATAAACCACATCAGAATGCAATACTTACTGACAAGTCTGTATGCATAAAATAGCAGTTAAAAAACAATACTGAAAATTGTACAGTTGAAACATCTCTACATCAGATGCTCACGACACATCTCCTTACTTGAAACATCCAAATCAATGTTAGTTTGTGGTGCTTTTAAAGGAGGGGCAAAATCAAATGCACATTTGCATAGAAACTCTTAAATGCAAGTTTACACATTTTATGGCTAGACACTGGTTCTCTTCCAAAATTTTTTTTAAAAAAGCATG
>NW_011495071.1:4497670-4527624 GCF_000754665.1 Bison bison bison
GCTGGTCATGTTGAGGGGAAGTGGGATTTGGGGTTAACACTGTTGAGTAGTTATCTGTACTTTTTTCTTTTTTTTAAAAAAGCAATAAACATTTTGGTTCATTATTTTTGTAGCAGCATTCTAATATGCTTTATTTTCACCAGTTAAATCATCACTATAAAATGAAAGAAAGGGATTGGGGTAAAACCTAAGGGTCCTCAAAAATGACGTCTTAGCATTAACAGATGACTTGTAGGAAGACAAGTGACTGTCTTCCTACATCACAACATCATGTTGGCTTTATGACAAGATCAAATGAACAGAAGCTGGTTGTACACTACTCTGTGGGTACCAGAGGATAAACAAAAGAAGTTCACAGTGCCGCTTGCCTCCCTGGTCTGGGGATGCAAAATCCATCAATTGCACCCAACAAGGAAGAGAAAGGGAAGTTGAGAAGGAAAACACACAGTTCTAATACAGTTAAAAGCAAGCACGTGTTCAAGTAAACAACACAGTTACTGCAGCTGGGAGTGGCAGAAACCAGGGATCAGCAACGGAGCAGAGACCGCAGCAGACACACAGGCTGGCTACAAAGTTGAGACCGAGATGGAGGGTATACTGCGGGAGTTGCTGATTCCATTTCTCTAAGAGCATCTGGTGTGGTATCTGAACAGAGGCTATTTCAAGTAAAGAATGAAAAAAAAAAAAAAAAAAACCCTTTAGAAGTGACTTTGTGCTCTCCACAGGACAGCACTGTGACAGAATCTAATTCTCCTTCATAATTGCATTACGACTTCACGCAGAAACCACAGACACCCTGGCTCTGAAGTGAGTGTGGCTCTGTGCAGTAGGATTTATTAAGGTATTGTAATCAGAAGGCTGGAGAGATGTGCTAGCCCACCCCTGTGAATCAACTTGTGGGGTCACTATATTGTTTTACAACATTCTAAGCATACAGGCAAGACGCAAACAGTAACTTTCCAGTAGAAGATAACATAGGCTGTAATTAACTTGAAAAATGAGAGTGCCTAATTGCCCTAACAGAGGCTTTCTTCAAACTTCATTCTGTGGCTGTCTTTAAAAAATAATCTTTGCACTAAGCCTAGGAGAAAAATAGGTCACAGAAAGTTGAGGTGGACTTAATGGTGGTACAGGGCTATGAAATTAAAAAGGCCTTGTTGAGCTATTGTCTCTATTTTAATTTTAATTACAATGAGGGAGAAATTTATCGTACATTTATTTTATATGGTCAAGAAAAGACAATCCCACGTTCTTGCAAAGCCAGTAAGTGTGTATGGTCTTAATAGTCACTCCCTAGCTGTTTTATGAGTATAATTAAACAAGGTAACCAAGGGCAGGGCCTGGACTGCTGTTTGAAAGATGAACATTTCGCTAAATATCGACTTTCAGTCTCCCAGCCATACAAACAGTTTATGGAACTCTACCTTGAATAAATTAAACATCACCTATATTTCACGTGACAGTATATTTTCAAAATCAAAAGGCTCGGACGATATGTCAGATTAGAGACTCTAGCTGTTTAACCAAGAAGCAAAAAAAAAAAAAAAAAATCCCCAAAACAAAACCCACCAAAAAATGTGTGTGAGGCAGCTGGACACTATTTAGTTGAAACAGTCATGTGTAAGCTCCACTGTGGCACATTCTAATCCTTTCATATGGATTCTCTCCAACTTAGAATTGTTCATTGAGTGTGACAGACTGGGGGTTTAAAACTAATCCATAAATTAGTCTGTGGTCTCAAACACAACGGGTGCCATAAATGAAAATGAAAATCCAAGAACAAAATTAAATTTACAACCTTAAATACTTTTTCTTCTCCAATTGCTCTGTGGTGCTCCTGCTTTACAATACCCAGATTCACTGCAAGGCTGACTTTTTGGGGGGGGGCAGGGAGGGGTGGGTGTAGGGTATGCATTAAAAAATGCACAGGGTAATAACCCAGAGAACCCAATCTGCTCGAAAGCAGAGCTTAATTGTAAAGAATTTAAATTCTGCCATTTTGATTGTCATAAGCTTAGATGAAAGCATGCTAAGCAGTCCAGACATATTTTAATACACTTTCCCTTGGTTTATTTTCTTAACTAAAGTCAATAAGGAGCCAATGGGTTTTCTTAATTGAATTCCCCTTCGGTTTGTGTTATGGAACTGCTTTAAATCTAGATGCCGGGGCAGGCGAGGAATTCCCCTGACAATTTTATTCTCACAGTTGTGCCGCACTAGCCAATATGTATTATACTTTTTTTTCCCCTTTTCTTTCTTTTTGACATACTTGAAATCTATTGAAAGCAAACATATATGCTGAAAAATTAAACTTTGAAATTTATTTTCTACCCATTTCTCAGTTAATTTTCTTCCCATCTATGTTAAGTTTTAATTAAACTCCCATTTCTCAGGGATGGGCGAAGCAGATAGGAATGAAGCTAACAGTCCCGAGTATGAGACTCATGAGAAGCTCCCTTCCATCTTCACGTCGCCTCTCCTCTGAGGGGAGAGACTGACCCGTGAGAAGCTCCCTTCCGTCTTCACGTCGCCTCTCCTCTGAGGGGAGAGACTGTGCACCAAGGATCTGAAAGAAGGGGACTAGGTTTGGTTTTTCCTTTGGTTAATTTCAAGTTTTGTGAAAACCTTCTTCAGAATTGTTCACACATGCTGCTATGCCCCTGAGATCTTTGCATTGGCAAACCAGATGTTCTGAAAACAATAGGAATCTGTACCGTGGTTTCACTTAACAAGGAGAACAATTCCTCTCCCACGGTGTATGTCAGTGTTGGGTGGGAGGAGTGGCAGACAGGGGTGAGGCACGGTGACAGGAGAAGAGAGGGACATAGGAGGCTGAGGGTGGACAGTGGGGAGCAGCTCCAGAAGTAGCAGCTGATACTCCTCTCCGGGTAGATACTCCCAGGGCTGGGTCCTTCCTGCCAAGTCCTACATTTCCCAACAGTGAGATAACTCCAACTTTCTAATTCTAAGTAACCTGTATTTAAAGTGAGATGATTTTTTTTTTTTGCACTGTTGTGCATCAGTCTGCAGTATGAAAACATGTCACCTCCTTCTCTCTTGGATTCTTTTTCAACAAGGAACATAAGAGTATGGATGATGACAGATATGATGATTAGAAGCATTAGAAAAATTCTCACTTCCTATCCCTCATCCCCTTTAAAAAAAAAAAATGCAGAATCTGGTGCCCTTCACCACTAATTTCTTCCATTCTCTCGTAAGTCAATATGGGTCAAAACCAGTTGGCTATTGATGGTATCTGTAATAAGCTTATCAGCAGCAGTAAAATAAAAATGGGCACACTTGAGACAGTATGGAAAAACAATGGTCAATGCACTTAGGGGGCAAAAACCTAAAAAGGGAGCTCATTGCAACAAAGATGGCTCCTGAGTGTCGGCTAGTGCCCTAGTAATAGTCTTGTCACCAGACATACTGGCACATATATCAATAACATTTGATAAGTATTCAGTAAATGATGAATGAAAAACAGTCTTAATGGAGTAGATACAAACTCAAGAAAAAAGGCAATTTAGTAAACATTCTAGGATGAGAGATGAGTATCTCCTAGCAACAATGGTTTAGTATATACCCAGGATATAAACACACACGAGACATGCACACACGCTGAAGATAGATGCTTGACGTAAAGTTAGGTCTTCATGCTTAATTTCCAAAATGCCATCCTTTCGTATCCACTTTCTATCCATTCCCTGATGGCACAGACCGAATTCTACTTCTGTGATGATCTTGTCCATCTTCTGCATCAGCCCTAAGCGTACAGTATCTCTTGCTATTGAGTTCCAGTGGGTATAATCTATTCCCTCAGCTATATATATTTCAAGGGGTTCCAGGAATTTACTGTCTCCATGGGTGTTAGCACACCGCTATACATATTATGGGTCCTTGATATTTGGTGACTGAATGCCTTATGAGCATTACCCTTGACATCACGCAAATGTCAACAGCAGAGTGTAGGGATCATGAAGGTAGGATCCTGGAGAACACACAGCTCAATGTGGAGCAAAGCTCTGTAGTCAGTCTTAAGACAGGTGTACTTCTTTCCTTTGCATTTAGGAAGCTAAAAACATGTGCCAGGGTGTTGAGTTTCCCCAATTTGGCATCTTCTACAAATATCCCCGAAGGATAAAGGCTGCTCTCACCTCCTTTATTTATGTGATCTGACCCACAATACACACAGAAAAGCTTACGAACAGGAGACTATGAAAGCCAAAATAATAGTGCGAGCCTGGGGGACATACTTTCTCCAAGGTATATTGAATACTGGGTGCTCAGATGCCAATAAGAAAATCCGTGCTGTTTTCTTTTCCAAGAAATACAAAATATTTAATTGGATATGTACTTTCAAAAAGAGAAAAACTCATTTAGAAATGACCTACTTCATTCTTATGAAGGATTTTTAAATGTGTTTCAGATTTTGGCCCTATAGCTATTCATTTCTTATTCTAAGGTGATTTTAATTTTTTAATTTATGACAGTTGCATGTAGAAGTGTGACCTACAGGTTGAACTCCTCCCAGCCTGAATTTTATATTTAGGCTGCTAAGGGTGTTTAAAACTGAGTGCTGACTATTTTCTATGGTACTTTTCTCATCAAGCATCTAACCCAGGGCACAACCAAGCAGATCCAATACAATATCCACATTAACTATGGAAGGAAACACAGAATATTTCCCTAAGGTGACTGACCCAACTGGCAGACAGGGGCGGAACTATACCCAAACACAAAACAGGTATTTTTATGTACGTTTGATATACAAAATCAGCCAATTTCAAAGAAAGCTCAAAACAAAACAAAACAATGCTCCCGCCTCTATGGCGATAGATTTTTCTTTGACTCTGGTTTCTGAAAGGAATCTCCATGGAGGACTGTTAGCATGGGTAATGGTTGGCTGTCTCTGTATTTTAGAAGAGGATGCCAGGGACAATTTAAATTATGCAGTTTGCACTTTCATATTATAGCGTGTATCTTCCATGAATGAAACCACACAGACTTGATGTAAAAAGAAAAAAAAAAAAAAAAAAAATAAGTGGGGGCCTGCCAGTAGCAATAGTCAAAACAGAAATATGTGGTTAGAAGATCAATATACACGAAAGAGAACAGAGACACCAGAGAATCTTATGGGACATCACAGGAGGCTCTGTGTGGCTCCCATCCCAACTCCATCCCTCAAATGGCTTCTTATTCAGAAAAAGATTCTAACGGTGGGTGAATAGTTACAAAGCCACAACAATGCTCATATGGCTAACTGACATCAAGTCATCCTTTCAGGACTCTAGAGCCTGCAAAGATCTTCCAAAGATGAGGCTACCTTTAGATGTGGCCTTTGCATGTAAGTCGGGAGAGCTTCCCCACGCAGAATGCATGTGAGGCAGGGATGCCCTGCTCCTCCACCCACCTATGATTCTGGGTGGGGAGCAGCAAGTTAGGCTGTCGTTGCTGAATAGCTAAGTCATATCTGTCTCTTTTGCGATCCCATGGACTGTAGCTTACCAGGCTCCTCTGTCCATGGGATTGCCCATGGCAAGAATACTGGGGTGGGTTGCCATTTCCTTCTCTAGGGGATCTTCCTGACCCAAGGATCGAACTTGTTTCTCTTGTATTGGCAGGGGGGGTCTTTTCCACCAAGCCATGTGGGAAGCCCCAGGTTGGGCTCACAATTCCTCTTTTACCAGGACCTCCAGAATGAAGTGCTAACATGTTTTGAGGGAGTCAGGTGACTGAGAACTCATGAAGGCCTGCCTCCCTAACAAGGGGAACAATTCGATTATTCCGGTTGTGGAAGATAAAAGACAATGCTGGAACATTTCCTTTCAGAGACATCAGAAATCATCTATGACCTTTCGAGTTTAAAAACATTTTTTCGACTGCATTTGTACAATTTGGTTGTAATGAAACTCTGACCTAGGGAATGTGTTTCAGTCATTGCATTTGCCTGGGAGAAAAGAAATAAGATGCCTGTTGGCTTCCTCTTCCTTTTTTTTTTTTTAAAGCCAACGCTTTATGTTACTGTCACTAGATTTAGCTGTTGAAGCTTTTAAGGCTAATGGTTAGCTGTAATGTACCAAATAGTACAAGAAAGAAGAGGAGTAGAAATTAATTTAGCTCTCCATTTGTCAAGATTCAGTCTGGAAGATTTTTTAGGAACCAATCTAAATCTAGGGGATGGCCTGGACCTTTAAAATGGGACATGGAATCATTCGGCTCTGTAACCTTTAATCTGTTTGAAGAAAGGAGCAAATGTTAAATTCCACAAGTACACTTTCTGGGTAAGATAAATATATATAACACTGCTTGTTAAGACATAGCAAGCCTGTGAGATCACATCCATTAAGGCAACGGATTCTCCAGTGTTGTTTTAGAGGCAATTTTACTTTAACGACTCTTGGGTGTGCCACTGAGAAATCAGGGCATTCATCACCACAAGTGCATTTTGTGTGTAGAGAGGGTTCAGCTAGGAACATCAAGAGGCCAAAAGTGCATCTATGAGACCATCTTTCGTGACCTTGAGCTGAGAGGCCAGGAGACGAGAAGGAGGAGCAGAGAAGTCCCTATAAAGGTACCTGTGATGTGGCCAGAAACATAGCATTGCTTGTTTTTAAAATTTCCTCTTAAATGGAGTCTCTGTGGTTGGAACTGTGATAACAGCGAGTTGTAGCTGTTTCAGGACGGGCGATGAGCTTCAGTCTGGACTGAAGGATTAGGAGTGTGACTGAAGCGCCTCTGCCGAGTTGCTGAAATTGACGGCGAGAGGGGAGGAGGTGAGGGGCTGTTAAGAAGGGTCTTTAAAACAAATAAAAATAGGCTAAGCTAGTGAGAGGCCACCCACAAATGAAAAGTACTGGCTCCACACTAAGGAGAAATGTGCCGCTTATGCTGTAAACTTGACTGGTTACCTAGATGGAACCTTCTACAAGGAGAGGTAATCAAGGTGGGCTCATACCTGGGCAACTTCTGTAAAGAAAAAAGACCATCGATGGGTTTTCCCAGTGGATTCACACAGGCAGGGCAGTGGCGAGTGGGCTGATGTAATTTACAATGACATTCAAAGGATCATTCATAGGAAAATTCATGAAAACCTGGGAACAGGAGCTCAAGCTTGATTGGCTCACTACTGGGATGAGAGGTAAGAAATCATGAAAGGCAAACACCTGGTCCATCGCATGGAGAGACGTTAGCATGGTTGCTCTAGAAATCAGAGTCAGGAAGGAGTGTCTTTGCTGTCCTTATTAACGATACAGAAAGTGGGAGGAATCTATTTGCTGTACTGATAAACTGAGTTTACTTAAGAAGCAGAAGAAACTAACAGAAAGCTAAAAAGGGAAATACACACAGATAAGAATTTAGGAAGCAGCCTGGCTGGAGCTGAGTTTAGAGCGAGACACAAACACCAATTGATGGATTTTCAGAAGCTTTTCAATTAAGGGCACACACTGATGTTTTCACAGACACCATTTGGAACCATCCTCACTAGCGGCTTATTTCAAAGTTCTCTGTTCCACTGTAATACTTAAGAAAGGTGAAGAAAACTGAAATTAGACCATCTACTGTTATATTTCATAAACTGATGAGGCCTCCTCTTTCACTGACCACTTAGAATTTTCATTTTGTCTATCTCACCGAGTCCTGTGAAAACTGAAAACATCTCCAGAAAGTTAATGTGAAGGATGTTTGTCATATCTAGGGTGGTAAGGAGGCTAAAGATGAGTATACTATTCAGCGATTTTAAAGAAGTCCAGTGATAGGATTGTACACCAGAGCACATGGTTCAGAGATGGAGTGCAAAAGTTAATTTTTAAAGAGATTTTTTTTTTTTTTTGGGTCTCATAGAATAATTACTTTTCCGTGTTTCTGGGGCAGGTACCTGTCGACAGCAGGTAGGTGCAGCCTTATGTAAGGAAATCTTGCAAAACTAGCTGACATGGTAAGGCTATATAACCTTTCCCACTCTGGTTGGCAGAGAAAACTCCAAGCCTCCCAGACAAGCAACATCAAGCATTGAGAGCTGCTGAGGACCAGGAAAAAGGGACTGGAAGGCACACCTCCCCTCTCAGTGATGGTCAGAAATAGGAGACAGTGTAACTTTTTGAATAAGTTTCAGAGAGTCCAAAGAGCTAAACCACAGAGTGATAACTGCTGTGGCTGCCTCTCGCACTCCTCCAGTGTTTAACGGAGGGCAGTGAAGGGTACAGGAGTGCCCAGCGGGGAAAGGACGGTGGGTCCCCAGGCGACACAGTCTCAGCAGGTACTCTCTGGGACAAAAAGGATGATGCATTTAGGAACATGGCCCACACGGGCATGGTAAAGGGTGGGTATTTTCTTTCACGTGGATTAAGATGAAATTAAGACGAGGAGAGGATCCAAAGCCAGGATACTTACCATTTTGCCAACCGTGGCTAAACACAAGCTATCCAGCCTCTAAGAGCTAGGCTGCCATTTTCCCTAGCATTTTGCTTTGCATGGTGATGCTTAAAAGAGAATTCTGCAAAATAGCTGATCCTACTGTTAAATTGCTTGGATGTTAAAGATTTTTCTGAGGTCCTTAAGATTCAACTTGAGAACATAGTATGTAATGTCTTTCAAATTACCAAATGAAGGAATACTTCAATTCCAAGGATCCAAAGAGACCTTTTAAGGCTTCTTTTTTTTATACATACCAGAAAGACAATATACATTCAGGACATTTTCAATGGCAATGAAGGTACCGTACCTGTGATGATGGTGAGGATGGTGGTGGTGGTGGTGGTGGTGGAGGTTGTTGTGGGAGGAGGGATAGTTGTGGGGGGATCTGGATAAAAAAAAAAGGAAAATCAAACCCACAATGCTGAACACAACAATGACCAGTAATGACAAAACAAAGGCATGAAGACACTGAGGTGTTTGTTTGATGACTTTCCTCTTTAAAACTCAAAATCCCCATCCCCCCACAAAGATTTATGTCTTCTACTCATATCCCAAAGCCTTATCCGGAAGAGCTAAGAAAAGAAGAAAAGAAAATTTGTACTAATGAAGTGAACTAGGGATGAGAAGATGAGGAGTAGGAAAGGGAGGAAAAAATAAAAACATACGACACCCTCCCATCCGACTTCAAAGGGTGGGGTTAGACCGACTCAGGCCCCGAGAGGGTACAGTGTTTGCAATTTCTTTTATACTTTTACCGGTGGGAGAAAGGAGGAGATGGCGCTGCTCTATCTAAAGGGCTCCTATCGGCCAAGGAAGAGCACTCGCCTGCCTCTTGCTCTCTGACTGTTAACTTCATTATTCTCCATCAACACATCCCAGCAGGAAGTAAAACTACTTCTATACTTGTAATAAATACAAAGAAGAGAGAATGTCACCACTAAATATCAAGTTCCAGGCATGTGAGATTTTACTGAGATTTTATTTCTTAAAAGTCAATAAATTTTACAACTTATAAATATTAATGAGTTCGTCGCCTTTGCTTAAGCCTGACCTACGTGGGCGACAGTGATAAACACTGAAGAACATTTCCATCTTGTAAACAAGAGAGCTAAATATAAACAAGACTTGACCCTCGAAACCAGGAAATCTGATAGGGAATTCTCCATCAGGTGTTTGATATACTGTATATTCTTCTATAATCTCAAAAATTATTTGGAGGGGAAAAAAGGGAAGGCAAATATGAAAGAGAAAAAAATTTTCGACCCAAATGATCAAACTGAATGTGTTAAATTGTCAGCAAGACTTTGAACTAAAGCAATCATTCTGCTATAATAGAGCATTAGATGACTTGAAGGCTTTTGATTTTAAATTTTATCTAAAGCCCGTCAACTTTTTCTCCTTGACACATCTGGTGTCCTTTCATCTCCAAGGGAGCTCCCCGACTGTCTAATTAATACATCCGAACTTTAATTATATAATGTACCTTTATTGTTGGCACAACTTCCTGGAGTTTACAAAAACATTATCTTGGTGTTTGGTTAGATGGTCTGCTTAAAAGATTCTACCATTGATCAATAATCCGAGGTTTTCATTTTTCTCACAAACTTCTCTCACATACACAAATGCACAAATTTGACAGGGAAGAACCAACAGCAGACGGGTCTGTTCTAGGGGAGACTCTGTTGATTTAAGCTGAGGGTGCCAGCAAACTACTAGTGAAAGCAGCCTCACACAAGCGCCAAAAGGAACCCGTTAAAAAAAAATTCATTCTCCTCCAAGAAGCAGAAATGATTAAATTAATCATTTCAAACGGCCTTTTTAGAAGAACAGACAGTACGTGCAGTCGAGCTTTGTGGATACTTGCTTATGGAGGCCACAGGCGGGGAAGCATTTTGTGACCCGGCGGACCACAGGATGCACGCACGCCCTGTGGCAGATGCAGGTGAGGTGGGGACGCAAGGTGAGCGAGGGCACGGGTCCCTCAAGACATCCTGCTCTGCCCACGCCCCAGCTCAGCTGCACCCAGAGACGTGTCTTCTTTGTTCTGATTCAGTGACGATATTTATCACTCAAAAGGAACATCTGTAGCTGGGAGACCTCCCCTGATATACTATAAAGCTATTTCTGTTCCTATTTCTAAATGCATTGGCACAAAATGTGTGATGTCCACCACACAATCAAAGTGCACCTGGAGGTGATTTGAAACTACGATTACGGACACGGAGAGGTACAGAGACTAACGAGGGCAGAGATTTCAGAAAAAAAGGTCACCAGTCCCTTTCAGTTTGTGAAAATCACACACTTTCAATTATTTTTACCACTACTGGGGTAATTTGTCCTTCACATGTGGCTCAAGTGACCTAAATGAATTAGATTCTGTTACCAGGTATAATGCTTAGATCACTTCTAGTGTTAAGAGCAATGTGAGGTCACTATTTAAGAAAATACAGAGTGGAGCTAATAAGCTATTTGACACATAGAGGCTAAAAGAACAAAACCAATTGGGGCTGAGGCACTAACTAGATAGATTCTCCAAGTAAAGAAGTTACTTCCAGAGAATTAAACATTTTAAAGGCATGTTAACTCTGAGTTTGTAAAGAACTTTGAAAGTTACTGTAGTAGTGCAATCAATTGGCTTTGAAAAGAAAACCTACTTACCATCTTCTCAAATTGCTAGAATATTTTATCACTAGAGCAGCAACAAGTGGAGTGCGCATTCTAGCCTGCATCCAAGTGTTACTGCCAGCACAGGTTACAGAGGGAGGTAGCACACTGAGGACCTAGCAAATTGCCTAGACCAGGCAAAGCGCCCCATGCTGGGATGGGGAGACAGGTGGGTACAGATGCCCTTGCCTAAATGGATGCATCTGTGTTTCTTGTCTTTTAAATAATGCACTCTGGCCCAGATAGTTCATTCCCAGAGAGCAATCTTGTCCTACCAGGAAGCAGAGAGAAAAAGAGGAACTACAAAGAAAGACACACATTTCACTACAGACTTTGGAGTCCAAGTATAGTGACTCTAAAACACACTTAGTAAGCTTGTGCTGGGGCAACTTATGTGACCCTTCGTAGCTTCATTTTATCATCTGTAAAACGGGAGGATGATGCCATTACCTGGTCATCCTGTTACTATGGAGATTAGAGGTGATCATGCACGTCAGACTGTCATCTTAGCACGTGGAAGGAAGTGAGAGAGCCCTCAATAAACGCTAAGCCAGAAGCTGGGATCCAAAATTATTCAAAACTACCTGTCCATCAAATCCACAAAATGTTTCTCATCTTGAGATGTTGGAATGGTGGGTACAATAAATCAAAGTTGTTTTTCCACATAACTTAGTCTTCTGAATCAAGGAAGCATATAATAGACTGGTGAAAATTTGTATCTGCTTTTTTAACATCTGCCATTTTTAAAGAGTTGAAAGAGAGTCTGTAAACCTGTATAACAGCAAGGTTGGAGCCTTGCATGAGGCTCAAACCCTGATGTTAAGGGGCGGGGGCGGGGGGGCGGTTCATAGAAGTAAAAAGGGGGGTGGCTGAAAATGGGGGCACACAGAACCTCTTTGCACCTACATGGAGAGCCATTCCTTCCACTCTGATCTCCTTAACTACTGGGGAGAATTAATGCTATAATGTGTGGACAACAGGCCACATGGGTTGTGTGTAAAGAAAACACACCTCAAAAGTCTACATATAAAGTGATTAGATGTGAGCTTTTAATTCTGCTTTATGCTAAGGGAAAAAAAACCTCCGGTATAGTTAAGGATAATATTTTAATATCCATGTAAACATGGGGTAAATCATTTCATTAAATGATTTTTCTAGTTCATCAGAAAGATTGTTCTATTTTCTTCACAGGGAAAGTGGTCAGGTTCTAAGATGTTACGGAGTAGATTTCCCATATGTAGATTTGTGTGTGTATATATCACATACACTTATTCTTGGATTATTTACATGGCTCACTTGAGAGAAATGCACATTCCTGTTCATATATTCACACGACACTGAAATTGTCATGTGTATGGTTATTCATTCTGTGTCAAGTCAGCTCATGACTATTCTTCCTGGTGTAAAACTAACTGAGAGATTCAATTGGACAGGAGAGACTCAATTTGTCATCATAAGACTAGACAAGCAGTGCACTCCTCAGCTAAATAGAGAATATTCACTAGACACAAAATTGACCGTAAGCTGTAAATGGGAAATAAGTTTAAAATGGCTGGTACAAGTAGATGCACAATACATATTTGTTGACTAGAGAGTGAAATTCCTGATCACGTGCTTTAATAATCCTGCAAAAAGATATTAAGAAAACAGACAAAGAAGAAAAAAAAAAAAACATTTGTGTCTAAGGCAGTGGCTATAGTGGTTAACGGAGCTACCAGGGACCTTCTATTTTTTTTCCAAGTATTTACTGGCTTGCGACATCTGGGATGTAATAGCTTCATGCTGAAAATAGGATAGTTCTGCTCATCAAAGCAGGAGAAAGGCTAGCCCAGGTATCATCAGAAAATACCACTGGGAATAGACTTTCTGAGCTGAAGAGCCATTAATTGGTAAGGCTGAATTTCGCAGTCATTATTTCTAACATAATCTCCATAGCTTGTGCCTGAGGACACAGCTTTCCTACTCAGCATGACCAGAGTCTGTGATCGAGTGGGAAACCCCACGGTTAGAGAAGGAAAAGAAAAGGCGCTGTCCTCCCAGTGGAGGCACCGGGGTCCACCTCGGGCCAGGCTTCTTTAGTTCTTGAAGGAAACAAGCTGGCGTTTTGGCTTGCAACTTGACCAAAAGCTTTAGGAGTGAATTACAAGCAGCAGCTACACAGTAAATGAGTCAAATGGAAGAGGGCTTCATCTTCTCACGTACCGTATACATACAGCATATAATCCGAATGAGCTTTCCCCACTATGTTGGAAGCCTCACAGCGGTATGTACCATTATCTGTTTTGTTTAGGTTATTGATGAACAGGTTGGGCCCCGACAGCACGGCGTGTTGAGGCATTTCATCATCGACTCTCACCCAAGTCACCATCACAGGCCTGCAGAAGGAAGGGAGAGAGACAGGTTGCATTATGACTTCCCACCAAGATGTCTGCATCAAACTTCTCAGCCACGCAGTAAATGAATCCCATGCAGGGTGACGCAATTAAAGAGGACCTACTGGAGATAATTTTAAGTTCACAGAATTACAGCTGTGAAGTCTCCACAAATCTGTTTGGAATATAATTCTCTTAAAAATATTATCAGATGTTGAAAAACTTTCAACAGGCCGCAAGCAGGAGTCTCATTATTTCCAATCCATCTTCAACAAACCAGCAAATAAACCATGTGCCCTATTTTTATGCCCTGCTGTGTGGTTTCACACCAATTCAGACAGGACAGAGCTCACCCATTGCTAATCATCTCATTAATTAGGGGGAAAAAATCAAATCCTGGGCTAGTGATACATGCATTAATCTCATGGTTACTAACACACAGAGATACTTGGCTTAGGAAGTTGTGATACGTAAGTGGATTTCTTGTTTCGCAGAAAGGAATGGACTTTTACCTCTGAATAGTGCTTTCTTTGGCCTCTGCTCTTTGAAAAAGAAAAAAAAAATCACCTCTTCTCATTCTGGAAAGATGCAGTCACTTCCTGTCCCCTTATTCCCTACCCTTAACCTACCCTCCACCAACCCAAGATGCCACCACACCCTCCTGGGCCAAATTCCACCGATCTACATGTTCCTTGGCAAAGTGCGTGCCCTCCGTGGCCCTCCAAGGCCCCCAGTGCTGCTCCCCTTGCCCAGCGTGTTCACCTGCAGGGGCCGGGGACAGGCTCCCAGATCAATGGCTGTGGAGTGATGACACCTCCATGTGGACCCCTGGGGGTCTCCAGTACTGGCTCATCACAGGCAAGTTTGTTTTCATGATTAGAGACCACATTTGTATCCATCAGGAAAAGCAAATTTCACAAGGTACTCCGGAGCCCCAGTTGCACACACACACAGAGTCTCTTTCAAACTCACTGAATTTATGATCCTTCAAGGCAACCCCTATGAAATCCAGGCCACATCTAGGACCGGGTCTGAAAGCTGCCACTTTCCAGGCAGGGTCACAGGGATCCGAGCATGGAAGCAGCTTCCTTTCATTTCACGCACCACCTCCAGGAGCAGCATCAGGACCAAAGACCCGTGCTTTGTAATGAACGGACACTCAAGTGGGCCCTGCCAAGCAGCATTCCGGTTTTCCAGGGGGATGCAAAGTCATGATTTTTCTTTAATTACATGTGGGTTTGTCATCGCCACCCAGTAAATTATTTAAAAATGAGCCTTGCATATGTCTTCCTCGCAGGCAATGGCGAATGGGTCTGCCTGGCAATCAGACCTACTGCCCGCTGCTTGACAGCTGAAACCATCAGTGGGGGTAAGCGCCGAGAACATTCACAACATTTAATGGCAAGTTAAATTACCATTTTTATTGTATGCAATTTCTTGAGAAAATAAATAGGTAATATGCTAGGAGGGCCAGCAGCGAGTAACGCGTGCTTGCTCAGAAAACCGTGCACCCAGGCCGATTGGAGAGGAACAAACAAATACCCTCTCTGGCATCAATGTCCCAAAGGAAACATGTAATTTACTGTCCCCGTGGCACATTCAATTGAACACAGTACCTTCTTCAGAGGAAAAAAAAAATACAGAAACAAAATATAGGTTAGCAAGCCATAGTCTGTAAATGTGGTTAATGTGGCTGGTACTATGTGCGGCAAGAGGCAGGGGAGAATTTATTTTTTTCCGCCACTGGATGGTTTTGGAGGGGAGGTAAGCTGCTAACGGGGACCTAATTCAAACAGTTTACACAAAGAAACAGCTGAAGCTTTTGCAGTGCTCAAAGGAGAAGAAGACTGCTCTGGTAAAGCTGGAAGCACTTAAAACCAAATAACTTCGAAACACCTGAGGAAAAGGAAAGCAAAAGGAAGACCACCTCCTTCCTAAAGGTCATTTTTACAGCTCCAAACGGTGAGTACAGAGAGAAGCAAATTCTCGGCCCTGGAGAGGTACGCATTAAATAGGCAGGGTTGACGTGGGAAGAGGGCCCACAGGCCCCCTCTGGCTCTCTGTTCTCTCAGAGTTCATCGCTCAGCTGTCACGGGAAGAATTCTTTCCAAAGACTTGGGGGAAGCTTTGTGAAGATGTGAAGATGCGCGGAGGTCCTTGTATGAAAACTGTGATAAAGATGCTGGTTAGCAAAACTCTGAGAGGGGGAGATAACCACAGCGTGGGGACAGCAGAGGGAGCTCAATGCTGTTTTTTGTTGGGGATGAAAAAAAAACCTGAGTGCTCTGGATCCCCTCACTGACCTGTGGCTCCACACGGTGAGTCCACACAGCGTCTTTGCCCTCAGTTTGTTTATTCCCAGGTAAAAACCATCTTTTTCTGTCTTAGAAAGATGAAAAGACACCTCTTCCTCCCCAAATGAAACCAAGAGCTAAAGTGGTACCACCACATGGCTTTTGCTGTATCAGTGGTAATATATGTGGTTTCTCTAATTCACTTTCACTCATTTATTTAGCAGGGGCAAATGAAGTAGCTTTTTATTCTTTTATACTTTTCAATAAAATAAAAGAGTAAAAGTCAGTTCTTCTCCCTTCTGCAATTATATATATATATATATATATACACATTCCTTGAGAAAAATTCCCAAACCACTCCTTACTAACAAAAATATTTCTAGGAGTCACTTTTCCTTGAGGGAAGAAGCAAAATGAAAAGTAAGGCACATTTGCCTACAGCTGGCCCTAAACACAGCAGCTTAATTTAAGTCTGAAAACCATCTTTCCAGCAGCTTAAGACATTAGCACAGAAGGTAGCAGATATATCATTAGATTGTGGGCACACTAAAAATTTATTAGGATTATTTTATGTGGGTAAGAGAAAATAGTTCTGACAATCATGCTGATGATAATAAAATAGAATTAGCTGAGATTTCAATCTTAGCTGGCATTTCATTTTTCTCCCCATCCTCACCCTTAAGAACCACAGATATTTATTCCACTATTCACTGAATATTCTTTTATTTCCTGAGAAAGATCTTGCATCCTTTACAGCAGGAGACAGGTGACAGGCCGAGGAGTTGTGAAGGCACATGTCCGTGTTATGACATTTACTGCTCATGACCCTCTGCCAACCTTGGCCTTCAGAACTTACTGGGGCTTCCCGATGGCTTCACATGTTAACTCAAGCGCGTCCCCTTCCCGGGTTAGGCCTTGTAGAGGGTAAGTCATCTGAATATGCACTTGAGGCTTATCTGTATGACAACAACACAAAGTATAATGTTTAGCAAATGATATCATCAGGCAGAACCAGACTTGCATGCTGTCACAGACCCCATTCTACCAGCACTCACACACTCCCCATCCTCATGCTTTCAGTAACATCCTTCTAATTAGTGAGTAATCCTGGCATTTGCTCAAATTAAATTGCCTAATAACTCTAAGGAGTGAACCACAAATAGATAAGAGATTCATAAGCCAACTGCCACATCAAACATTTCCTGTGAAACACATTTTGTTACATTGAAGTTTATCTCCAGACTCACTCAAGCTAAAGGAAACTCATTTGCCTTCATGCTGAGGTGAAGCCACAGATATTTGTGGTGCTCAGAATTGATACATTTTATCATAGATCATATATTACTATGTGACAATATGTTGTGACACTGCATATTAATAAGTTTGCCTCTTGTTTTCAAATAGGAAAGGCAAAACTTCTGAATTCCATTTGAGTGGCTCCAAGAATAAAGAACTGGGAGGTTTTGCTGGCCCCTAAAGAAACTCTATGACATCTCAAGGTAAACACATCAGACGTAAGATGACTGACAGTTACTGAGGGTCTACTAAGGGAGGACCCACCCCTGGTGGTGGAAAGTGCCCTTTTAGGGATGAGAACACTGGTAGGTACCTAGAGAATGATGTAGGTCGTCCAAGGTCATAGAGATAACATAATGAGACAGTCCCAAGAAATGTATGTTTATAGGAATTCAAACCACATTTCCCAATGGCAATCCATAATTAAAGCCAAGTGTATCGAGTAGAGCTTCCTAATGCAGTCAAGTACTTAGGTATTCTGAAGTGACACTCTCCTAAGGGAGAGAACTTTCATGATGTCAAAGTTTCACGATGAACAGGTATTCTTACTTCCACTACCTATTTAGAAACTGTGAGTTTGTGGGGGTGTGGGAATGAGCGAGGAATGCTAGGAGGTACAGGTACTAGGGAAGGAAGGGGAGGGGTCAGAATTAATTTGGATACACACACAAATGTATTTACAAATAAAACCTGAATGGGTTTGGGAGGGTTTTTGTCCCCCTATACTGAACTAACAAGCTAGTGATCCCTAAATCAGTTTTCTCATTTAATTCTGTGGCTCCATAAATGTATATTTTTGGAAATGTACCGAAGAGGTAATACATGTGAGAGGGCAAGACATCAGTTGGCTGAAAGGTCAAGCCAATTTCCATAACTTTACTTTCTTGGACAATCACATCATTCAAACAACAGCCCCTTGGCCTTTTATAAGCAGTGGTTCGCTCATTATCATTCACCCTGTGGAATGAGGGCGCAATGAGAAATACGGTGGGGTTCAACCGTCTCAACCTGCACACAGCCAAACAAGCCACATGAGGTCCTCTCTAGGGATGGCGGCGTTGCAGATGCATTTTTACAGTCGTGTTCCTAGCACTGGATCTTTCTGACTCTTGAAAACCATGTGGCATTGAAAACCTTTTGAGAGCGGCTTCCTGTGCATCGGTGCGCACTGCGTGATGAACTGGTAATGCTTTCCGAGGAGCTAAGTCACTTGCCAGAGAACATAAGTTAACAGGACTGAAAGCTCCAGCTGACTCCTGCAAGCAACACGATTCTATTCTTGGACTTGTTGGCAAAGGAAAATGGCATAGAGGTCTCCAGATACTGATAACTGGGTGGGGATGCTAGTCATTAAGGAAAGGCAGAAATCCTCATAAACAGGATGGCCCTGAATGAACACTGACCGCTGGTCAAGAGCTCCTGGACACCCTCCTTTGAAAGTTACAAATAATACTGTAGGCTATATGCAACCAGTGGGTGACATATGGGGGTCTGTTATTTTGGGTGGTATAATACATGTGCACACAGAACTGGGTGGTAAAATTTATTTTTAAAAACCCCACAAGATATCAAAGAAAAAAGGGGAAGAAGGTTATGCCATTGAAAACACAGACAATAAAATCCTGGCTCCCTTACAATTCATACTCAAAACCAGCAGCACTTCCGGAGTTTCTGGTTAGGAAACCTCTGTCATCCTTACCTAGGAACTGTTCTGAGGAAAGCTAAATTCAAAGCCTCAAATTTGGGCTGAAATGTAATACTTGCTTATAGGTTAATCTCTGATCCAAGCAAGGTCTACATTTTCCACGCCCCGATGACTTCGGTCCATTAA
Organism: Bison bison bison; assembly: GCF_000754665.1. NCBI lineage: Eukaryota > Metazoa > Chordata > Mammalia > Artiodactyla > Bovidae > Bison > Bison bison. The sequence continues at coordinate 4,516,546 of NW_011495071.1, forward strand.
TTAAGGAGAAGCAGAGTGCTTGCGGCCGACATGGAAGGCTTTTTTTGGTCCTTTTTCTGCTTTGTGTAATTTACAAGCAAACAGAGAGAGCATATTTCTCAGCACAGTGCACTAAGGGTTTTACATGCTCAACTTCCATTAATAATAAAGACAGTGTTGAAAATCTATCCACCCTGCCTTTTCAGTACTACTGAGTTTGTTTTAGTTAAATGCCTTTTATGCTCCTAATGGCTATTTACCAGTTGTCAATGGCTCACATAAATTAGGAAGAACATGCTAAGGTCTTGCTGTACCTGGGATTTACATAAAAAAAAATCATATACTAAGCCTTAGAAAATACACTTTCAATTTTGATAACTGATTTTCCCAATTTACTCTTTAGGTTTCTGGAGAAACATCTACCATCTACTTATAGGTACAGCTGCCACAGTTACCTTAATAGCTGGCTAGAAAGGTGAACATTAATCTCACTTGTATTATACAGAAAAATGTCCTCTGTTGACACACGTAGTATTTACAGGCATATTATTCGACCGTGGGCAGCTGAGCTATATTTACGCCCAACCTAGAAACCAAACAGAGGGTTTATGTGCCAAGTTCCATCTCCAGGTGAAGGAAACTTAGAAAACAAATTTGATCTCCACTCCTTTGTCCTGAAAGAGGAACCTGAGTCTTCTCAACAGGTGGAATAGAAACCCTGGGGCTCTGCTGGCACCTCTAGAACCCAGGGCTGTTAGATTTCCCCAGGAAGATCCTGACTACAATCTGAGTGTGTCAAAATACTGAACAATCCAGATGGCTGATGGAATAGTCCAGAGCTCATCATTTATGCTTTAATTATGTTCATAAATCAAATGTTATAACCCACCAAATCTTTTTTGAAACAGAACCAGACTCCAAGATTTATTTTTAAGTAATGAGCTAAGTAAGGCCTGGTACATTTTCTGGGTGATCATTTTCCACCTCAGTTGGTGTTGGAAGGCACAAGGCTAAAAGCCAGATGACACTTTCTGCCCAAGTGCAATAACTGTCCAGAAATGTATCGCTCAGAATGGCTTAATGTCATTATAAAATGGAACTGCTGCATAAAAATAAGAAAAATAGTTAGGTCTATGCACTCATGGAACATTACAGTTACAGAGATGGCATCATCAACAGACAATCAATTAGGTCGAGGGATCTGAGGTTTTCATAATACACTGTAATTTTTAAAAACCCCTATAAAAGACACATTTAGCAAGACTGCTATAGCAGACAAAATTTGGCCATTAGTCAAAGTCACACAGAGGGTTAAATACCAGGAGACTTTAGGTCACACTACAGTAGCAGCCAATTAAAAAAACAATATTAGAAAGACATTCTGATTTGATGAGACTTTCCTTAAATGGACTTTGCTCTCTATAAAGGGGGGGATATATATATATAAAAGGAAACTCTTAAAGAGGTTAGAATGGCTTGCTGGCAGATTACAATTGATTTCATGCCAGTTTGACCTTGCACCGTATTCTATGATCTTTTCAGAAGATGAAACTCAAGACTCTGGAACCTGTATTTCACTTTCCCATGTAAATGAAAAGTCACAGTCTCCTTCTCTCTAGATTACTGCGCTAATGTATCAGGTCTTTACAATTTCTTATTTTTAAAAAGAGAACACTGTGGTTTCCTTTTGCCTGGGATATTATCCTTCCCAGGTACCAGAGAGGAGCATTGCTGAAATAAGACAGCATGGTGGGAGAAGACCTGTTAGGCCAGGGGCTCCTGACACTTTCCCTGCCTGAGAATTTAAGTCAGAGGACGTGGACCTCACATATTTGCTGATGCGCTGACTGCAAAGCAGATCTAGAAACACGAGCCCCAGTGTGCTTCTCCAGGCTCTTCGTGTGACTGAGATTTCCTCCAACATTCTGAAACACCTGTTAGAGTGAGACTGGAGGCCTCTGGACCAAGTGTTCATTTTTTGGGCAAAGACAAGGGCAGGGTGGGGGCCCAGATGAATCAGACTGGCGGGAGGCAGTGTGGGTCTGTGCCTGTGCATTCAGGTGGGGAAGCTTTACCTGAGGGTCTTTGTCAATCATGGAGGATTACTGCAGTTCAGAGGAGCATGGGGATGCCAAGATGAACCTGAGATTTGGTGAGGGCTTAGAGGTAAGAACTGACCCCTATAACATGGCTGCCTAAACTGTTGGGCAAGGCCGGTTTTTCTCTGAAGGAGGGCGATGTCTAGTGACACAAGGAGGTTTGGACTAGTCAGAGAACAGAGTCACAGCAAGCTCTCCGAGGAGTTAAAGAGAACATCTTGCAAAAGGCTTGCTTTCCATTGTCATCATACATTCATGAATAATTTTCACTGCCGTTTATTTTGTTTGTTTGCAAGGTGAAGGCCCTCCTGCTGTTACATCTGCTGTATGAATCGGAGCACTTAAACGGCACTTCTTCGAAGAGGGCTGAGCTATGATGAGTGGGATGAGTCAGGCCTTGGAGGACGGATGTGGGACCGAAGAGCATGTGCCACATCACACAGTAAAATACAATTTCCTCTTGTTGCAACTTGTAAGTAGCTTTGTGGATACTGAAATGACTGTTTACTCAACAAAATCAAATTTTATTCTGTGATGTTGTGGCAGAGAGTTGCTCCCAGTGCCTTTGAAGTGGGGTGCACACTCACCCACACAGCACTCTTCCAGATCTATGAGAAATCTTCAAAATTTGAAAGTGAACACTGGGTGAGAAAACCCTCATAGCAAGAGTGTCCGCACAAGAATGTAAGCTCTGTGACAAGAAAGGTTTTCGTTTTTTGTATCCCTGGTGCCTAGAATAATGTCAGTGACTGGAACATGGTAGGCATTTAGTATGTATTCACCAAGCAGATGAATGAATGAAAAAGTTGGGAGATGTTGGGGAATGGAAGTCTAGCTCTGCTACTGGTTAAACGAAAACTAGGAGACCATGAATTCATCTTAGCCCTGTTCTAAGACAGACAAGTCACATTAAAATTTTCAAGTGTTTCTTTGAGCAGACATCCAGTTCAACAGGGCAGTCCAACTGAAAATAATTCAAAAGGAGCTGGGGGAAAGGTTTCTATAAAGATGACATATAAAGAAGAAAAAAGAAGAAAAGCAAGGGAATTATTTGATTGGCTAGAGCTAAGCAGTTGCCTTCAGAGAAGGCAATGGCACCCCACTCCAGTACTCTTGCCTGGAGAATCCCAGGGACGGGGGAGCCTGGTAGGCTGCAGTCCATGGGGTCGCGAAGAGTCGGACACAAGTGAGCATCTTCACTTTCACTTTTCACTTTCATGCATTGGAGAAGGAGATGGCAACCCACTCCAGTGTTCTTGCCTGGAGAATCCCAGGGACAGGGGCGCCTGGTGGGCTGCCGTCTATGGGGTCGCACAGAGTCGGACACGACTGAAGCGACTTAGCAGCAGCAGCAGCAGCAAGCAGTTGCCTTATTTGGGAAGCCTGGTTAGCTACCTGTGACTGGCTGGGGTTTATAGTCCTGGAGTGCATTGAGTTTGGTTTAGGTTTTGGTTTGCTTACGTAAGTTACCAAGGTATTAGAATCACCTAATTAGATTGGTCTAATGGCCTCCTTTTTAGTCACTTTTAACAGCTCTTATTGCAAAACAATCTAGCTCCCCAAATTTGAGGTTCAACCCATGTGTTCTGATTTACATACTTTCATTTCATTACACATTTCTTTAGCATTTTGGGTATTATTCCAAGGTGGTATCTTAAGGGAAATCATAAACAATGGTGTTGAGCCATTCTTTTTATTTACTTTTTTGTTAATCACCTTAAGTATAGGAAGTTTTCTTTGGTTGTTCAATATTTTTTAAAACTTTTTTTTTAATTGAAGTATAGTTAATTTACAATGTTGTGTTAGTTTCAAGTGTACACCAAAGTGGTTCAGTTTTATATATACACATATATATATATATATATATATATATATATATATATTCTTTTTCAGATTCTTTTCCATTATAGATTATTACAAAATACTGAATATAGTTCCTTATGCTACACAGTAGGTCCTTGTTGTTTATCTAGACCATATATACTAGCATGCATATATTAATCCCAATGTCCTAATTTATCTCTCCCACCCCTTATCCCCTATGATCCCCTTTGGAGCATTCTTTTTAGATTTTGAGATGTTAACTCTACAACCATTTAAACTTCCACAGACTCAAAATCTGACCTTGAGTTAAAACCATTGAGAGTGCACATTAGAAGACGAGTTTCACTACATGGTATTCAACGTTCACAGCCTCAGAGACTCATCTTTCCTAAATACATCAGGTCAGACATTGGGTGAGATGTGGGGAGACAAGCCTCTTTCTGCAGGGTGTGCCTGCAGGAGGCAGGGGTGACGGCAAAGGCTTTCTTCCCTGGGAGTCATGTCATTCAAGTCTTGCTCACAATGGATTTGGCCCAATGTTTTCTCTTTGATTTTTCAGTATCGGTGACTCAAGCCTCTCGCCCCTTTGGGCACTGCAAAACGCCTTGCTAACACGCCAAAGAGTTAATAGCATCGGAAAACTGGCCCTGCCTCTACTCTGTGTTAACACAAAAAACAACAGTTTAAAACATTAGTTTCAATCAGGGGGTCCCCCATGCCTTCATTAATTTTCAGAAGGAATAGTAAATACTGAAATAACTTCCCTGAAACTCAATTCATCACTTTAAAAAAAAATAAAAGAAGGGGACAGTGGGAGGAAGAATATATATTCTATTAAAAAAGAGAGAGAGAGAGAAAGATCAGAGGAACAGGCCAAATCTGAAAACGCCAGCTATTATGCTTTGAAGAATACAACCGGGGAATAGAATTGATGGGGGAGAGGATGGGACATGGGAGCTGCCGTGGCAAACAGTGTCTTATCCTCCACTCCAAAGAGGAAAGATTTTCCTATTTCCAGGCTTTTCTCCCTCCTTCACTGGAGGGCTCATCAATACAAGAGAAACATTTATTTTGGCCCAGATAAAGAACAGGTTTTGATCATCTCCTCAATGCCTAATTTTCCCCTAATTGAGGGAGGGAAAGAAAAAAAAAAAATCTAGCCTTTGGTGGACCCTGGATGAACAAGAATATGGATTTACAAAATACCTGGCTATATCAAGTCAATAAAACTCATTTTGAAAATGATGCCCATGAACACGATTAACTGGCAGATGATAATCAGAGCAGGGAAGGCGTTCAAAACACCCATTTTTAGAGGCTTTGTCTTCACTCGCCCTTTCAAAACTCATCTCTTAAATTTTTTTTTCAGATACGTGCACACACAAACCCCTCACTTAGATGAGGGTTTCTGCAAAACATTTTAAAGAGCAAGGTTACGATGGGAGAAAGCAAAAGACACACAACAGTGATTCCAGAGCTTCGGATTCACCTCGGTCCAGAGTAAGGCTCCCCCCCTTGCACAGCAATGTGAATTCCACACTGAGGGTCACAGCTTCTCTTTGAATTCCCAGCTTATGTCTCTTTGTGTTGCCACCTTGATGCTATTTAGACAGTTTTCTTTTAACGCTCAGACAGTGAACTGTTCTCCTTTAAACAGGCTTTTATTTGACAAGAGTGTTGGCTCAGATCTGAGGCTCCACTAACCGCGCTACAATTCTACCACGTTCTGCTAGAATCAACCCTGTTGTAAATTTCAGCAACGCTATACACACAGACACGGGAGAGAAAGAAAAAAAACACCGCACAGAAAGAGTTTAGGGTCATACATTTCAGAACATTAAAGAGCAAAACTGTTCTCTGCCTGACATCTAAGGAAAGAGAGCTTTGAATTCCAGCTCGCGAGCATAATTATTTTCTGTTTTAAACATTTAACTGCGTGCTACTGCCGTATCCTTGCTGAGTCTCAGAATGAAAGCTGGAAAACTAAGAGCCCTACTGTACGTTCTTCCTTCCCGGCAACGGTCCTATGAGAAAACCTTATTAATGAGCTTGCAAACGAGCACCCAACAGGGAAATGTCACAAACAAGAGTGGCTAATGCCCCAGAAAATCAAATAACTGAACACTTGGCTGATTGTGGTGCTTTTCATATTTATAATAAAAAAAGGGAGGGGGGACTTTAATTCACTAATTCTGAGAGGTCAACACCTTGCTGAACAAAACAACTCATTTATTTATGTTCAGAAATCTCCAGATGATAAATTACATCGATGTTAATCACTTCAATGCATACTACACAATTAATAGCTGTGCTCACCAAAAACGTAAGGATTATTAAAAGTATGACAGCATACACATCTGGCTGATTTTTCACGTAATTGGGCACAACAAAATTCTCCTGGTACCACAAATAAGTGTCCTAACAAACAAACACTGCAAAATTCTGTGTTCAATTAATTAGGTCTTAAATCCACAAGAGCAAAGGATTTCCAAGTTGGAGCTCAAGCCTTGTCTTCCAGGCAACATGGTGGCACTCTGTGTCCAGGGGGTGGGCAACCCTTCCCTTCATTTTATCCCTCCTCCTTGCCCCTGTTATTTAAAAAGTAAGACATTCAATGGCATACAGTGTAGGTTTTCATTATTTCATTTCCTTTTTAGAAATAGTATTTTCTAAAAGGACATAATTTATACAGTATTCAAAGCCATTATGTGTCATTTTACACTGTTCTTATCCTGATTAATATCTATCCATCTTAGAAGAGGCACAGAGAGGCTTCCATAAAATTTCTTGCAGCAAAAAGGCCATGGTTGAACTCAGTATCTTTAATACCAATCCTATCAGGTCATATTTGCCTTGAAGGTAGTCTCATTTACCCAGGGTAGAGTAATTCTTAGTCTGAGGTCCATGGACCAGCTCAGGATGTCCTGGTGATAAACTAATGTTTATCACCGATGGTATGAGAAATCTTTTTATGTGGCAAAGGGAAGGAAATTCAAAAATAATAGTTGTATGCTTATTTTACTGTTTACTAGATATAATACACCTAGCAAGTAAAACTCATAATTTTATAGGTGTTTTTGCACAGGTCTTGGTTAGGTTAAAGTAATAAAATGAAAAATTCTACATGAGATAAGGACACAGATGACCTGTGGATTTGCTAAAGCTTGTGATGAAATTGGCCCTCGAATAACTAAACTTAGTAAAATTGTATAGGATAAATAGATTCCTTATACTGGAAGCAAAACGTGGTGAATGTTCATCATTTCCAGCTCTATAGCTGGAAAAGGATTTAATTTTTAAAGGGGTCAATGATCCACAAAAGGTTAAGAACTGCTGATGCCAGGGTTTGGGCCAATTAAAAAAATAATGGTCTATTGTAAATAGTGCTGCAGTGAAATAGAGAACTAATAAAGACCTAATATATTGCACAGGAACTCTACTCAATACTCTGTAATGGCCTATATGGGGAAAGAACCTAAAACAGAGTAGAGAGAGATATGTATGTACGTATGTATGACTGATTCACTTTGGTATACGCCTGAAACTAATACAACCTTGTAAATGAACAACTGCTGTTGTTGTTTTCGTTCAGTTGTGTCTGACTCTTTTGCTACCCCCTGGACTATACCCTGCCAGGCTCCTCTGTCCATGGGATTTCCCAGGCAAGAATACCAGGGTTGCCATTTCCTTCTCCAGAGGACCTTCCTGACCCAGGGATCAAATCAGAGTCTCCTGCTTGATAGGCAGATTCTTTACCACTGAGCCATCTGGGAAATCCATGAACTCCAATTAAAAAAAATAACGGTCTAATGTTACTCCTCACAGAGTATCTGGACTAAATCACCACCCAAGAAGACTGGCTACTGAATCTTATGCATTCAAGTATCTCTTCTTTTCTCAAGCCATCCAGATATGGTGTGGCTTGTCTGTAGAGTGGGGGCGACCATGAGAGGAATGGAGTTGAACCCCCAACACCACTGGCCAAGGTATGAGAAAGTTCTAGCACACAGTGACTGAATGCTTTAGGTATCTGAACCATGAGGCTTCTTGTTATCCATAGCTGCTGGTGTTCAAGCAGAGTAAAGCTGGTAGGTAATGAAGTACAGAATTCTGATCATGTCTGAAGATGCTACTTAAGGAATTTCTGGCTGACTGGGCAGATTTTTCAGTAGTGCTCTAGGAAGGCAGGTAAAGAACGGCCAGGTGACCTTCTTGAGAACAGAGCATCTTATTTAAGGTGCCAAACCAGACTATGAATTCCATTCAGATTAACGTAACACTTTGTAATTCTTAACCCTCTTTTACACAAAAAGACATGATATTTTCCCTCACATACATTCCAAGAAGCAGAATATCAAGGATAAGATGTGTACATGGCTTATGCCGAGTAAAAGAATGCAGGCTCCCATAAAAAGGTGCCATGTTAGAGCTAAAAAGGATCCAAAGACGTGTCTTCGATTTGAGGAAGGCATTACAGTCACTTTCCTGCAGTTAAGGGCTAGCAAGACTTTGTAAGATTGAAGTCAAATGGATTCAGATATGCAGCTTTATTCCTTTTCTTAGAAGGACCAATCTCACTTGAATCTTCAAAAGAAAAGGCTTTATAAAGATCATTAGCAAGTCTTCCAAGGGGTAGGAGGTGTAGAGCTTGAAATATTTTGCATTCGGGAGAGAGTATAACTTTTTAGGTGGGTGGGGCTATATTCTATTTAGAAGACGCCCTGGGAAAGTAAGAGTTTAGGGGTGGGAACTGGGTGAATAGCTACTCAAGTCTCACAAAAGAGCTAATGCATTATTAAAGCTAATGGGCCCCTACAAGGAAAGTTAATGGATGTTAAGTTTGCTTAAATGAATTACATATTAACCAAGTCACAAGAAATCTACTATCTGCCAATTTAGGTAATATCTGATCGTTTCTGTTTTCCCATTATAGGGACATTACACCACAATAGTTTTAGTGATATAAAAATTATAAGCATGATGCCCATAATGAAGGTACATAATGAAGTAGATGAAATGAGTTAACAAGAAAAACCTGCATTATGTAATGTTAAATTGAGCCAGGCTCATAGGGTAGCTTGCAGTGGGATAGCCTGGTAGAAGCAACTTTTTATAATTTTCCCCATTCCCTGTTTTGCAACTTAAATAAATGATAAAAATTGTAGGGGGTGTGAATGATGGCCCCTCAAATATAGGCCCACTTCCTAATGTCTGGAACCTGTGGCTGCAACCTTATTTGGAAGTGCGATCTTTGCAGATGTAATTAAACTAAGGATATTGAACTGAGACTATTCTGGGTTATCTGGGTGGGCCCTAAGTCCAATAAGTGTCCTTATAAGAGACACATAGAGAAGAGAAGACGGCTAGGTCAATATGCAGACAGAGACTGGAGTGATGTGGCCACAAGCCAAGGAACACCTGGAGTCACCAGAAGCTACAGAAGGAAAGGAAAGATCCTTTCCTAGAGCCTTTGGAGGGAGTCTGCCCTGCCAACACCTTTATTTCAGACTTCTGTCCTCTGGAACGGTGAGGGAATAAATGTCTGTCGTTTATTAAGCCACTGAATTTGAGGTAATCTGTTATGGCAGGCCTAGAAGATTAATAAAATAATCAGAGAGAGTAACGCTTTTCCTTTATTCAATGCTCTGTCACTGTCATCCAATCAAACTCTTGTAACATTTCACTAAGCACACTCAAAGAGCACCTGGATCTGCAGAGGTCAAGTTACAGAAGCCTTCTGATAAAAAGTTGAGAAGTTGACTACTTAGCCACAACCTCAGTGCAAGAAGAACTGTGTGCAGAAAACACCTTATTCTTATCCACAAGTAGGAGAGTCCAGAGGAGAAGATGAGGAGACAGGGCTCAGAGAGGAGAGACCTCACTTATCATGATCCAGCTTTTATTGATGAAGCCATCAAAACTGTGGCACCCATCCCAAAGAGTTCCAGTTTTAAACTCGTCAGTATAATTTAAGCTAAAATGGAAGAGAATGTGCAATTTAAAACAAGATGCTGATGTTCATTGGGAATAAAATCCCTTCTATAAAAAAATCCAGCACTTATGATAGGGTTAATAAAGCCAGGGGGTGGAAATTACCCTAGATTTTGAAGTTGGCATAGAAATGATTACAGTCAATATTCACAAAATTTAATTAATTAAGTCATGCGCTAGAGCAGATTGGAAATATTTTCAAGTTTTACATTTGGGTTAAATGTAGCATTTTCAAAATCCTCATTGGCATTCTGTAATATGGCAGTGTTTCAGTAAAATAATCCTTTGATTATTTTTCTACGAAGACAACAAGATAAAAATTCTATCTAAACTATATAAAAACATATGTATTTAATAAGTGGCTTCTGAAGTGTGTGTTTTTTTTTTTTTTTTAAACTGCTACTCTATATCCTCAGAATAAAATACTTGGGTAATGCTATGGTTTTAGTATTTGTGTCCCACCAAATCTTGTATGTTGAAATCCTGATCCCCAGTGTGATGGTAGAGCCTTGGGGAGGTGATTAGGTCAGGAGGGTGGGACCCTCACGAGTGGGACTAGTGCCCTTATGAAGGTGGTTCCAGGGAGATCTCTAGCCCTGCCACCATGCAAGGACATAGCCAGAAGGCACAAGCCAGGAACCAGGAAGAGGGATCTCACTGGGACGAGATCATGGTGTTAACTTGACCTTAGACTCCCCAGCCTCCAGAACTGGCAGCAATACATTTCTGTTGTTTATGAGCCACCAGCCTGTGGCTGCTTGTCACCGCAGCCAGAGGACTGGGACAGCTACTCACACTGTACTTCCAGGTACCGCTGGGTCTGCAGGTTTCCGGTGACAGCAGGGTGCTCCACCTGACAGATGACTGGAACCCCGTCATCCTCCTTGTGCACCTTCAGCATCAGCTGACTTGTCACAGTGTACATGTCTGACCACTCCTCCACCTCTGACTTGCCTGGGGGGCGGGGGTAGACAGGAAACATACCAGGAAACCAGAGCTGAGTCAATTTCACTCTTTTCTTAAATATCCCCCCCTCCCTCCGTGGGCCCACTATTTTAACAAACACACATAATGGAAGTCACTTGGGATAAGGGTAATCTGGGGGTACATAACTGATAAAAAGATACTTTCCTACTTTTCAGCCTCATGGGAAAGTATTTAAGATAAAATCACCTCCACATACTAT
>NW_011495071.1:4527735-4535721 GCF_000754665.1 Bison bison bison
GTGACTCACAGGCTCTAGAGTGCTGACTCAGTAGTCGTGGTGCGTGGGCTCAGCTGCCCCACAGCATGTGGGATCTTTCCAGGGCTTGACCAGGGATTGAACCAGTGTCCCTTGCATTGCAAGGTGGATTCTTATCTCCTGGGCCACCAGGGAAGCCTACTATTTACTGTTTTTATTTAAATACATGCTGCTTCTATCTTAAAAATCTCCCACGAAAAGGCAGCTGCAAGTTGACCCATTTTGACATCTGACTGCTCAAGGCATTTGGGAGGAGGGAAAGAGAAGCACTTCTTTTCCCTGACAACCATCTGAACTTAGCATAGCTACTAGGCTGTCGTGCAGTTTAAAAATTCCAGGACATCATCCACATCCTTAAATAATTCAATTGGAGTAGAGATATAAACAACCCCCTTCACCCACCCCCATCAGCAACAATTAAGAGGGAAAGTAGCTAGATGGATTGGCATAATTGAAACTGTAATTGAAATGTTTAAACTCGGAGACTTTTGGAAGAACACAAGTGCAGTGGCAGTGGGCAGAGCAAAGTGAGATACAGGCTTCAGGCCAGAAGGGGGCCACGTCCAAGAACACCCGAAAAAGGAGGGAGGAGGCTTCCGGATCGGATGAATAGGCCAAGGAGGCCCTTTTCCTGAACTCAGCACTCCCTGGGACATGGCGCACCATTAACTTTCTTTTAATGTTTTGTACTTATCGGTACACATTTAATGGCTCAGTTCACTTAGACAGAAAAGCAGAGGGGAAATGAGAAACGCCTTCCTTCCAAAAACCATACCTAGGAAACAGGAGATTAAAACAGAGCAAGCTTTTTGAAACTTAAGCCGTTATATATAGATTTTTCTGTTTCTAGATATAGATTTTTATATCCCCTTTCTAAAAGGACTTCTTTTCTTCCTGGTACTCTTTTATTTATTTAACAAGCACATAGAGAGCACTTTACCTCAGCTTAGACATCAGCTCTGTGTTTTACAAATATTCACTCATTTCATCTTTATAAGAATAACACAAGGTATGTAAACATTAATATCTCCACTGTAGAGGAAACTGAGGCACACAGCAAGCATTCCTGTCAAATGACCAGGCAGGGGTGTTCAGCCCCTGAGTCCTCTGTTCTGGGTACTACTTGCAAGACAATCTTTTGCAAAGAAAGGAATCAGAATGCAGACATGCATGAGAAACTTAGGATAACTGACCAAAAAAAAGGATCAAGAGGGGACTAGCTGTATCCTTCAGCCAATGCAGTGCCTAAGAGGGCAGGTATCCAAGGATCCAGGAAGCAGATCTGGATGGCCCAGTGCCGAGGGAGAGACAACGGAAGCAGGGTTAATGGAGCCGCCTCTGTTGCCAGCACAAAATCAGAACCTTGCAAAAGAACCGGATGCTGACATGGGCAAGTGAATTACAGATTTCATAAGAACGGTGGTACCTCCAAGTTTACAGTTAAGATAAATTCTTCATCCACTTAGCACAACCACCGTTGCAGGAAAGGAGGTTGTCAAAACAGCCAACAGATACTACAATGACTTGGTATTCGCTATGGCCAAAAGTGCTATGCATTGTTTTTTCCCCAATGTACAACACAAGTTTGGGGTCCTGATCTACTCTGGGTCATAGGGTAAAAGCAAGGAGAACTAAGGGTACAGTCAGGGCCAGTCTGATTTCAGAGGGTAACTCAGTGATTCTAACTGGTCTAGAGAGTGCTGTTGGGTTGGCCAGAAAGTTTGTTCGGATTTTCCCATAACATCTCATTCACGGAAAACCTCAAATGAACTTCATGGCCAACCCAATAGTTCATGGGTCTGGTTCTCTCTAAGCCTTTCAGTAAGCATCTAGCAACGTAGATGCTTATTATCACCAAGCATCATATCACCATGAACCCTCAAAACAACAGAATAAGGATATGAATAGAACAATAAAATGCCGTTACACTCTGGCCTCAGACACACTTAGTAACTGATGACCAACCGTACATAGATTTTTGTTTTGGGGTGTGTTTTGTGTTTGCTTTTAAGTCCACAAAGATGTACTCCTTCTGAGACCAAGTGGGGACTGGCTTCCTCGGTCCTGGGCAATCCACGTCTTACCTTTGAGCTCCTTGCTCCCTTTGAACCACCGGATGGTTGTGGCTGGCTTGCTGGCCATGGCGGTGCAGTTGACTTCAATCTCCTCACCTTCCACCGCAGTGTCTTTCTGGATGTCGATCATCAGATTACGTGGTGGGACTACAAATTAAACATATCCTTTTTAAACACAGAATCTATTTCTGGGCATATTCTTCTATTCATTAGAAATTAGGACCATTGCTCTTAAGAAAAAGAGATAAATAATAGACATTCTTGCTGGGAATTTAAAACGAACTGCCACTGCAGGGAACAGAAGAAAGACAAAGTCATCATCAAATAAAGTTATGTAAAATCGCTTAAGTTAGCATTTGTGTCTAAAGTTACCTGATAAAATGACAAGTCTTCCACTCCTAAGTTATGCGTGACCAAGCTATAACAATATAGGCACTAGTGAAAGTGGTAGTCACTCAGTCGTGTCTGACTCTTTGTGACCCCATGGACTGTAGCCCCCCAGGCTCCCCTGTCCATGGACTTCTCCAGGCAAGAATACTGGAGTGAGTAGCCATTCCCTTCTCCAGGGCATCTTCCTGACCCAGGAATCAAACCCAGGTCTCCAAACCATCTAAGCTACCAGGGAAGCCTCTATAGACACTTGGTTAGTTATCAATCAGTCATTAGAAAATTGACCAGGGGAAGCAGATTAAAAAAATAAGAGGAAATCACACTACTGACATCCTCTTTATCTGAAAGTCTCTGAAAAGAATATTTCTCCTTGAATTCAACCCTTAGATTTCACTCTTCATATGAAAGATTCTGCAGTCAACCAGCAAAGATCTAAAACAAGGAGTCCCTTAAAAGAATCATTCACCATAGACATCCATAGATGTGCTTCATAACCAGTTACATTCAATTAAAATTATTCATAAAATCCAGAATATGATCATGACCTCTGATGGGTGGTGTAGTAATAAAATCTGTTAGTTATGAAGATGCAGTAATATAGGAAATGCCAGTTAATTTGCAATGATTTTCCATACGCTGAAAGCCAAAGCTCCAGATTTTAGGAAACCAAAGGTGAAAAGGATTATTGAGTTTGTAAGTAAATTTCATCTTCAGAATGAAAACCACCCTTCTCTAAGCCTATTAAACATATATGTAATAAAATGATTAGAACAAAATATTGGGGCTTAAAAGGCTGAATGAAGTATGCAGGATGATGGTAATGATGAAGAAAGCATGTTTTCTTTTCTGAAAGTGAGGTGACAGGGAAGCTTCACATATGGTGCAACCTTACCTTACAACTGAGCTTCTAGAAATAAAAATCAGTGAGAATACTGTATTCAGCGGATTGAATCTAAGAATCTGTGCCCTGACCACCATGAATAAGCTAAGATGGTTCTAAGACTTATGATTAATAAGTTTCTCAACTCCGAAGAGAAACAAGAAATTAAATATGTATAAACATGCCATCCTGATGATCAAGTTGAATAATAAATCTCTGATACAGCTTCAATAAATTATGGGATTAAACCATGTATTTGGGATTTCCAACTGTTCTAGTCCAATGTGAAAATTCTACCCACAGGAAGAATTTTACACTGAATTGAAGCAGTTGAAAATTCCTATAGCGAATGATGGAAAAGGAAAAGGAAAATGATTTGTTGTATATGTTTCCCAGCAAGATAGATGGGGGGCGGGGGGAGTATAACCATCGGAGCAAAAGCAAGTCTCTCCTTTGTTCCCTTTGTAACAGGAAACTAACACGGTTGCTCAACTGGATGTGTTGCTAAAGTGACATTGCCCCAATGAGTAGTTAAACATGGCAAAGAACTACCCTAGTTTACATTTTAAGAAAAAATAAGCATAAAGAGACACAGTCAAAGATCCAATTTGGAGCTGCATGTCTGCCAGTATTCTAAGAGACAGAAGGTGAATGGGGTGGCCTCAGCTAGTTATTTCCTCAATGCACTTTAGTCTTCCTAGATGACAATCAGGTAGGTTATAGATTTTCATTACACATACCTAGATGGTTGATATGGAGTACACAAGAGATGTATCGAGAGACTAGATGTGTAGGGCCAACAAATACTACTAAATTCTGAGTGAAGTATAATGGGAATATTGAAAAAAATGTTATTGTTAGAGCAAATGTCAGACAAAAAGATTGTCTGAGATTAAAGAAAATAAGGTCTCAGTGAGCTGTGAGGAAGAGAATAAGAGGCTTAGACAAAAAGGGACTAAGTAAGGAGTAAAAGAGTTACAAATGTCTTCTCAACAAATGTAGGGATGAAAGTCAAACAGTATTAGTTCTTTTCAAGGTCCAGGCAGAAATAAAATAGAGGGATGAAAACAATTCCAGTGTGCATGGATAACTTTGGGGGAAACACCTAGACAGTCATTCTGGTAATCTTCCCGAGGGGAACGGATCCAGGAGTTGTTGAAAGGTTCCAGCAAGTATCAACCATCGGGTCTTGAGGGCATTAATGTTCAAACACAGTGTTGGTCAGCTATCTGTCTTCTCTGTGTTCCTGGGTATCTTCCCATCATCTTCTTTTTCGTGATCCCGAAGGCTCCTCCTCACAGGCTCCTTCTAACCGCCACTGACAATTCACCTTCAGCGGTGTTTCTTAGTGAAAGCAGGACTTAATTCTCTCCATCAGCTGGAGATCAGCACAAGGATGAGTGTGTGTTCTTTCCCATTACCAGTAACGTCCAGGGACTCAAAGCAAGGACGTGGCGAGGGGCAGGTATAAATCAGGGCTTCCCTGGTGGCTCAGTGGTAGAGAATCTGCCTGCCAGTGCAGGAGACATGGGTTCAGTCCCTGAGTCAGGAGGATCCCCTGGAGGAGGAAATGACAACCCACTCCAGTATTCTTGCCTGAGAAATCCCATGGACAAGAGGAGCCCGGCAGGCTGCAGTTCATGGGGTCACACAAGGAATCAGACATGACTTAGTGACTAAAGTACAACAAAAACATATAAATTAGGCCAGAGGAAAATTTACCAATGTCTCTTAGATTTTGTTTAGGGGCTGAGAATGTGACTGGCAGCATCCTTATCTGAGATACCTTATCTGAGATACTGAGAATACCATTGTTTGGTATTACTTCCTCTACTGCAGCAGGTACAATCTACAGTTCCCTAACCCTTCCTGGTAATTCCTGTACCAATGCTAGCTGCTTCTGCAAAGTTGACATCACCTTTTCCTTGACAGGTGAGGTAAACATGTGGAAAACTTCAAAAGTATTGGAAAATATGACCAGTGTAGAAAAATAAAGGACTTGTTTATTGTTGAGAAGAGCGTCCTGAGAAACGGCTGAATGAATGTTTCCAAGTCCATAAACAGTTTTCTCAAGATTGTGAGCAGTACTTCTGATTTTTACTTAGTTTAGAAGAATAAACAGTTGAGTATAGTAGGGGTTGTTTGGTATACAAATACAAAATAAAATCCAATAATGTGAGTCAGAATGGTTCATTGATATCAGTTATGAAGTTGACTTCTTTCAGATTTTTTTAAAGCAAGAAAGCGTTAGAAAATATGAGGTGATTTAAGTGTATCTTTTGAGGGAAAAAGGGGGTTTGGACAAGAAAATCTTAAAGTTTATTTTGGTCTATTCATTCTCCCGTTTTCCCTTTAACTTCATAATGTCTATTCAAATATGAAAGAGGTTAGTAAAGTATAAAAATCCATTTATAAGGAAAAAGGAATTAAAACTGCTACTAACCAGAGAATACACTTATACATGGTACACTAAACAGACACATTTAGTAAAAACCGCAGCCATTAATGAAAATAACCAAAGATATATGTAAGGAGATGCATAGAGATGGAAATACAAATAAAAGTCACAGAGAGGGAAATACTAGAAAATAGCAGAGAAATGCCGAGGTTCTTCTTAGCTAGCCTCAAATCTATGAGTGCTAATTATAAACATTACACATACAACATAAAAAAATCAGATGAGCCACATTAATTCCAACAAAGAGGAGCCTTAAAGCTGATCAGTACGTGGAATCTCACTCTAAGACCCTTTAAAATAATTAGATTCTCCTGTTCCTGGAATCTTAAGAGTGAACACTAATCTTAGAAGGCCAGGACTGTAATAATATTAGTGATTATTATCAGTAACTATATTAATCATAAAGCAGTATATTCTCTCTCTTGTTCATCTCCTCTTATGAATAGTAGTATGAAGAGAGTCCTACACAACGATGCCTTTGGATTCTCAGGTGGCTCAGCAGTAAAGGATCCGCCTGCCAAACAGGAGACACGGGTTCAATCCCTGAGTCGGGAGGACACCCTGGAGAAGGAATTGGTGGCTCCAGTATTCTTGCCTGGGAAATCCCACTGACAGAGGAGCCTGGTGGGTTACAGTCCATGGAATTCCAAGAGTCAGACATGACTAAGCAACAACACTATGATCTGGAGACAGGAACAAACTCATCACAAGTGGAGGGAGTGGATGAATATCCTAAAAGGCACCAAAATGCATGTAAAATATCATAGAAGAGTTTTAAGTTTTTACAGGGGTAAGATAATAAACATAATAGTAACTAACAAATCCCCATCTCTATGTCTTATAATTATGCTGAAAGCTTTAAGCGACTAATAAAGATGCGTGTACTAAAATGAGCATCTTCAACCGATCAAGAAGTTTGACAGCTGTGTAAGTACAAATGGGGTCCTTTTCAGAGAACCACAGATAGAAATGAAGATGATGCTAATAGATCATTCTTCATTCATTATAATATCTGAAAATGCTAAACCTTAGAAGGAAGCTTTGAATACATGAGTATCAGTGGAAATTGTCAGATTTTGGAATATGAAAGACTCAAGCACTGATGATAACAATTTGACTCCATCAAGGAATCCTAGAATAAATTCAGTGGAAGGAATATTAAACGAACGCATTATGTGTGCAAAAGGAGCGTCTACCAGTATTGCCTTCAAGTACCTTTAAGTTAATGCTTCTAAACAATACAAGCAAGAAATGTATTACTTCTAGGATAAGCAGACCTCCAAAAGGATTACAGACATGAAGTGAAGTGAAGTGAAGTCACTCAGTCGTGTCCGACTCTTTGCGACTCCATGGACTGTAGCCTACCAGGCTTCTCAGTCAATGGGATTTTCCAGGCAATAGTAATGGAGTGGTAATAGTAATTACAGACATAATGCCTCTCAAAAGTCTAGTGCTGGGTGTATTCAGTCCAACTGGACCGATCCAGTGGGTCTGGGAACAAATGTACCAAGTACTGAAAACTGACAGGCAGGAACTGCTTGCCAAGACCAGATACACTCCTGCAAACAAAATATGTTACCTTCAGAGGGAAAATCTTGAAACAGCAACATTCAGGATTTTATTGAAAACAACCTAGACGAGAAGACCCAGAGCTATGAGCCAGAAGAGTAAGGTCTGTTTCAAACTCTAAAATTCTTGATTCTCATCATGTGCTTTGTCCTAGGCAAGATGGCTAATATCTATTGTTATCTCTTTCTTTGAAATAAAGACATTCATACTTAAAGGTATATGAAACAAAACATTCTGAAAATTCAAAATGCCTTAAGTATATTTCATCTAGCTTTCTTCTGTGGGCATGCCATAGACAATGGTGGGTCAAAGGGAATATAGTCAATTTGAAGGTTAGGCAGCTAATGACCAACTCCAAAATCACTGCAGATGGTGACTGCAGCCATGAAATTAAAAGATGCTTACTCCTTGGAAGAAAAGTTATGATCAACCTAGATAGCATATTCAAAAGCAGAGACATTACTTTGCCAACAAAGGTCCATCTAGTCAAGGCTATGGTTTTTCCAGTGGTCATGTATGGATGTGAGAGTTGGACTGTGAAGAAAGCTGAGTGCTGAAGAATTGATGCTTTTGAACTGTGGTGTTGGAGAAGACTC
>NW_011495071.1:4535926-4540594 GCF_000754665.1 Bison bison bison
CTGACTCGATGGATGTGAGTCTGAGTGAACTCCGGGAGTTGGTGATGGACAGGGAGGCCTGGCGTGCTGCGATTCATGGGATCGCAAAGAGTTGGACACGACTGAGCTACTGAACTGAACTGAACTGACTTACTCCAATAAGCAAACAAAGACATCTACTGAAAACTTTTGGTGCATCTGCCAAATACCAAAATAGTCATCCCAGCCAAACCTTCCACACTTACTATTTCTGTCTGTCTAAAAGGGATCAAAGGTGCAATTAGAGATAAATATATATATACCATCAAACACAGACCACGGAGGAAGCAGAATGGCTGGACATAAAACACGACTTTCTAAAATCAGTGTTCCTCTTATCAATAACATATATGTAAGCATTAGGGATACGTTTTAGTTCAATGAATTAAAAAAATGTTCCCTATTACAGCTGTGTTTAAATAAAGCAATGAGGCAGCAGCTTAATACGTACATCCATAAATACATACATGTTCACACACACTAAGCAAAAACGTCCTTCATATTTATCTTTCCCCTTTAATCTTCATATCATTACACTGAAAAGCTGCAGTCTGCTGCCTCAAATAGACTTTGATTCATCATCTTCCCAAAGGTGTAAATCAGAGATCTTGCCTCTTGTTATATGTACGTCCTTGAAAACTCAGTTTCAAAAACAGCTGGTGTTATGTACTGGAGCATATATTTGTCTAAAAGGTGACTAATTCAGACCACCTTTACCACAGGAATATCTGCTCATTCTGTCAAAACACAGACATGGATACCTGGCTGCCAGGATTCTGCTGAAAGTCACAACCTAGTGATCATACATGAAGATGGGGTCCCCAGTCTCAGGGCCGTGGACTGGTACGTCCTGTCAGATCAGTGGCAGCATTAGATCAGAAATAAAGTGCACGATAAATGCGATGTGCTTGAATCATCGCCAAACCATCCCCCTCCACCCTCAGTTCATGGAAAAACTGTCTTCTCCGAAATCAGTCCCTGGTACCAAAAAGGTTTGGGGCCATTGAATGAAGACACTCAACTTGTTAGAGGAAGAAGTGTACCCGACAGCCAGTCCACAGTCCTTGCTTAGTATCAGCCTTCTCTCCCTAGAAGCTCTTCATTCTTTTCTGTCCAATGGTTGCAATTTGTGGCAAAGTATGTGTTCATGGGGTATGATTTTTACAGCATCATCTTGAGTATGAGCAATAAACAAGGCAATAAGTCAAGCCGAAGAAAAGGAGATCAACAATATTAAACGAGATGTAACTCAGAAGGAAAAATCATTAAGCGGATTTCATCACAGAGCTCTGCCACAGGGTGCAGATGTAGGAGCCCATCACCCCCTCTTCTGCACAGAAGGAAAAAAAATCCTGGAAGTTAGAAGCAATGACATTGCATGTGGTGAGTGATTCATTTGAGGGCTCTAAATTCTCTTGATCTTTGCTTCTGAAGCTTGAGGGTTGAAACCCAAGAGCAGGTGGAATCTATAAAGCCTGCTGATTGCCATTCCTTAGAGTGTTTGGTAAAATAGGCTATTTTTAAAATTCAGCAAGATGGGCGGTGAGTCTTCCTAAAACAGTAAAATTTACCATTAACCTTTTCCTAGCTGCTGGAAGCCACCTGGCAGTAAGTGCTACCCCTCTCATCTCCGAGGACAAGCCCTGATGCATTCCTTACCCAGGACTGTGATTGTGGTGTAACTTTCCTGCGGGGGGTCAGTGTAGAGCTGGCAGAAGTATCTTCCTTCATCAGAAATGGAGACATTTGTCAGCGACACTTTCAGTTCACTGCTCGAAAAATTCAGCAGCTGGAACCTGCTGTCCTTCAGAGCTGGGAAACAAAACACAGAGTTAGTGAATGTGAGAAAGACGACCGTCTATTTGCCTTCCGGAGGGGAGGAAAAAGCCAGGGGACTAGAAAGCCAGCTACAGAGTAGACACACGGATTAAGTCGTTCTGCACCTGGTGGGTACTACTTTGTCCTTCTTGAGTTCTTATTTAGGGCTTCTGCATTATCTGCATGTAGACAAACGTCCCTGCTGGAAAAGGAAACTCACATACGTGGCTGTGTGTTTCTGTACACACACACACTCTCGCACACACACCTCTTGCTGTCAATTTTGAGCACTGATTCATAAATTGTTTCAAATCTTCTATCAGAGATAGGCAGAATGAAAACAGGAAGAAAGGGCAGGCCAGGAGGCCCCTTTGGGCACTGAAATTTCAGGGAGTAGAACCCACAAGCTTTTAAATTGTCTCTAAAAATCTAAGGCTTTAAAAGAAATAGAGGTTCTAATGTTATGAGAGAAAAATTTTTTTAAATCATTAGTAATTTCAAAAGCAAAATGAAAATCATTAAAAAAAAAAAAAAACTTTATAGCAAAACAATCCAATTTAACCAGGATGCATCTTTGCGTTTGATGTGATTTGAGGTGGAGCTGCCAAACGTCTGTGACCTGGGGCTCAGAGGGCCCTGAGCTCTGACCCTGTTTCTATCTGTATTCAGCTTCATGGTATGAAACCGATTAGGCATAAAGTAGGAATTCAGAGTCATCACAAAAATAACATATGTGGGCTTTTTACTGATTTCTAATATCCATTTAAAATCCTTTTATTAATTTGATAAAGGTTAGATCAGTATATACTAATGATAAAAATTCATTCTCAGAATGAGAAGCTGGCTTCTCTCCTCTTACCCTCCTTCATCCCCTTAATGTTCCTTAGGTTTGTCGACTCTTTCCACAGGCCATGAATGTTCTGAGGTGTCGGGGATAATGGAGAAAAGCAGGTAGGAAGCGACATGTCTGAACCCGCTTTGTAGGCAGCAGTGCTCTCAACAGCAATCTTTCGAAAGACCTAACTCTTGCTCTTGCCAAGCCCTGGCACCCATATGACCACTGCTATAGTATACAATTAAGTTTCCATTATTGGCTTTTGTGGTCTTACATTTGGAAGGATTTCAGCACATGGGCACCTCCATCTTCCACAGGCTAAGATGACAGGAGATTTGGTTTTGTCTTTATGGGCACAGATTGCCTTGAAAACTTCAATCTTCAGACCAAACAGATTACCTTTGAGAATGCTATATTTTCCTTGCCTAACCCTATTCGAGTTGTTTGTGTCAGCTAAGTATTTGGGACTCAATTGCAATTCACCTTGAATTACTACAATCAATTCCTATTGCAAAGGAAGACTGCCTTACTTTTAAAAAGGACCATTCAAGCTTTCTATTAAGTAGGAAGATTATGATTGCATGTCTCTTCTTCCCTCTGAAGAATTGATTAAACTTTAAGCATCTAACATTAAATTAAAAGAAAAAAAAAAAGGCCTTGGCAATCTCTTTATCAAGACAACATGTAGGGAAAAAAAATTGTCATCTAATGCTATAGAGATGGAAACTTACGCCGGAAGTCCCTGAAATAAATGGTCTGTCTGTTGGGATTCAGTAGTTGAATAACAGAGTCGTCACTCTTATTGACTTGGCAGCTGATGGTGGCAACTTCTCCTTCAATCACTGTCACGTCTTTCGTAAACAAATTCTGTCCATCACCTTTGAAAAAAGGAGAAAAAAAAAATTCCATCAATTAAAACTTAGTTAATAGGATCAGTTAAAATTAGAAACAAGAAGCAAATTAGAAAATAGACACAATGGGAATTTCCTGGTGGTCCAGTGGTTAGGACTTCATGCTTTCATTGTCAAGGGCTAGGGTTCAATCCCTGGTCAGGGAACCAAGATCCTGCAAGCCACATGACCAAAAAAGAAGATAGACATAAGCAGCAACATTTGCCAAGGCTTGTACACCTTTCTCCATAGTCCACAAAAAGAGTGCATTAAGCTGAGCTAGATCTAGGGGCAAAAGGCAACGAAGCCTGGAATCAGTGTGCTCCCAGAAGCTATGATGCCCATACTCCAGCCTCTGGTGTCTTTACTTGCGGTGTGTATGCTGGAAAGGTAAAGAAAGCAGAGTATTCGCTGTCATGAGGGACGGCACCTCTCACAAAGGGAGTAAGGGAAATACAGATACCAGCCTTCCTTATCTGAGAGTTGGGCATCTGTAAATCAACCAAGCACAGATAGAAAATACTAAAGAAAACAAAAAATTCCAGAAAGTTCTCCAAAGCTTGATTTTGAAACACGCCAGCAACTATTTATATAGTACTTACATGTATTTACCACTATTTACAAAGGTAAGTTTTCATTCCAATCCCAAAGAAAGGCAATGCCAAAGAATGCTCAAACTACTGCACAATTGCACTCATCTCACACGCTAGTAAAGTAGTACTCAAAATTCTCCAAGCCAGGCTTCAGCAATACATGAACCGTGAACTTCCAGTTGTTCAAGCTGGTTTTAGAAAAGGCAGAGGAACCAGAGATCAAATTGCCAACATTCATTGGATCGTGGAACAAGCAAGAGAGTTCCAGAAAAACATCTATTTCTGCTTTATTGACTATGCCAAAGCCTTTGACTGTGTGGATCACAATAAACTGTGGAAAATTCTGAAAGAGATGGGAATACCAGACCACCTGACCTGCCTCTTGAGAAACCTGTATGCAGGTCAGGAAGCAACAGTTAGAACTGGACATGGAACAACAGACTGGTTCCAAATAGGAAGAGGAGTACGTCAAGGCTGTATATTGTCACCCTGCTTATTTAACTTCTATGCATAG
>NW_011495071.1:4541057-4562615 GCF_000754665.1 Bison bison bison
AGATCAGCCCTGGGTGTTCTTTGGAAGGACTGATGCTAAAGCTGAAACTCCAATATTTGGCCACCTCATGTGAAGAGTTGACTCATTGGAAAAGACTCTGATGCTGGGAGGGACTGGGGGCAGGAGGAGAAGGGGACGACAGAGGATGAGATGGCTGGATGGCATCACTGACTCAATGGACGTGAGTCTGAGTGAACTCCAGGACTTGGTGATGGACAGGGAGGCCTGGTGTGCTGCGATTCATGGGATCACACAGAGTTGGACACGACTGAGCGACTGAACTGAATTGAAGTGACATAACATTTACATTGCACTGGGTATTGTAAGTCACCAAGAGATGACTTAAAGTAAACATTTCAAAGGACTTGAGCATCTTGAGATTTTGGTGTCTATGGGGAACCTGGAACCAATTCCCCGTGGATATGAAGGAATGACTGTACTCAACCTCCTCACATCCTTTAGCTATTTGGTCACCTCACAGAAAACTCAAGGGGCCACTTAATAAAAGTAGGAGGGAGGGTTCAGTAAACAATCTCACCTTGTTAGTGGATGTCAAGATTCTTGGAATATAGGCAGCTCTGTTATTCATTGTGTAGGGGTGGAGAACTGACTATGACTGGAATTTCAATAAAATCCTAGGAAGGCTTACACTTCAGTTTGTTATCCTGTTCTTCATGACTCACCCAAAGCCCCAGGCAACCCTGAAACACGCCCTCTCTATAGACTACATTCTTCTAGCCAGTTAGAAAATCTCTTTGTTGTTGTTTAGTGGCTAAGTCCTGTGCAACTCTTTGCAACCCCATGGTCTCTGGCCTGCAAGGTTCCTCTGTCATGGTGTTTTCCAGGCAACAGTACTGGAGTGGGTTGCCATTTCCTACTCCAGGAGATCTTCCCAACTCACAGATCGAACCCGTGTCTTTTGGGTAACCTGCATTGGCAGGTGGCTTCTTTACCACCTGGGAAACCCCAGAAAATCTGCAAAAGTCTATGCTTTCAGTCCACTGATATCTGGATTATCTCCAGATCTGTTCTAGTTTGTTGCTTCTAAGACAAGTGAAGCAGCCAGGGCCCCTCAGAAATGTCCTAAATGACCCACAGCACAGGTAGGAGGAGAGGAGACTTCAAAAGCAAAAGATGAAATAATGTTGAATGTCCAACTCTACACCTGGCATAGCAGGGGATACAGAAGTACATGACATCGTCCTAGCCTGTAAGAAGCTGCAGTATTGGTGAAAACTGACCTCTAATCCCCACTTACAGAACAAAAGGTAGAGTACAGGCAATACGTATGATGGCCTATCAGGAAGGGGACGGGAGAGATTGCTTTTCAGCTGTAAGATCTTAGGTAAACCATTTCAAGTCCCTGAGACAGTGTCTCATCTGCAAAATGGGGACAGTAATGAAAAGCTATCTCACAGGGCTGCTGGGAGGATTAAGAAAGATAATAAATGTAAAGCATTTGGCCCTGTGTCTGGCGTCTCATAAAACTGAATAAATGGGAGCTGTTATCATCACCATCATCACTTCTCTAGATGTCAGATCCCAACTAAGCAACTATACGTGTTGGGAGTAGTGTGAATACAAGAATGAAATCATGATCCCTGCACTCAAGGAGCTCTCTAGGTAATTATATATCAACTCAGGGTGGCTTATTCACTCTCTAAAAAAAACTTTGTCACATTAAGAAACAAAGGTCAAAGATAAATACTATTCTAAAAAAGAAGTGAGACCGCATAAATAGAGGTGCAATTAGAGTAAATGGAGGATTTCCACCTGCTATCATATTTCTGCTGAAGGATCCTTTTTTGGCAGGACACAGTGGGGAAGTATGAGAAAGGGTGTCTCAGATGGCTTTAAGCCAAATCCAACTAGAAACAGACCAGCCTCTGGGAGAGGATTAGAAAAGAGGAAACTAGAGGGATAAGGGAAAAAAAATTATTAGAGCCACAGATAAACAAAAATTCCTGATGCTTGAGGAGCAAACCAAAATGAAACCCAACCTTGAGGCCTCTGATCCAGGGAATTAACCTGAGTGTGAGAACGAGGCCCATAGGGCTTGTAACGAGTAAAAAGGTAAATTTTCCCCAGCTTGATTCAGCAGTGAAAGCTTAGTGGGCTGAAGAGTGTGAGAGAATAACAACAAAGAGGAAGAGTGATCAGAGGAAAAGGAGAGACGTTTATTTTCCTCTCGGTGGATTACTGTGACAATCACAGAATTTAGAACCCAGCTGGAGGGAGCAGCTTATTCCCAGATCTGAGAACAGAACAAGGGACAGGGAATTCCTGCCAATCAAGCGTGCTTTTCATGGTGGTTTCGCTGGCCCTTGAGAAGGTCTGTACAGAAAGGACCATACCCTATTTCCTCTGGTAACCCAATTTAGTACAAAAATTAAGGAAACATTAAACTGCATGATTCCAATGCTATACAGTAGCAAGTCATGGGACTTGCCTTGAGGAGATCAGAATACCAAACTGGTCCGCCGGATTGTGGAGATTTCTTCTACTTCAAGGAAGTTTATTAGCACCAAATAAGAATCTTCAGCTTATAAAAGGAACACATGGAAAGGTTATCCAGCAAAAGGCCTTAATCCCTTTGGCCTTATAGATCCTGACTACATCCTGCAGGAGGCTTTTCCAGGTGGCTCAGTGGTAAAGAATCCACCTGCCAATGCAGGAGATGCCTTCGATCCCTGGGTTGGGAAGATCCTCTGGAGTAGGAAATGGCCCACTCCAGTATTCTTGCCTGGAAAATTCCATGGACAGAGGAGCCTGGTGGGCTACCGTCCATGGGGTTGCAAAGAGTCAGATACGACCGAGCACACACACACACACCATTGCAGATACTAGGACTTGAAGCCAACTGCAATTCAATTATGCTCTAATGGGATGGTTTCTGTGGAAATAACTATCCACTCTTAATTTTAGTCTTTACTCAGAACCCTAGTATATTTGGTCTGTATTCATAGTAAGGTTATGAAACATCTGCAAAGGAGTTGGGAGCAGAGGAGTTCACCGTGATTTTGTATTTTAAGCAAGATAAGTATTACAACAGAACCAGAGAAGTTTACGTTTCTTTGTTCATTTCTTAAAAAGTCTCAGCATTCTTATTTATTACTTACAATTAAGTAATATAAGATCAGATCCCTTTAATATGTCATTACTGAATAAATCATTCAGGTAAAATGTTTGCCATCTGCAAATGTTTGCCCTGGCTGTGCTCTGGCACATAATATGCTCTGCAAATCCATGGTGGTATCATCGTCATTACTGTATTTTTTTTATGAAATTGCTAAGGCCAACCTAAAGTCCACTGTCTCAGGAAATGACAGTTCCTAGCTATGTTACCATGGTTACAATGCTAATGCTAAAAAGTTAGAAGTGCCGAAAGATACC
Organism: Bison bison bison; assembly: GCF_000754665.1. Classification (NCBI taxonomy): domain Eukaryota; kingdom Metazoa; phylum Chordata; class Mammalia; order Artiodactyla; family Bovidae; genus Bison; species Bison bison. Next base: position 4,544,451 of record NW_011495071.1, read on the forward strand.
AAAGTGCCTTGATGGATGGTGGTGGCCCAAGGGTATCGGTCTGTAAAAATCACCAATAAATTATACAGGTCAGTTGGACAGTAGTTATATGAAACAGAGCTCCATATTTGGAGCATCAGAAGATGGCTGCAATGGAATAATAATGACCTATTTATTGGAGGCAAAGGAAGTGAATGACAGTGATGAAAATACGATATGTATGTCAGGCCTCTTAACTGCCTGAAGCCTTTATGTAAAAATAATTTCTGCTCACATCCTCAAATATTTCTTCCAAACAGAAGGGTGTACTGTGACTCGATAAATTTCCCCTTGACATAGATATCATGACAATTAGGTTGTTACAAAACACAATTTGATGGGTAGCAGAAGGATACAAACAGGCAACTCCAGTGCCTTTCTTAAATAATCCATTTAAAAAACCTTTCTGATTTTCTAAAACTCAATTAGCAGATATACTGTCAAGGTAGAAAATAGCACATGTTCTGGGCAAAAGAAATCAAGGAGGCTTCAAGCAGGTACGATATAACCGTAGCCATTAAATAAGGCTGTTAGCAGCAAGGTAATTTATTTTAAGTGTGGAACAATGTCTGACACATACAGACATTTTTGACTGCTAACTGGTATATGTGGGTGAGGTTTAAGAGACAGAACCAAACTAGGTTTTAATTTATACCAGCAACTGAATTCCCTATAACATGCCTACTTGCCCCACAAATTCTAAAAACAAAACTTCAGCATTAGAGAGGCCCATTCACTCACAAGCAAGTCTCCCATAGTACTCTAGAAGTTGCCAAGATATTCATGACAAGAATGAAAAAGCATCTTATCTAAAGCAGAAAAAAAGCTAAAATTTATTCTGATGATCACTAAAGACCGTTTCAGCTGAGGTGGTTCGGGCTGGAGTGGATGCGGTGGACACATAAATCCCCTATTAATTCAATCATCAGTTCCTGGATTCCTTCCTGAAACCTCATTTAGTTACAAACACTATGTAAATGGCATCTCAGAGAACGCTAGCCTGGGCTGGAATCTATCGGACCAACAAGGAAACTGCCTGGACTGGGGGATGACGCAAATCCTCAAACAAGGAGCTGAAAGAGGAAGCGGCATTCTCAGGCACAGGGGCGTGGGGGAAGGAAACGTGTGTTGATCTGATGCTAGGCGCTTTCTTAGTGGCTTTGAATGTTTTTTCTTCTCAAACTCTTGGAGTTTTCAACATCCGCACTTTAAGGACCTGAGACACGAAGAAGCTGAAATAAGCTGTCTAACCCAGCAAAGTGGCCGAGCTGGTGTTAGAATCCAGTTCTGTCGGTTCCTCCCGCCCAAACAGCTTGTACTTTTCAACCAGCCAACCCCAGGGTCTGTTGCCAAGGTTCTACTGTCTCTGCCTTGGAAAATTTACTTGTTTTTAAAGAGGGTGATTTCCCTATGAGCAACTTCTGATTTTTTTTTTTTTTATTTCCATAATTTATCCAGAACACAATTACACACTTCAAGATGAGAGAGAATCTGTCCTGAATGTAAAACACCTTGTTTACTACTGCTTCCTGCTTTCAGCACTCAGCACACTTTGCCCCTGGAGAATGCTTTTATTACCACGGCATGGCCGGCATTTGCCAGCACCGAGCGCTCTGGCCTCCGCCGCCTGGCTGTTAATAAATAAAGCACTTCATTTACACCGGGGGAGTCTCTCCAGTCAAGTCTATAATAAAAGGGCAAGTCACAGTTAGAATAGGATTCAGCTTATACTATGGCAGCTATGTAAACTCTTACTGACTTCAAGAAGCACCAATGACTCTTCACTGCGAACAGTTTGCCCATAGAAAGAGCAAATAAAGTCCCTTGACCTATTCCTTTAGTAGCAAAATCATATTAGGGAAACCTTTTTTTTTTTACCCTCTGCTGTATGGAAGACTGAACCTAACATTAAATCAGCACAGTCAGGTTGTTTGAATAGACAAAAGTGAACCATCAGTACAGGCTGCCCCAAAAAAACCAACCAAACAAAAAAACCATCTTACTAATGATCATGGTAGTTACCAATTTTAAAAAGCCACCAAAGTTCTTGAAATTTCACACCAATTCAAGGTTTGGGATTATCAATTCTTTCCCTTTAAGAGGCATCTGAGTTCAGATTCTCCGGAGTCAAAAAAACGTGCATGATTTTGGAGCCCTTCTTTCCTGTGGTATGTGAGCTCTGTGTCTTGAAACTTCACATGTTTTCTCCCCCATTCTCATTTCTGTTGGATCCCATTTTTACAACCATGTCAGTTACGTACTCAACTTGAAAGACAAATGCCTTTACCCCAACCCAAATACAACCATCACCCGTACAGGCACTGCGATTCCTGCTAACTTTTCTGAGAGCTTGCACTCGAACTGAGTACGTTTCAGGAAGAGAGAGAGAAAAAAAGAGAAGATTCTGCTGAAATCCAGAGGGAAAAATCTTTCTAACTGCTTATGTTCCCCCAAGTCAACGTAAACACAGTGTTCACTACAAATCATTAACAAAGCCATTAAGATGTGATTTCTATCTAAGCAATTATTGTCAGCATGTTTTGTACATTTCCTTTAAAAGACTCAACCCTATCTTTCATTTCATTAAACTGTTCCTTGAATTTACAGAGTTTTATATCAAATCAGAAACCTATTTGAATTAATAAGAATTACAGTAAAAGTAATTTGAAAATAAATTATATGAAGTTCAAGCCATGAAAGCTTTTGATGAAAGAATTTAGTCCCCTTTCAATATTACAGTAACATTTTCGGTCACCCAGCGTGCAAATAAAAGGCAGTGAGAACCAGTGTCGAAAAAGATGGGCCCATCAACCATGGATTAAGGTGAAGGGTGCGCACACTTCAACATAAATACAACTCTTTATTTCAAAGAGAGGCAATACTTCAACATTTGTGAATACGTGAATATTTATTTAAAATCAAAAGCATTCAATCTGTCTGCTGTTTACAAAGCTACTTTTAACCTTTTTGATCCTCACCCATGTTTTGCCATCCCAAACAGTAAAGTAGAATCTGTTGGTTGTCTGCTCCAAGGACTGTCTACTCAATGGTCAAAATAATTATGAATGCGAACCATACAGTTCATAAACTTAAAAGTTAAACTAAACCAATTCAATAAATAACTGAGTGGGCAATAGTATGTGGCATGGACCAAAACATTTCCTTTATGTCATCTTCTTTCTCATGGAACCCTTGTGGAATCAAAGCAAGCCAACTAAAAGGAATCTGCCGATCAATTCTCTCATTTACAGATGAAGACACTGAGACCCAGGGAGGAGATCATGTGGCAAGTGTGAGGCCACAGTTACTAATGGCTCATCAAGGTATTTCTATTCTTGGCTATTTCTAAATAACATTTATTGATTTGTTTCTAATTACAAAAGTAATACATGTTCAAGGTTTGTTTATATGTTTATTAAAGGCTTGTTTCAAGTGTAGTATTCATAACACTTTATCCTATGGCATGGAGATAGTCAGGATCGCCTAAGAATCTCATGTAATGTAGTAACTGTTATATCACTGGCGCTTATGGAGGGGAAAAAACATTGAATTTAATCTAATCTCCTCTTATAATCAGTAAAAGGTGAGGCAAATTTTTGAACAGCAAGTTAGAGAGTAATCTTCCTTCAGTGCTGGTTTTTTCTTCAATTAAAATTGTTGATTTCCCCTGAATACAAAACAAAAAATATCATCTGACACAACATTAAGCTATTCATGAATATTCTGTATACACATTCTTGTTTAGTTGACTAATGGCAAATTAACGCTCTCTATTTTAGTTTAAACACATACTATAGGTATGTTTGATTAGCATTGAATTCCAAAAGCTGATTACTATGCATGCTTTGATTATGTAATTACATAATAGAGTATAATGGCTCCTTTGGAGTCATTATGATCTATATGGCAAATATGTTTCAGTTTTGCTATAGTTTAAATACACGTTGAGATGACAGCTCATAACAAGGCTCCACTTTTAAGTCTTATCAGCTAAATGGGCATTTCCTCATTCATCCCAACATCTCCTTGACACCAATTAAGGCCTATTGTGTCAAGCTGCATATACTTCTGAGAAATTCCCTTTGTTTTCTTGGCATTCAAGAAAGGACATTAATTTTAAAAGCTGTATGATGCAAAAGCCCTGTGGTTTTTTGTTTTGTTTTGTTTTTTTCAAAAAAGAGGCTGAAATTCCATCCTTCATCCACCCTTTGAAAAGTCTGCAAGGAATCATATCGAGTTCATTAATCACTGTTCAGGCAACCACAAGGGGGTTAAAGATGGAATTTCACCTTTAACTCCAAAATGCACACGAAGGAGGGACAGCTAAGAATATTAACGCTCATAGTGGTGACTTCCCACAGCACATTCGGCCACATCAATTACACAAAGGTCTGGTTCTGCAAATCTCATGTCTTGTCATAATATCCTTTTTAGAAGGGGTAGCTCTGAAACAGCAAGGCCAGATTTTGCCTTCAAATTTCCAAACCCAAGATTTTGATGGTTCCAAGGCCAAAAAGTCTACCTAACGAATACATTTTTATAATTCCACCATCAACTTACAAACTGGAAAGTGGCTGGGATTGAAAACAGGACAAATGTTATTGTACAGGATGATGTCAAGATTCTCTTGTCCCCATGAAATCCTTTAATCTTGCGCTATTTCATTTGTAAGAAGAGCTGTTTCTGCTTTTCTCTGCCAAGAGAATGAGCCCTTATACCATGCCAAACCCAAGGTGACCCGAATCTTAACTTTAAAGGCTAATAAGCATCAAGCTGTTTTTTACCTTTGGGTCTATTGGTTTTCAGCATTAAAGCTGAAGAACTGCGGTCAAGCACTGTCCAACTGATATTTACATATAGGATGAGAATCTCTTTTGTGAAAGGAAACATTGATTAGATGTGCGAAAACTCTTTTCCAGGAAGACTGTGACAAAAGAAAGTAGTTACAGCATCTTCGCCTATGCTATTTCAATTTTAACCATCACATTAGCTGCCTTCCTCTTAAAAGACTCTGAGCTCAATAGGACTTTTTAATCAGAGCCCACAGCACTAAGGGGGCCAAGCAATTACGATGCTTATGATCTGAGCTGCCTGATTCCATAAAGTGGAGAGGTGCAATGCCCTCTATACAATGTTTGTGGGGAGTGATACCCATCCACAAAACGTGAAGATCTGAATTAGCTTTTCCATTAAAATCCACTTATCCAAGAAGTGAAAGACAATCAAAGAAAGAGAATAAAGAATAAACCATGCAAGATAATAATAATCACTGAATCCTTTTGCTCCTCACACAGAAATGTTTTTTCTCCTCTTACTCCTTTTCATGGCTGGATGGGTTTCATGGTCTTTTTGTTCATCAAAAAGATAGCATCTTTTTTGGAGAGAAGATATCCTCACCCTGAAGAAAAAAACTCCCTCCAGTGGACAGGATTTTGGAGAATTATAAGAGAGAGGGAAAAATTGAGCCAATAAAGTAGGAAAGTCACTGTTTTCTTTGCTTGTAAGATGGCATTGAAATCACCTTGTGGAAGAGTCATTTTAAGCCTGCTAAATCTGCTTAGAGGCTCTTGGGAGAAAAGGGGCTCTTAAAAAAATATTAATTAAAAAATAACCACAGCCATCCAACTTGGATTTTGGAGGAGAACAATCTGAAGACAGAGGCTTCTTACAAAACTAATTGTGTTGGCAAAGCAAGGAATTTCTTCTCAATGGATTTGATTCTGTGATGCTCGTTTATGGCAAAAGAAGAATAAAAGAGCAGTTTTATATTGGGCTGCTTCAGTAGCAATTCAAAGCTGGGGAGTGTTCCAGCATTTCAAAATACGTTGTCTCTTTCAGATGAAACAGTGCTGAAGCCCAACTGTTGATCTTCTGCAAAAACCACTTTGCTAATGAACCGATAATACAATACTCTATTCCCTGGGGTGTATTAAATGGTTACTTTGAGAGTGAAAACTAGTTGTACAATCCATGAGCTGTCCATGAGCATGGACTACTGGGAAAGAAAATCACATTCTAAAAGGGATGATCTCTGTAGGAAGAAGAAGCTGGTAACTAACGGAGCACAGACCTTCACAGCATCCAGTGGGGTGGTCACTGATCCCAAAGTTAGTTGACAGCTGAGGTAATGGGAATGGATGATTTTAATTCACATATAGAACTATCTGCATTTCTCAAATCACAAGCTATTCATAACTAAAACAAAAGGTTTACATGATGAAAATGCAAAATACATATTAAAATATTTGAAAACCACAAACAACAATACACATATTAGGCTCTATTATTCCTCTAAAGATTTAAGGGAACTGGGACTTCTTCCATACCCCAGAAGAGATATTGGTAGCCAAGCCATTTACTATACACGCTGAAGCAGTCTCTGATGAACCCTCACTCTGTAAGTATAATGTTGCCTTTTTTCTAACCATATGAAAAGAAATTTAGGATTTCAAAGCTACGGACACAGCCAACTCTACTATGCTCACTTCTTAACTGCTACTTCTCAATTTCCTTGTGTTCTAAGCATATTAGAGATGGAGATTGTTTGCAATACTTGCTGTTAAGTAACTGTCCCTCTAGAAAGTGCTTTATACTGAATTTCCTTAGAACCTCAATGGAGACGGCACCTGTAGCTCCCTTATTTTTTTATATCCGGCTTTTAAGCAGCTAATTTAATATCACCTTTCCCACTGATAAGAGATACCATTATTGAACCAGATCAATTGCTTCAACTTAATAAAAGCTATTTTTTTTTTTTCTTTACATTTGCCTTCAGGGTATTAAAAGACTAACAATTAGTGTAAGATACTTAAAATCACAGCACAATCACATATAACAATAAGTACTACACAGAAAGGAAAAGGGAAGTGACTACTTTTCTCCATGTGTGGAGGCAAGAGAGACAAACTATTTCTTTTCTATAGGGTTCATTACTATTTTAATTTTTTTAATATCATGAAAACACCCATTATTTCTGGAGGGGGCATTATTTTAATTGTGTGCATGACAACAATAGCTAATATACTTTTAAAATGTTTTCTATGTCCCAGGCATTGTTTTTTCATATTATCTTATATTACCATTTTATGTTATCTTATTTAATTCTCACAACAGTCCTATGTGGTTCAATATCTTATCATTATCCCCATTATACAGATGAGGAAACTGAGATTTAGAGAGATCAAGTAAGTGGTTGGAACCGATATCTAAACCTCCCTCTATTTAACTCTGGTATTATTCACAATTACAGTATGTTAATGAGGCTTTAATTTATGATGCTAAAAGAGTGGTGGGGAACTAATGAAAGAATCTACTGTATCTCATTTATATGATTTAGGAATAAAACTAAAATAATATTTTCAGCATAGAAGGAATTTGAAGCCTATCAGCAATCAGCATGTTACAATATGCTCCAGCGATTGAATTAGCCCTATAACCGGAGTCTAACTACTGGGCCGTTGGTATTTAGAGAGAGGGAGTCTGTCCTGCCGAATGATTCTGACTCATAAGGCAGTTCAGCTCCAACTTCAGGCATTTACAGTATCCGCTTCAAGGGCATTCATTAGTCTTGACAATCTATGTGACTGAAATTTGGCTGTAATAGCAGTCTCTCTCTGCATCTCCTGGTTCATTTTTTCCTTCCAACAAGAGCCATTGAAAACCTTCCAAATTTAAAGCTCAGTGCCGACAGGACAAGCAAGTAAGGATATCAGTTGGAACACATCAGATATGGACTCAGAGTGAATGTCAGCTTCAACTGACATGACTACAGAAACAGAAAATGGGGAAATGGGAGGGGACGGACGTTTCACATTCTTATTCTAGAGAGTATGCCGAGTGAGTGTAATATGGTTTGTTCAAGAAACACCTGTAAAGCCGTGATAATCATCATGCTGGATAATGTGGCAACATTCAACTCACTCACATCTCCTATCAGGAATACAAGCAGCTTTGGACTACTTTATGAAATGACAATTTCTTAGCTGGAAAGTTGGGTTCTGTGACTAAGGCCCTTATTATTACTAAGGCGAGTGGCTTTTTATTTATTTATTTTTTAGACCTCTGGGCTCTTGAATTGCTGGTCCCAGTGAGTCTGGGGAGAAACATACAGGTTAGAAGGTGCTTCTTTAGCCAGGGTTTGATGAAGAGATTGCATATGGACAGCGGTCAAAGGAGATTCCAGATTCTACTTTCCTGACTTGTACCAAGTCCCCAGTGCAAAGCCAATGTCAGTCAGACGTGCACTGCAGCTATCCGAAGTGGTGTTATTATGAAAATAACTTGATTAGTATCATCTGAATGTGGGCTGCTGATTAATCATCATTGAAATTAGAGCTATGTGATAAGGACATCACTTGTGCCTTATTTTTACTTGTTAAGAGGGTGTCTAAGGAAAATGAGACCATATGACTTGAAAAACAGGAATAAGTGCTGTAGTTCTGAGCTTACTGGTGATGAAACTGGGAAAAACTCTGAATTTGTTTTCACATTTTACAAAGGGTAAATGGTGTCTCTCCTCCCAGAGGATTATGAGAATCGAGTCAGAATATGTGTGTAAAATTATTTTTCAAGCTCTATGAGTGGTAACTAAAGGATACAATCTTTCCCTTCTCCAACTTCTTCATTAGCATCATCACTATCTCCATGCAGTCTCTGTCTATATGGCTTCTTAGGAGCTTCCATAATGTGCTGGAATTATTTTTTCAATTTCAGAGCTTTAGCTATTATTCTTTTCATTCTAAGGCTAACTTTAAGAAGCACAGAGTAAATTAAAACATCTCCATCACTGATGTTAAATTGCAAACTAAAACCATTCTCAGTAAGAAAAGTATAAGGTAAATAGCAGATGTTGGCAGAGGACTGGACATTTGAAATTAGGTTCAATCTATGATTTATCTTCTGGTTTCTCTCCTTTAATTATATGGCCATAGTGAGTTCAATGAACACTCTCCCTGCTCTAAGGTTGCATTAAGTTAGTCATGTAATACAGGACATCCTTGCTGGAAAACTTAACCATCAACACCTCAGATACCTAGCTACCAAATATGCTGTTCCACAAATGTGAGCTTTCCATATCATTGAATCTTTCTCTGAAGGCCAAAATTAAAACGAAATGAAACGAAACAAAAACAATTTTCACAAAGCTTGCTGACTTGCCACTTTCTTTGTCCTATGCTTCTGTCTAGAGAAGATGCCATGAGTTAATGACATACGTGGGACCACGTGGCCCTTCTGGACACAGTCGCATCCTGTTAGGCTTGTGTACGTCCTTGCTGCTCCCTCCCAAGGCTGCCTGTCACTTCTGGAAGATAATTCCGTCCTTGATTACTAGTGCAAGAGTTTTGAGAAAGCTACTGGTGCTAAGACATTTCCTGCTTACTAATCTGGGATGTCTGAGGTCTCTAGAAACCTAATCTTCGTACTGTGGCATGAAGTGGGGTGTCGCTTTCCCCCTTCATTTAACACTGGAAGAAAGAAAAGTGTGAAGACAAAATTTAATTAACAATAAGAGTTGGCTTAGTTTGATAATTATACTTTGACACTAATAGACATTCTTAGGGGAAAATATAGTTTGAATGCAGGAGGCAAAGCAATAAAAATTGGTAACTGACACTACTTTGTTCCTGACAGTAATTTCTAATATTCGTGCTATTTGATCCAATCCATCTAAGCTGCGTCTAAAGGCAGGTAAACTGACCACGGAGGATGCTGCACGATTCCACTGGAAGTCATTCGCTTTCCCTGTGAAGCTCTGATACCTCCCCAAGTTCCTAGACTTCTGGCTCACAGTGCATTGTAATTGTCAGCCTTGGTGCTTATGACCCTGAACAGTTCTTTGATCATTCTTTACAGGCTGGTTTCCTTTTCTTAAAAATCCTGATCTAGATGCAACTGCTAGCACTGCCAGTTATTAGCTAAGTCTTGAAAAAGTTACTTAAGCTCTCGCAGCCTCAGGTTTTACACATATAAAATGGGTCTAAAAATTATTATTTTAGCTCCTTGAGAATAGTTATACTATCTATATCTTTGTATTCTCAAAGCATAATACAGGGTCAGTTTATAGAGCAAGTATTCAATCAATGCTTGTTGAATGGAGTTACTAATGAAGGGCTTTTAAGACCTTTATGCTGAGGCACTCTCATTTGTGGAGACAAGTCTCTTAACATCAAACAATAAGTTGCACCTGTGTGTGTGTGTGTGTGTGTGCGCGCATTCGCACGTGTGCGTGCATGTGTTCAGTTAAGTTTAGTTCAGTCGCTCAGTCATGTTCGACTCTTTGTGACCCCATAAGCTGCAGCACACCAGGCCTCCCTGTCCAACACCATCTCCCGAAGCCTACCCAAACTCATGTCCATTGAATCAGTGATGCCACCCAACCATCTCATCCTTTGTCGTCCCCTTCTCCTCCTGCCCTCAATCTTTCCCAGCATCAGGGTCTTCTCAAATGAGTCAGCTCTTCGCATCAGGTGGCCAAAGTATTGGAGTTTCAGCTTCAACATCAGACCTTCCAATGCACACCCAGGACTGATCTCCTTTAGAATGGTCTGGTTGGATCTCCTTGCAGTCCAAGGGACTCTCAAGAGTCTCCTCTAACACCACAATTCAAAAGCATCAATTCTTCAGTGCACAGCTTTCTTTATAGTCCAACTCTCAAATCCATACATGACCACTGGGAAAAACCATAGCCTTGACTAGACGGACCTTTGTTGGCAAAGTAACGTCTCTGCTTTTGAATATGCTATCTAGGTTGGTCATAACTTTCCTTCCAAGGAGTAAGCATCTTTTAATTTCATGGCTGCAATCACTGTCTGCAGTGATTTTGGAGCCCATAAAAATAAAGTCTTTCACTGTTTCCACTGTTTCCCCATCTATTTCCCATGAAGTGATGGGACCGGATGCCATGATCTTCGTTTTCTGAATGCTGAACTTTAAGCCAACTTTTTCACTCTCCTCTTTCACTTTCATCAAGAGGCTTTTTAGTTCCTCTTCACTTACTGCCATAAGGGTGGCATCATCTGCATATCTGAGGTGATTGATATTTCTCCCAGCAATCTTGATTCCAGCTTGTGTTTCATCCAGTCCAGCGTTTCTCATGATGTACTCTGCATAGAAGTTAAATAAGCAGGGTGACAATATATAGCCTTGATGTACTCCTTTTCCTATTTGGAACCAGTCTGTTGTTCCATGTCCAGTTCTAACTGTTGCTTCCTGACCTGCATACAGATTTCTCAAGAGGCAGATCAGGTGGCCTGGTATTCCCATCTCTTTAGGAATTTTCCACAGTTTATTGTGATCCACACCATCAAAGGCTTTGGCATAGTCAATAAAGCAGAAATAGATGTTTTTCTGGAACTCTCTTGCTTGTTCCATGATCCAGTGAATGTTGGCAATTTGATCTCTGGTTCCTCTGCCTTTTCTAAAACCAGCTTGAACATCTGGACGTTCATGGTTCACATACTGTTGAAGCCTGGCTTGGAGAATTTTGATCATTATTTTGCTAGCGTGAGAGATGAGTGCAATTGTGCAGTAGTTTGAGCATTCTTTGGCATTGCCTTTCTTTGGGATTGGAATGAAAACTTACCTTTTCCAGTCCTATGGCCACTGCTGAGTTTTCCAAATTTGCTGGCATATGGAGTGCAGCACTTTCACAGCATCATCTTTTAGGATTTGAAATAGCTCAACTGGAATTCCATCACCTCCACTAGCTTTGTTTGTAGTGATGCTTCCTAAAGCCCACTTGACTTCACATTCCAGGTGTCTGGCTCTAGGTGAGTGATCACATCATCGTAATTAAATGTGCTCAGTGGTATCCAACTCTTTGTGACCGCATTGATTGTAGCCTGCCAGGCTCCTCTCTTTATGGACTTTTCCAAGCAAGAATAATGGAGCAGGTTACCATTTCCTACTCCGGGTGATCTTCCCGATCCAGGGATCGAACCTGAGTCTCTTGCATCTCCTATATTGACAGATGGGTTCTTTACTACTGAGCCACCTGGGAAGCCCTGTATCCATATCTCACATTAAATAAAATTGTGAGTAAGAATTAAAAATATCAAGAATTTTCATAATTTTGCTTTTGAAATGATTAATTCCAATCATCTGTTGTATTCTGAAGCTAATCATTTTCTTTTCCATGGCTTGACCATGTTCATAAGGCTCTTGAAAAGAAAAAGGCCTTAATAATGTGCCTCCAGTGGTCAACAAAGCAACCAGCCCTGCTTCCAGAAGTTCCTGACATTCTGAGAAAGACATAGGTATGTACAAGGACAGCACAGTGTGGTGAAAACTGTGAATCACAGGATGCTAATGAACTATGGGAACTTGAAGGAGGCGGTAATGACCCTATCGGGACGGGGGTGCATATTCCAGAGAGGATGAAGAGGAGACCTTGGAAAGAAGGATCGTGGCATGTTTAGAACAAAGGGAAGAGTGTGATATGCTCTGAAGAGGCACAGGAAGGGGCACTTTCTAGAAAGGTCATTAGGTCCAGATATTGAAGGACACTGTATGCCAGGCTAAGGAATTTGCACTTTATCTTGTAATTAATAGGGAGCCATTAAGTGATTTTAATCCAGGGAGTGATATGATCACACCTGTGTTTTGAAAGATAACGTCTGTGCAGAGAGGGAGGGAAGACAGGAGGTGGGAAAAGGCTGGAGCCAAGAAGATCAGTTAAGAGACTTCAGTCACTGAGTACTTGCAGCTGATAAGAGCCAAGTAAGGGAATCTGGAGGGGGATGGCAGAGCTCAGGGTGGGAGGAGGGAGAGATTAGGAGGGATGGGAAGCCCTTCCAGGTGAGGCACATCAGTGGGCTTTCAGCTTCTTCAAGGGGGCCCTAAATACTCCTCAGTCATCTCTGCTTAACTCCAGCTAGTGTTTAGTGACCTTCTAAGAAAAGATCAGGAGTTGGAAGGCAGATTACACACCCGTTCTCATCACTGATCACCAATGTTCACCACTGAGAGGGGTTTTTGTAGCCTCACTTGTACCAGAAAGAGAATCAAGAAACCTGGTTGTCCCACCCCCACCCCAACCCTCATCTCCAACGTGTGTATGCGTGTGTGCTGAGTTGTGTCAGTCATGTCCGACTCTGTGTGCCTCTATGGACTGTAGCCCTTGGGGGTTCCTCTGTCCACAGGCTTCTCCAAGCAAGAATCCTGGAGTTGGTTACCATGCCCTCCTCCAGGGGCTCTTCCCGACCCAGGGATCAAACCCATATCTCATTATGTCTCTTGTGGTAGCAGGTGGGTTCTTTATCACTGGTGCCACCTGGGAAGCCCTCATCCCCAATAGAGCCTTGCTATTCAGTGTGGTCGACCAGCAGTTCTGAAAATCCCTGTGAGATGACTGAAAATACAGACTCTTAAATCTTATCAGACCGACTGAGTCAGACTTTGTAATTTAACTAGAGACCTGGATCATTCTTACGGACATTACAATTGGAGGAGCTCTGGCCTAGAGTACAGTATTCTGTCATGATCATAAACATTGAGACTGATGGCTTAAACAAGGAAGATCACAGAAAGAAATGTGTTGTTCCTGGACAATAGTTTTCAAGGAAACTAGTAATCAGTGAGTCATGGGATGAAGAAGAACGTGAATCTCCATGGCCAAGTGAGGCCCACCTCCAGGGATAAACACAGCTTCAGCGACTTCTCTGTATATAAACACTGACTTAAAAATTCAAGTTTGCATCACGGTGATAAATTGACATGGGTGCTCATAAAGTCAACAGGAACTGGAACCTCGGGTTCTTCTCAAGTTTCACAGAACAGCCACTACATAAATGAAACATCCTCTCTCAAAGCAGCTGGCTGACTGCAACCAAAGCAAATAGATTATTCTGCATTCAGTTGCAAAAAACCCCTGACTTTTCCCAGTCGGTGCTCTCACACTCAGTGGGTTTGTCACGTTGCAAGCTGCACCCTGGTTAATTTTTGCTTCTTCAGTTTTATTGTTACTGTGTTTTGTGCTCGTGTGCGTTGAGCCAGTGAAGACAAAACAACAAACAGGAAAATAAAACAAGCAGTCCAAAATGGAAACTGAAAAGAGGCTGCCTAGGTTTGTTACGAAAGTGATGAGATTCAATTATATGATCTGAAGGGAGGGGGGAAAAACAGCTACACTATCCCATTAGAGCAGGCCTTTTCAATCTCTGTCCAGGAGATAAAATTTGCTGCAAAAATACAGGTAATGACATAAACAGACATTTAAGGGAAATAATAAGGGTCTTAAGCTGGAGGCAGAAAAAAGCGGGCACAGAAAGAGCCTCGTAGAATGCTCAGGGGAAGAAAAGGTAAACAGGAGATTCACTTTTCCACAGCCTCTTAATGAACATCCATGGATCAACCTGGACTGGCTGCTGGAGCGAATGTGCCTTGCTTTCCGGATGCAGGCTAACAGCATCCTTAGCAGCTGCTCACTGGAAGAAATGACACTTACCTTGAAAGCAAAGAACAAAGCCTTCACCTAAAGCCTAAGAACCTCAGCTTGGAAAGGTTCTCTCCTATCACTCTGAAACTTTATATACTTAGAATTTTGACCATATCCATCCCAAACTCCCCAACTACACCTTTCCCCACCCCAGCAACCATAAGTTTATTCACTGCTATGTTTAAAATGGATAGCCGATAAAGACCTACTGTATAGCACATGGAACTCTGCTCAATGTTATACGGCAGCCTGGATGGGAAAGGAGTTTGGGGGAGAATGGATACATATATACGTATGGCTGGGTCTTTTTGCGGTTCACCTTAAACTGTCACAACATTGTTAACGAGTTATGCCACAATACAAAATAAAAAGTTAAAATAAAATGCCTAAAACATAAAAATAAGAATTTTGACCACTATGTAAGTTTCTTAGCAAACTTTTATGATTTTTTTTAATGGGAGGGAAGAGAGGATGGACCAGCACAATAGTCATTGCCACCACTGAGTTTCTGTTCTTCTGGTCGCTTAATACAGGGTGATTGCAATCGGTTCTCACTTCATCCCCCTAACTTGTGTGCTACATGAAAGCGTTCAGGATTCTGACTGCTGGCACACCCAGATGCCTTTCTTGCAGTGGGAGCAGATCTCTGAAGGGTTTTCTGTGGGGTTACCAAAGTGCAGTTTCAGAGAGAATGCTGTTCTGAATTTCAGTCTCTTAAAAAATTCGTTAGGTTTACGGCCAGTCACGCTTGTCACATTTAGTGTGTGAATTACGGACTTTGGTGGAAAACAGTTAAAACTCCACAGTTGTGCACAGCCATAATTTCTGCAGAGAAAAGACCAACAATTGTGGAAGTTTATTACTACTACTTTTCATGTATAAGATGCAAAAATCAACTCTTCCGACATTATAAGGTGTTCCTTTTAAAAAAAAAATACAGAAAAAGAAAAAAGAAAACCTCTAGTGGGCTACTTGCTGTTCTATTCACTTTTTAGATTTGTCAATTTTTGAGTGACTGCCAGCACCAGGGACTCTTTGTAACACCTTGTACTTGGGGTATAATAAAAACATGAAATGATTAAAAATACTGTGAGTGTAGCCACAGAAGGGACTATATATTCTGGGCCCTAAGGAAGGACTTTTCTTTGCAGAATCAGACAGACTCCATTTATGTTATTAAATTGTTGCACCATTCACTATCCAGGCTGGAAGCTTCCTGATATGTCAAAAGCACTAATATGTCCAAAGCACACACTAGAACATTAACCTTTAGGATGCTGGTGTCCTTTAGCCTTGTAATTCAGACTGCTGGGATTAGACATCCAGTTCTATGGCACTGCTTACATGTCCCCAATGTCGATATGTCAGAAAATATTTCATTTTCCTAATTCATCTGTGAGTCAACAAAAGTATGATGACTGTAGAGTTTGTAAGCAGAATACATTATTAATATAAATGGTAAGGCTAAATAATAATAATAAACGTCAACTAAATGCTGCTTCTCTGAACCATAGCTCCGTGCCAGGCACTATGTTGATCCTTCTGCCACACCTAATGGTTCTGAACATGTTCTGGCATGCATGAGAATCGTGGGCCCCACTCTGGGGTTTTAAATTTGGCAGGTCGGGGCCCAAGGATTGGCATTCCTGGTAAATGCCCAGGCGATGTGATGCTGCTACCCTAGGGACCATAGTTTGAGAACTGGCATGCATCATCTTACTGAATCCTTCACTGCGTCCATTTTACAGATGAGGAAACTGAGGCTCTGAGAAGAGCTCTGATACTTCATAGCTGTCTACATCAAGATACTTAACTTCTCCAGGTGTCTGTGAGGGTGACCATTCACATTAGGAGTTTACTCATGGCCAAGTCTTGTCCTTTCTCTCTAAACGTCCCCCTGACTTTATCCGAATGTTAATCCGTGTCCCTTTTCTACCACCCATTACTATAATACCATATCAGTGCAGATTTATGATCTGCCAGCAGTGTTGTGATTAGATGTCATCCCTGTCTTTCTATTACTCCGATATTGATAGATAAAATTCTGTGGTGATGCATCGCCTGCCCTTTCAAAGGTTACTGCCAGCAGATGCTAGGAATCAATACAGTTCTTACCTGTCACAAACCACAAGAAAACCATGGTAAACAAGGCTCAATGAAAGGCCTGTGAATAGGTCAAAGGGAGAATTCCAGAGGCACGGTGTCACCATGGTGTCCCTACCTAACCGAGAACCTGCTTTGGAGCTCAACTATCTGTTGAAGATTTGGGCCATATAATATAGTGGGGCTCAGAACTAGGCCCTGGGTCCAACACGACCTCTGGGGACCCTTTGTCATGGGAGCTAAGGTCAAAAGAGGTTAAAAATCTACTTTTATTATAACATGCGGCCAAGATGGATAAGATCATTTGAGCTCTTTGAAGGCAAAGGCTAAATAAATCTAAGGAGATACAGTAGGTTTACATACCTGCTGTTTTCTCCATCCATCTTTCAATAGGAAGAGTCTTAGTTTAGGCAAAAATGAAGATAAAAAGCACAATATTTTCATTTTTTAAATGCTTGTAACTCAATTTACATTAAGAAAACCAAATGGTAGTTATAGATACCCTAGAAAAACTTTTTTTTGTTTGTTTTAATGAGGGCAAGTCAACTTTCTAACTTGATTTTTTTTTCCAAAGGGAAAAGTTGCTTCATCTACAGAAAAAAGCACGCCTAGGGTCCCGCTGAGCCTTCCTCGGCGATCAATGCAAAGAAATAGAGGAAAACAATAGAATGGGAAAGACTAGAGATCTCTTTAAGAAAATTAGAGATACCAAGGGAACATTTCATGCAAAGATGGGCTTAATAAAGGACAGAAATGGTATGGACCTAACAGAAGCAGAAGATATTAGGAAGAGATGACAAGAATACACAGAAGAACTATACAAAAAAGATCTTCATAACCCAGATAATCACGATGGTGTGATCACTCACCTAGAGCCAGAAATCCTGGAACGTGAAGTCAAGTGGGCTTTAGGAAGCATCACTACGAACAAAGCTAGTGGAGGTGATGAAATTACAGTTGAGCTATTTCAAATCTTAAAAGATGATGCTGTGAAAGTACTGCACTCAATATGTCAGCAAATTTGGAAAATTCAGCAGTGGCCACAGGACTGGAAAAGGTCAGTTTTCACTCCAATCCCAAAGAAAAGCAATGCCAAAGAATGCTCAAAGTACCGCACAAAGGCACTCGTCTCATACTCTAGTAAAGTGATGTTTAAAATTCTCCAAGCCAGGCTTCAGCAATACATGGACCATGAACTTCCAGATGTTCAAGCTGGTTTTAGAAAAGGCAGAGGAACCAGAGATCAAGTTGCCAACATCCGCTGGATCATTGAAAAAGCAAGAGAGTTCCAGAAAAACATCTATTTCTGCTTTATTGACTATGCCAAAGTCTTTGACCATATGGATCACAACAAACTGTGGAAAATTCCTAAAGAGATGGGAATACCAGGCCACCTGACCTGCCTCTTGAGAAACCTGTATGCAGGTCAGGAAGCAACAGTTAGAACTGGACATGGAACAGACTGGTTCCAAACAGGAAGAGGAGTACATCAAGGCTATATATTGTCACTCTGCTTATTTAACTTCTATGCAGAGTACATTATGAGAAATGCTGGGCTGGATGAAACACAAGCTGGAATCAAGATTGCCGGGAGAAATATCAATAACCTC
>NW_011495071.1:4562715-4564333 GCF_000754665.1 Bison bison bison
TATGCAGATGACACCACCCTTATGGCAGATAGTGAAGAGGAACTAAAAAGCCTCTTGATGAAAGTGAAAGAGGAGAGTGAAAAAGTTGGCTTAAAGCTCAACATTCAGAAAACGAAGATCATGGCATCTGGTCCCATCATTTCATGGCAAATAGATGGGGAAACAGTGGCTGACTTTATTTTCCTGGGCTCCAAAATCACTGCAGATGGTGATTGCAGCCACGAAATTAAAAGATGCTTACTCTTTGGAAGGAAAGTTATAACTAACCTAGACAGCATATTAAAAAGCAGAGACATTACTTTGCCAACAAAGGTCCGTCTAGTCAAGGCTATGGTTTTTCCAGTGGTCATGTATAGATGTGAGAGTTGGACTATAAAGAAAGCTGAGTGCCAAAGAACTGATGCTTTTGAACTGTGGTGTTGGAGAAGACTCTTGAGAGTCCCTTGGACTGCAAGGAGATCCAACCAGTCCATCCTAAAGAAGATCAGTCCTGGGTGTTCATTGGAAGGACTGATGTTGAAGCTGAAACTCCAATACTTTGGCCACCTGATGTGAAGAGCATTTGAAAAGACCCTGATGCTGGGAAAGATTCAGGGCAGGAGGAGAAGGGGACGGCAGAGGATGAGATGGTTGGATGGCATCACTGACTCAATGGACATGGGTTTGGGTGGACTCCGGGAGTTGGTGATGGACAGGGAGGCCTGGCGTGCTGTGGTTCATGGGGTCACAAAGACTCGGACACGACTGAGCGACTGAACTGAACTGAACTGAAGCGTCCCCATGTGCCTCTTAAAAGTCTACACCTTCAAGTCTGAGTACAGCCCAAATGGAGGTAAAGTAAAGTTTCCTCAAAAGACTACGATCGTGTCAGAAATCATGTCATCCAAAGAGCTCTTGGACTCTTCTGCATCCTTGCCTGTCTGCACACCTCTCCTCCACTTTTCACCTTGGTGTCTCAAGACCTGGTGCCTTTATCAACTGACTTGCTTCTCCATCATCTACTCCATTTTCAAGATGGCAGCTCTTCTACAACCTCTTGTTTGCATGTGCTTGGTAAGGCCTGTCTGGCTTGGTCTTAAAACAGCCTCTAATGATCTAGGGACATAGAATAAGTCCGGGCAGGCAGGGCTCAGCATTTTAAGAACTGGTCCCTTCCTTGGTTTGAAACCTAAGCATATTGTTATCAGGAAGGTCCCAGTGTGGCCAGTGGACCTCTGTCTTTGTGCCTGATGGCCCGAGTGGCCTAGGTCAGACCTAGGCTTTTGGAATAATGATGGCCACAGTTGCTGACAACAGGTGAAATGGCCACATGAGAATGACTGACACCGAAAGATGAGGCATCATGCTTATTTACCAGGTTATAATCGATTTTCAGAAAAGATTTCCAAATGCTTTTAATGATACTATCAGTCCATTCTGAAGGAGATCAGCCCTGGGATTTCTTTGGAAGGAATGATGCTAAAGCTGAAACTGCAGTACTTTGGCCACCTCATGCGAAGAACTGACTCACTGGAAAAGACTCTGATGCTGGGAGGGATTGGGGGCAGGAGGAGAAGGGGACGACAGAGGATGAGATGGCTGGATGGCATCACTGACTCGATGGATGTGAATCTGAGTG
>NW_011495071.1:4564433-4573333 GCF_000754665.1 Bison bison bison
GAAGAACTGACTCACTGGAAAAGACTCTGATGCTGGGAGGGATTGGGGGCAGGAGGAGAAGGGGACGACAGAGGATGAGATGGCTGGATGGCATCACTGACTCGATGGATGTGAATCTGAGTGAACTCCGCAAGTTGGTGATGGACAGGGAGGCCTGGCGTGCTGCGATTCATGGGGTCGCAAAGACTCGGACATGACTGAGCGACTGAACTGAACTGAACTGATCGGCACCTTTTAGGAATTTGCAATGTAAAATTCACTCACTTGTTGCACAGGCCAAATACTTTTCAATGCTTGAGACTTACAAGCCATTAGACAGGACCCATGAGGTGGGCTAAGCATCCTGAGAGTGTACCTCAGGACTGAAGCAATTACCGAAGTACTGCCGAAGCAATTTTTTTTTTCCTTGCATGAAACTATCAAAGACGTTATTTAAAAACATACTGAGAAAAGGTACACAAAAATGAAGCTAATATGAGCTTATTATTCATGCCACACAAGACAACTGAGGCTAACTTTCCTAAGAATTTTCTGGGAAGGATTCTCCTCTTGTGTGGTTAGTTGATCAGTCGTGCACAACTCTTTGCGACTCCATGGACTATAGCCCATCAGGCTCCACTATCCATGGAATTCTCCAGGCAAAAATACTGGAGTGGGTAGCCATTCCCTTCTCCTGGAGATCTTCCTGACCCAGGGACCAAACCCAGGTCTCCCACACTGCAGGCAGATTCTTTACCATCTGAGCCACCAGGGAAGCCCCATCTTACTGAAGGCGTTTGTTATTAAACCCCTGCATTAGGAGTCCTGAGACCCCTACATGACCACTTTTAAGAACTAATATTCTTCTCAAAAATTTATTCTAATTATAAAAATCATGCATATTCTGAGTAAAATAAAGTATAAACAAAAAATCCCACAGTTCTGAAGTAATTATTATTAATATTTTAGTGTAGTTCTTTACATAAATGGGGTGTACATGTGAATCTGTGTATGTGCCTGCCTGTGTGTGTATAAAATTCTTAATTACTAAATTATGATACATCATAAAAGTATACCAGAAAAGTAATTTTGATATCCTGCTCTTGTTATAAATTTAGATTGCTTCTAAATTTTATGATTCTAACAACTGCTACAAAGAAAATCCTTTTGCAAATATATTTGTTCTGATTTCAGTGTATATCAAGAACATCTTTTTAACATCAAAAATTTCATGGACTCCAATGTAGTTTTACTACTCAATTTTTTAAAAATCACAGCGGTGTCTATATAGCTTATATTACATATTTTTACATATAGCTTATTATTGCATATTTTGAGTTCTAATAATAATAATGATTCTAACCCACAGGGATTTGAAGATGCTTCAGTCTCATACAAAGACTATGTAGTGGGACTTCTCTGGTGGTTAAGAACCCACCCTGAAAATGGGTTCAATGGCTGGTTGCGGAACTAAGATCTCACATGCTGCAGAGCAGCTCAGCCCAGGCAGTCACAACTACTGAGATCACGCATCACAGAGAGCTCGTGCACCGCAATGAAAGATGCCGCATAACGCAACACAGGTCCCACACGCCGCCTCCAAGACTCGAAGCAGACAAGTAAATTAACTAAAAAACAAACAAACAAAAAACCATGTCGCATTCCTCTGGATCTGAGGAACACAAAAACAATTATGATACTACTCTTATTTTAAAGGCATTCAGAAATTAAGAGGATGAAATCAACTTCTAAATTTAGGTCATAAATATGTTGTTCCTATAGAAAACACTGAAAACCCTTTAACTGAAAGACTAAACAATGAATTTACTCATATTGCAAGGGGTGACCAGGGAACCCTTCTAGTCTTTCACAGCTGGGTTAAGTGCCACTTTTACATGCTCCCATAAGCACACCACTTGTCCTATTTCAGCACCTGTTTAAAGCCCTACATGCCCCACGGAACTGTGATACTAACAGAAACAAGGGATGACCAAATATTTCCTCTGACCCAAGCACTGTTCATTTAGTCAAGGCTATGGTTTTTCCAGTGGTCATGTATGGATGTGAGAGTTGGACTATAAAGAAAGCTGAGCACTGAAGAATTGATGCTTTTGAACTGTGGTGTTGGAGAAGGCTCTTGAGAGTCCCTTGGACTGCAAGGAGATCCAAGCAGTCCAGCCAAAGGGAGACCAGTCCTGAATATTCATTGGAAGGACTGATGCTGAAGCTGACACTCCCATACTTTGGCCACCTGATGCCAAGAACTGACTCACTGGAAAAGACCTGATGCTGGAAAAGACTGAGGGCAGGAGAAGGGGATGACAGAGGGTGAGATGGTTGGATGGCATCACTGACTCAAGGGACATGAGTTTGAGTAAACTCCGGGAGTTGGTGATGGACAGGGAAGCCTGGCGTGCTGCAGTCCATGGGGTCGCAAAGAGTAGGACACAACTGAACAACTGAGCTGAACTGAAGCACTGTCCCAAGCTCTGCAAAGGAAGAGCACGTGTGTATCTTCTATACCACCACCATATCCTCAGGATTCCATACAATGTCTGGCAGCAAATATTTGCTGAATGAATGAAAAAATAAATAAGTGAATAAAAGAGAATTCAACTGACCTTTTTTTTTTTCAACCTTAAATTTTCTATGCCCTTGAGGTGTCATATTCTTAATATTTTCTTTGGAAATGCTTTAAGGCTTATAGAAAAGTTGTAAAAATAGCAGAGTTCTTATAACCTCCTTTCTCCTAATGTGAACATCTTATTTAAACAGGGCACAATGATCAAAACTGTGAAATTAACATTGTAAATGCCACTGCATATCACCTGGACAGTTTAAAGAGTACTGGTCAGCTATTTTGTAACACGTCCCTCCACTTAGGTTTCATTGATGTTTTCACATAAATTGATTGAGGTCATGGATCTGGGGCAAGAATACCACAGAGGTCATGTGCCCTTCTCACAACATTTTGCATGCGTGCATGCTCAGTCATGTCCGACTCTTTGTGATCCCACAGACTGTGGCCCACCAGGCTCCT
Source organism: Bison bison bison (assembly GCF_000754665.1). Taxonomy (NCBI): domain Eukaryota; kingdom Metazoa; phylum Chordata; class Mammalia; order Artiodactyla; family Bovidae; genus Bison; species Bison bison. Next base: position 4,567,453 of record NW_011495071.1, read on the forward strand.
CTGTCTGTGGGATTTTCCAGGCAAGAATACTGGAACAGGTTGCCATTCCCTCCTCCAGGGGATCTTCCCAACCCAGGAATCAAGCCCACATCTCTTGCATCTCCTGCACTGGCAGACAGGTCTTTACCACTTGCCACGGGGGAAGCCCTCCTCACATCATGTCAGCCTAGACATGATATCAGTTCCTACTGGTGATTTAACCTTGGCCACTTGGTTATGCTGATGTATGCCAGGTTTCACCTTGGAAAATAACTATTTGTCCCTCTCTGGTAGAATTAGAGTCACTAAATTTCTGTCCATGAGAGGACAGAACCTCTGGGTCCACCTCCTAGAGGCAGAAATCTAAAGAATTTGTGGATATATATATACACGTTGAAATCACTAGAATAATTAATAAATATTTGGGGGAGATACTTTGAGGCCATGCAACTCTCCTGTTTCTCCATCAACTTTTGCTCATTAATTTTAGCATTCATGGATGGATCTCACCTGTAGCAATCACTACTATGGTGTTCAAGTGGTAATTTTCTGTTTCTCCCACTCCTTTAATTGAATTTTTCTTCCATATTAGAGTTTTCCCTTTCTTCCTAACCATTTATTTATTCAGATATTTATTTATATTAGTATGGACTCAAATGGATGTTTATTCTTTGATTTTAATCCAATACTATCATGATTAATATTATTGAGCAAATTGTTCCATCTTGGCCAGGGGGTGCTCTTTCTATTACAGCTGGCCCAACAAAATTAGGGAGAGCTTAAAACTAAGTTAGCAGGAACCAGTGAAAACAGGCAAACAGTGGGGAAAAAAAAAAGCCAATCGAACATCATTTTTGAAACAGATTTTAGAAAAAGATAAAGAGAGGAAAAGTGCATCATTGCTTCAAAATAAGAACAATAATAACAAAAGATTTGGGAATCTGGCTTAATACTATATTTACAGAAACCTTTTCTAATTCCAATGAAAAGGACCGTTTACATTCTTATAAGGCAGCTGGGAGGTAAGAACACACTAATAAGAGGAGGAAGATGAGATAGAGAGTCAAATTCTGAGAGACTCAGATGCTCCCTGCAGACTGCAGCCTCCACTCTGTATGTTTAAATATTACTCAATTAGAATCAACATTCATTTTTTATTAATGTTCTTCTGAGACAATGGTTCTTTTATCTGTGTTTTATCTTCCAGCTACATTAAGACCAAGGACACTTTTGCAGAAGATCTAAAGGAGGAGACCCTGATGAATTGGGAGTTTAAAATACAAATGGAACTTCCTTTGTCTGTCTTGACTTGTTTTATTAACATCTGAAGGTTGATTTATAGCAGATTAGCAGGCAGGAGAGGACTGTTTGTCCAATCACTTTACTTAACACACACAATTAGAAAAAACAAACATTAAAAAACCAGCTCCCTTCTATGGGCTAATAGGTGGCACATTCAGTTCTAAAATAGTCACTTCCCTCCCCAGTACCTACTGCAGTGACCAAGGACAGGTGCACCCTATCTCAAAACCACAGAAAAGCACTATGTACAAAACACTGGTTTAAGAGACCTAGTTTTTCCATAAACACAATGAAAGCTCCTGTCCAAGGATGTCTGTGGTGGAAACGGTGAAGTCAGATGGATCCAGGATCAAATCCTGTTTCCACATGAAGCTCTGCGACCTTGAGGAAGTAATTTCACCTAAGCCTCAATTTTGTCACCTACAGAAATGGAACTTTTGAAAGAAATATTGTAATGATATCGCTATATGTGGAATTAAAAAAAAAATAAATAACAGAAATGAATTTACATAGAAAACAGTAGTAGACCCAAAGATATAGATAACAAACTTGTGTTAAATGAAGGGATGACTGTGCCCAGGGCCTGACAATACAAGGGTTCAATAAACACTGGGACTGTACGATAATAATGATGATTTCTCTTAAGATCCTCATTTCCTAAAACACGAGGATAAGCTGTAAGTGGGGTGACTTCAGTTACCAAATAGGAATGCCATGAAGTAAGCAGATGGTTGCACTTCTCTATCTCTTAGGAAGGAAATGGATATATGCAAAACCATTACATCCATTAGTAATGAAAAGCTGGTCAGAATGAAGAAAACTTATGGCATGAAGTAGACTTGTATTTGCACTTGAAATGAAGTAGGTTAGACTGCCTCGGGTTTATCTGCAGCACAATGGTCTGATAATTTTTAAAATCAAGGAATGCTAACATCCGTCCACTTGTTTTTAGGAATCCAATAAAAGTGAGTCTAACCTCTGTGAGGGGAGGAACTTGTATGGTTTGTCCTTGGTTCCTTCTCCAGCACCTAGAAGGATGCCTGGCTCTTTTTAAAAAAAATTTATTTTCTGAAAGTATAGTTGATTTACAATGTTGTGTTAATTTCTGCTGTATAGCAAAGTGATTCAGTTATACGGATTTATGCATTTTTTAAAGATTCTTTTCCATGATGGTTTATCACAGGATATTAAATATAGTTCCCTGTGCTACACAGTAGGACCTTGTTGTTTATCCTTCTTATATGTAACAGTTTGCCTCCACTAATCCCAAACTCCCAATTCATCCCTCCCGCACCCCACTCCCCCTTGGCAATAGCAAGTCTTTTCTCTATGTCTGCGGGTCTGTTTCTGTTTTCTAGATAACTCATTTGTGTCATATTGTATCTTAAGATTGCACACAGAAATGATGCCGTAGGATATCCGTCTTCTCTTTCTGACTTGCTTCACTTAGTATGATCCTCTCTGGGTCCAGCCATGTTGCTGCAAATGAGAAGAATGCCTGGTTTTAATCGTCCCCGGCCTCTGTGTCTTATGCCAAAATCTGGGCCCTGCGGCTGCTGCATGCCTACTGTTGTTGTGTTTTTAAGTTCCTGCAGTTTTATCCCTCCTAAAAGCAGCCACTGCCCTGTTTCCCTCCAAAAAGAAAATGCTTTTCTGCATATATGTCTTATGTTCTTAAAGGCCCCAGCTCACTGATCCCTCATAATATTGTGGCAAAGACTTCCTCCTCTCCGCCACTGACAATCCCTTCCTGTGGCTAAACACAGACGCTCCTCCTACAGTACAGAACATTTTATCGATGTTTTGGGGGCCATCAGTTCATTGGTCAAAAACATGGCATCATGAGAAAGCACAGAAAATAATACACGTTGTAAATATTTTAATTTAAAAGTAATTAGCCTCCAATTAAAATAAATAAATTAAAAATAACCATAGAGCTGTACTTTTACTGACCAACCTCTTATGTAAAACCCAAGCCTTTTCTTTCAAGTGCTTTGAGAATCAGTGAGGTTGCTTCTTAGTGAGCATATAACTCAACTAGCAGGAGACCATCCTTAAACTATGGTTCCTGGACCACAGTCTCACAGTATAAGGAAAACCTGTTAAAAATCAAATTCTCAGGCTCCCATCAAGATCTACTGAGTCAGTAACTCTCAGTGTGAGGCCCGGCCATCTGTTTCAATAAACTTCCAGGTGAGTCTGATGACTCCTGAAGTTTGAGCAGCACTGTGGTGACAGATGAGATGTACAAGTGTAGATGGGTGGCCTCTACCTGCCAACATCCAGTGCACCGTGGGCATCAACCAAGGATGTGCAGAGTGTCTGGGTGCACCAGTCACTCCAGTGAAACAGGTACTTACATTAAGATAAACAGCATTATCAGCCGTGCCTTAATATCAGGCAACTGTCCTTTAGAGTGTCTTTGACAGATGCTGTTCATAACCACAAGATGCATCTTTTCTGAGCCATACCTAACATTCACAACTCCTAGTTATTCTGGTTCTCAGCCGGGATCTCTGAACAAGGCTTACTGTGCTACCCTACTCTGCCCGTGGCTTCCTGTTAGGAGAGATGAGAGAAGCATCCATCAGCCAGTGGGGGTGGTGGGCTCATACCTCCAGCCACGCACAACTGGACCACAGAGGAGGTTGGGTACCTCGTCATGAAGCGAACCACAACATACATGGTGTGTTATTTTCCATATTTACCAACTTAATACCTGCTCTGTGCAAACCAAAGAACAGCACTCTTTTCTTCTACTACTCGCTAATTTATAGCCACATGAGTATAAACATTTTCCTGGGTTCTTTCATCATTCATAACTTTGTTCTGTCAGTAATATCTGTCATCCTTTGTAGTTCACTAAGCTCTTTCAAACCTGAGATAACTTTATTTCTAAATGGAATCTGAGATGAATTTTGATAAACATGCATTTTGTAGCTTAATAAAAAAGGGATTTTCCCCCTTAACTACCTGAATACATAAATGTTTAAAAAGTTTCTGAAACCTGCCTTTGCATCAGACATTGAAAATTCAATGTCAAAATAATATTAAAAATACACAAAACTGCAGGAAATTGTTTTAACCATGATGTGATAAATAATAAATCAGAATACAAGTTACTCTGCGATTATGGGTTTTCTCCATTCTTGAAGCTTCTCGCCTGTTCCACATCAGTGGATCGACAGCCCTTTAGTTTAACAATTATGCACAGAGGCGATCTTGTTAGGACTTGATAAAACACCGTCACTGTCTTTGTTCCTGCCATGCAAAGATGCTACAGCAAAAGCTAGAATGGATTGAGCTGCCTCCACTAAGGCGATGTGCCCAAACAAGAAAGTTAAAGCAGAGCTCCAATGGACTGAACGTAAGTTGAAGGACTTGAGGGCACATTAGGTGACATCACTCAAGTATGATTTTGTTTGTAGGTGACTCTCTAATTACAGCTCAGACTAACCGTTAGCTGGTTGGGCTGGCTGGTCCACCTTGCCCCCTTTTGGAAGCTAACACGTTTCAGGTGTGCAGCCTTTTCCCAAGAGCTGAGAGCTGCATTTTGAGCAGTGTGTTCTCAGGCGAGGCCAGACAGTCTGCTATCTCCTTGAAGGATATTTACCTACATATTCAGTTCAAATTTACAGTGCCTGGCTTGCGAATGAAATGCCACTTAAGAAGAGAATGCCATACCATTGTGGGAGATAAATCAAACAAGCACTTCTTATTTTAGCCCACGCTGGAAATCACACATTGCTAAAGCTGTATGTAGGTTATCGGCCCAACAGAAACACGTGCCACCCCTTTCAGCGCATTTCCCCAGCTACTACACAAACGAACCTAAAATTGCTTTCTTCCGCAGAAGTCTCCTCCCTGAAGAAACCAATTAACCCCTTTGATTCCTTTAAAGAATATGGTGACTGAAAGGCAATCGAATTGGGTGGAAAGTGTAACCTTTGAGAAGAACACTTTCAAAAGAAGGAAGATTTAAGAACAGCACCCCCCTCCACCCCGCCCCCTGGAGGTCAGAACTGTGTTTATGATACAGTCACGGGGCTGAATTTAAACCTCAGGGGAACAAGACTCAGTAACTAAGTTTGGTCTTCTGAGCAGAAGGGTTATTTACTTTTAGACTATATCGTTAACACATATCAAACTCGGAGGAGTGGTGATGTCACATAGCAGCTCCCTTCTGCCGAGGGTTTCACGGAATCATCTTGCAGTGAGTCTTTACTAAGAATTGTTTTGCTGGTGGTGTTGATGGCTTTGCTCTGAATCGCTCACACGGCTGGCCTTGCAGGCGACAGCCCACACATTTAGGGGGCAGCTAGCTGAGGGTAGGAGGCTGGTGCCTAGGATTCTCAGCTGTGGATATCTACTCACAATATAGAGATGCTCCGTGTCCTTTCTTTCTTTCTTTTTTGCTTTCTAAAACTTTATTGCAACATAACTATGCTTACAGAAATATACTCATATGGGTTAATAGAATGCAACTTAATTTATCCTACACCGTTTGGACCAAAAACCTGGTACATCAGTTCAGTTCAGTTCAGTTCAGTCGCTCAGTCGTGTCCAACTCTTTGCAACCCCGTGAATCGCAGCACGCCAG
>NW_011495071.1:4573433-4573660 GCF_000754665.1 Bison bison bison
ATCGCAGCACGCCAGGCCTCCCTGTCCATCATCAACTCCCGGAGTTCACCCAGACCCACGTCCATCGAGTCAGTGATGCCATCCAGCCATCTCATCCTCTGTTGTCCCCTTCTCCTCCTGCCCTCAATCCCTCCCAGCATCAGAGTTTTTCCAATGAGTCAACTCTTCGCATGAGGTAGCCAAAGTACTGGAGTTTCAGCTTCAGCATCACTCCCTCCAAAGAAATC
>NW_011495071.1:4573791-4581809 GCF_000754665.1 Bison bison bison
CAGTCCAACTCTCACATCCATACATGACCACAGGAAAAACCATAGCCTTGACTAGACGGACCTTTGTTGGCAAAGTAATGTCTCTGCTTTTGAACATGCTATCTAGGTTGGTCATAACTTTTCTTCCAAGGAGTAAGCGTCTTTTAATTTCATGGCTGCAGTCACCATCTGCAGTGATTTTGGAGCCCCCAAAAATAAAGTCTGACACTGTTTCCACTGTTTCCCCATCTATTTCCCATGAAGTGATGGCACCGGATGCCATGATCTTCGTTTTCTGAATGTGTTAACCTGGTACATGGTTTGCTTCAAAAAACACAAAGCGTTTGCAATCTGGTTTTTCATCTATTACAAATGTATATAAAAGAGTCTTCATCAAATGCTGCTAAAGCAAACAGCTAGAACCTTGAGGAATTAACCTTTGGTTTGCCTCTGGAAACTAACATGTATTGCACTGTAAAAGTTTATAAAACTGGTGCAATAAAACACTGCTGTCATGCTTCAAAGCCAGTTTACAAAGTTCAATAACTAATGGATATTGGTTGAAAAGGGTGGGAAGAGCCTATGTATACTTGTGGAAACATAAAAGGTTTCCAGTCTAGTTAACATTACATGTAGATTCCAAATTACTTGAACCAAGATTCAGATAAATTTTAAAATCTGAATGAACACTACCAGTCCATTGCATCTGCTGAAGTCAACAAGCAAACTCTGCATAGTAGGTGTTTTTCTGATTTATGCAAAAAAGAAAACTTTCTTCCCCATAAAGACAATCTTGATTTTTACATTTGAGCTTTGGGTCCATTTGATTTGGCCACTGTCCTAAAATATTCGCAGACCTGAGGATATGTAGTTCAGCTTGGGAGGTGGAAAAGATGCTGAAAAAATGATGGAGGAGCCTGGTAGGCTGCAGTCCATGGGGTCGCAAAGAGTCGGACACGACTGAGAGACTTCACTTTCACTTTCATTCTGAGACCATCCTTTTCATGCAAAGAAAAAAGAAAAAACCTCTCACCATCACAACAAAACCAGTTTCCCTTCCTCTCCCCAGTCACTCTTAGAGTACCTATTGGTGCCAGGGAAGTGTTAGTCACTCAGTTGTGTCTGGCTCTTTGCAACCCTCATGGACTGTAGCCTGCTAGGCTCCTCAGTCCAAGGGATTTCCCAGGCAAAAACAGTGGAGTGGGTTGCCATTCCCTTCTCCAGGGGATCTTCCCGAGGCAGGGATCGAACCCGGGTCTCCTGCATTGCAAGTAGATTCTTTATCATCTGAGGCACCAGGGAAGGCCAGGAAAGGGGCCACCAAAAACCTCTGGCTCTGTGCTCAGTAAAAAAGCCCCAGATGTGGGAGGAACAAAGGATCGCTGGCCCCCCGGCTCAGGGCCCTGCAAGCAGTAATGAGAGGACCCAGAGCCGGGCCCAGCACTGCGTCTGTTTATTGTCTGCACGTTTTCTTCTTTGCTTTCTTGATGAAACTGTCAATCTTCATAATGGTGTTAGCAATCACAGGGATGTGCTGTGAAGCGGTTTTAAAGGCATCCGATAAAGAGAAAACCTGTGCTCTCCCGGTTCTGAGCCCCTCTTTAGAGTCAGTTACCGGTGATAAGGTTGGGCATTCTGACTTGTTCGGAGGACGAGAAATTTGACTTGGCAAGTCAAACTGCCAAGGTGGCCCCTGAGCTGGCCTCCTTTTAGTCCCTCACACAGGTGAAGCTGACATCACATCACTGCCCTGTTCTGGTTAGCTGCACTGACCAGAAGGGGGTGAAAATCCTTGGGCATCACATGGGGACCGGTATGTTTGGATGCCCTGATCTGAAGTCTCTCTCTTGGCTCCTAGACTGGTGTTCCAAGAATAACTTGTTCCTTGTGGGAATTCCATGGTGGTCCAATGGTTAGAACTCTGCGTTTTCACTGCCATGGCCTGGGTTCAATCCCTGGTCGGGGAACTAAGATTCTGCAAGCTATGAGGCACGAACACACACACACACACACACACACACACACACGAGAGAGAGAGAAGGAAAACAGAATATCCCCACACATGACTGAGCATCATGGTGGGACGTCAGCAGGCCGACTAAGCACCTTCAACATGCTGGCACGCAAGCAAATCCAAACTAACCTGGTGCCCACACTGTGCTCCTGGATGGCAGGACAGGGACCCCGAGTGGTCAATGAGAACGGCCCAGCTCCCTAAATTCCCCCTAGCCACTGTCAGAAACAACCCGCAGACCTGAGCGCCTGGCGCTCCTTCCCAGAGCAACTCTGTACCAGCAGCCTCCTCCGGCCAAGTGGGCAAGCCATCAGACTGCAGCCCGCTTCAATGCCTCCTTTGTCGACCCTCCATTTCCGTTACTCAGGTCTCCTAAACTGCAAACCATTCAAGGGCACAGTGAGGTTGGTGCTCCCAATTAGTTATTCTTGAAAACCAGGAGCAGTATTGCACATTCAAAAAGGAAAACTGCTTAGTACATACTCTGTGGGGGCCTCCGAACGGCAGGTGATTCCACACGCCATATGCGATGCAACATCTACAGGCGCTGGGGGGAGCAGGGAGCAGAGCTAGAGCCTCCACTCTGCCTCCCAACCACAGAAGCCAAGAAATGCAGGTTCAGAATTGCAAAGTAGTGTGAATTTCACACACAATAATACCCATCGAGTCACGTGACTGAAAGCATCTGTCACCTGCCCGGCCCGCTTGCCCTCTGCGCGGTGGAAGTGCGCACACTCGCTGACACAGCTGGATAGGGGCCCCCGGAAGGGAAGCTGGGTCCCTCTGGATTTTATGAGGCTTTTAAGGAATAACTTCTCTGCTCGAGTATCTTAGAAAGAGTTGACTGCACCAAAATAGGCCATTTGTCAGGCAGTTATGTGCTGTATTTTTCCTGCTAGAAATTATGCCTTCTGCGAGGAAGGTTTAGGTGACGAAGGATTTGTGTAAAACTGTGCAATAGTCAGCTCCCACAATTTCCTTCTCAAATACATCCCAAAAGGGACATGCATTTAAGCAGCACAGCAGGCCAGTGTGACCAAAATGACAGTGCTCTTTCCAATTTATACTTCTAGAAGAGAATAAGCAGACACACAATAACAAAAGCCTTTAGTCTAGATTTCATATCAGACACTTTGATGAATAGTAGCCTAAAGGGCAACATATTTATAAGTTTTAAGTCTCTCTTGCAACACAAACTGTCCTGATTTATCCCTATGATAAAGGCAGTTCTGAGAGCTACTTTACTGTATTTATTATTTTACAGAGGGGGGGAAATGTTGATTCAGCCCTCAATCTGCCACTGTTGGCGTTATAAATGTTGGTAAGAGACCAGCGCTGATGTCTATAAATATTAATCTCTTCTCCATAAGTTCTCGGCAGCCCCCTCCCCTTTTCTTCCAGAACGTTTCCCCCTTATTCTCGCTGCATCTACAGGATTTGCTTTATTGGCTTAAACCTTAAAAGGACTGGAAAGGGTAGCCTCTTTAAAGCCCATTACTGACTGGGTAGGTGATGGCCCCGTACAGCTCCAATTCAATGTTTATTTAAAAGAAAGCTCTGTGGACAAATATCGATAACTCTTTTATGAACTGATAAACAGGCACTCTTATCTGTCTGTATATCCTTCCGACTCTCACCTCTACTCCCAATAAAAACTTCAATATGGAGTACAATCTAAGATGATTAAGTTCCTTTATTTAAGATAGAATCCTCCTTACTCTGATCCTAGAACTGAAAACACACACACACACAAAACACTCCCACTCTCTCTAAAATCCATTTTCTTGGTTTAAGGCAGTTAATAAATCATTTTGGGGACACACCTCAAGTCGTGGCTTCCTTCAGCTACCTGTGAACCATGGGGAGTTTATTCATTAGCAGGTACAAAAAACATCTGAATACGACTGACAGCCTGTGTTTTTCTACAGTGTCAAAGTGAACTGTCCATTAGCATTTGTGAGAAACGACCAAGTCACCAAAGGTTATTAAGCCAACCGAGATGAGGGACAGAGGCTTAGGGACTGATGTGTTAATTCCCTGTCCTGGATTACACACCAGAGACAGGTCCTTAACACAGCTTCATCTTTACTGGGCTAAGCACCAGGTTAGAAATGGATGCCTTCCCAGGAAGTAAAGGGCCAAGATATATAATTATAGCTATTGCCAAATTATTAAATTGAAGCTCTTCTACATATAAGATCTAGGGCTAGCTACAGTCAACTACTTACTCTACACTGCTGTATATTTGTACCCATTATAGGTGAACACGAGTTATAAATTATTTCTATTCAAAGAAGTACTTCTTGGAGATGGAGACTCTTAAAAGAGAAGACTCTACAATACAAAGACTAAGGATTTTCAAGGCAGTTTTCAGAAGTTTCACTAATACCATTCTTGGCTAAATTAGAAAAATGCTTGGCATAAACACTCTATGTGCTGGTTGAATTGGCTGCCAAAGATCCACTGAGATGTGGTATTCCATGTGGATATGCATCTTTAATTAGTCTCAATAGATTTTATATGTATTCAACATTAATCTATACCACCTGTCCCAGACTAAAGGCATGAAAATGGTTCTTCCTAACCACTCTTCCACAAAAAATTATTCTGTTCCTTTTTCCAATAACTTCTGAAGGCTCTCTGGAAGGTCTTAAATGTTGGTTTAACATTACATCTTCTATTATAGTTTTTTTTTGGAAATTGCAAAGACTATTGCCCTATGATTTTGTTAAAGGCAAAGGAAAGCAGTTCAGAGATGTGTTATTAAAATCCTGACCTGAGACAATAGTCTCACACCTGCATTTTAATTGTAGTCAGTGCATTTCTCATTTCTATTAAGCCTCCTAGCCAAGGGATTATAGTCAGCTGCAACATGTCTTCAACTGTTCTATCTCAGCTCAGAAATCGGTTTATTTGAGCTCAAGCGCTATAAACAGAATTTTTGTCTCCTGTCAAACAGTTCACTAGGGTTTCAGGTTTAGTCAGGTGTACATAAATAGCTGGTGCTCCTATTTTAACATGCAAAAAACAAAAACAAGCAATTAATTTAAAAGTCACTAAGAACTACTGGATTGTCCAAAAAAGTTCCTTTGGGTTTTCCCTGTAAGCCATGGAAAAACAAAAATGAATTTTTTGGCCAACTCAATAAATGAAATTTATTAACTAGATTGTGATGAACGTAACCTCAAAAGAAGAAAATCTTAACCCCTTCAGAATTCCACGGAGTTTAAGCTTTCAACAGGATCCGACATGAACTGTTTCAGGGGGACAGATTCCACAATATTCAGGAATCATTCAGTAACTGTTTTTCAGAAGAGACTCAAAACAAGAATATTCCTATGACCAAACACTTTAGAAGCCACCTATTCTGACTGAGCTTTATTTCTGGGAGAAAGAAAAAACCATCACAAAGTTTATACAATGGAAAAGCATACAGAGAAGACAACTTTAACTTCTGCTCATTGCTAAGCAGGTCAGAGGCCTTCATTTCGGGGCAGTAGGGTCACGACAGCACTGGAAAGATAAACCACTACTATACTAGGCTGTTTCCTTGAAAAGTGCTCAGCTGTCCCCTTGTGAACACACAGTAGATATCCTGGCCAGATACTGGAAGCTGTATTTCCGGTCTGACATGAAGGCCAGAGAAGGAAACTGTTTTGTTGTAGTAAGTCACCTCCTTTATGACCATAAGTGGTCCCCAGACTTTTGGGCACCAGGGGCTGGTTTTGTGGAAGACAACTTTTCCACAAACCACGGGTTGGGGGATGGTTTCAGGATGATTTACGCACATTACACTTACCGTGCACTTTATTTCCGGTATTATTACGTTATGATATATAATGAAATAATTTATACAGTTCACCATAATGCAGAATCAGATCATCAGACATTAGATTCTCCTAAGGAGCCCACGGCCTAGATCCTTCACATGCACAGTTGACAGTAGGGCTCAGGCTGCTATGAGAATCTAATGCTGCTGCTGATCTGACAGGTAATGGGAGTGATGGGGAGTGGCTGTAAATACAGACGGAGCTTTGCTCACTCCTCTGCCACTCACCTCCTCCTGTGTGGCCCTGTTCCTAATAGCCACAGATCTGTAGCGGTCTGTGGCCCAGGGGTTGGAGACCTCTGCTCTAAAAGGTCCAAACGGCTCTCTCCAGGCTAGATGTCCGCACACGTGCATGTGTGCTCAGCTGCTCAGCTGCATCCGGCTCTTTGCGACCCCACGGACTGTAGCCCTCCAGGCGCCTACGTCCACGGGACTTCCCAGGCAAGAATACTGGAGTGGGTTGCCATTTCCTCCTCCAGGGGATCTTCCTGACCCAGGGATGGAATCCATGTCACCTGCATTTCAGGCCGATTCTTTACTGCTTTACTAGCCACCAGGGAAGGCCTAGATGTCAGAATACAGAAAATATCAAATCAAAAAGTAAAAGCCCACAAACCTTGGCCTGACCACAACCAGCAGGCTTGAAACATCATCGCTGTCTGTCTATACCTCCACGCTGGTTTATCATTTTGCTATCACATTAATTTTAGAAACTCCTCTTAAATGTTCCTCATTAACTGAACACATTATTCAATTCTGTGCTAAATTTCAAAATAGCTCTTTTAACTAGAAATGAGAAACAAGAAGTCATAGCAGATATCAGCTTGATAATTAAATGAGTTCACCCATGTTTCAAAGAGAGAGGAGAAAAACACAAAACCCACTGATCTTTGTTACTAGAAGCATCCTGATTATCACAGATTTAACCAAAGAACTAGGTACCTTAAATGCCAGATACAAAAATAAATTGTGTTGGGTTTTTAATTAAGTCTTTGTCTTTGTGTTAAAAAAAAAAAAATTCAGGCCTGAGGCTTTAGATTGTCATTTTACACAGAAGTAAATGGTAAATGCCTTTCTACATGTGAAGCCATTAGATGTAATTATGCAATGGGTAAAGCATGTATCACGCTATAAATGTCATTTGGTTTTACAGTTATAAACTCATCAACATTTATCAAAACATCGCCTGGAGAAAGGAGATGGCTAGAGCTAGTGACAAATTTAATGCCATCTTTGAAAGTATATGACAAAGAAGTGTCACTGAAAAACATACAGCTGACGTACTGAAGTGGTGATCTTCATACCCATTTAATAGAAATTCTGTTCTCTCCAGAACAGTCTCCTGATCACAGTACATTTCAGTGGGGTTTCAAGGTCTATTTTCCTCCCTGGAAGATCATTCCCCCTGCCCCACGCTCCTAAACATTGCCATCGGATGTATGCAACCCCGGCCAACTTCTGCAGGTAGAGGAACGTGTGAGTTCATCTCAGTGAGCTTGCGGGTTTGATTTCAATCGCTTATTCAACCACGAACCTTAGTGCTTCTTAGTTAGTAATCTCTTAATGGAGTTGTGTTCAGACAGAAACCCAGGGACTATTCCTGCCAAGTTCTCTGTAGACGGCGGGGGCTCGTTTCCTATTTCTTGCTCTGAATCACGCAACAGCCCAGGTGCTTAAGCACGGGCACCAGCTCGGCTCGCACACTGGGTTAACAGTTCTCCTTTCTGAGTGCCATTTCACTCTCCCCATCAATCTGGTAGTTATCACCCAGGGAGATTTGTCCCTTGAAAAACAAAATGGCTGGGCTTAAAAGAGTCTCCTTCTCCCCTTGTCCCCATTTCCATTTCACACAAACTTGTTAATATGAAATCTTGACAATGGGCCAGGGTAATAATGCTACTGGCAATGTTTCTGTCCTTTATAGCTCAGTGCCTGAAAACTGGGGGGTGGCTGGGTGGTGGATGACAACAGAGCAACAAAAGCTGGGGGAACAATAACTAGCTCTTGGAGTGGTACAGAAAGGAAGTGAGCAGATCCCTCTGAAGAGATGTTGATGTGTACAGTCCTCACGCTGTTAATAACTTCATTTTATCTTTCCTCACCAGCTGACGGCTTCAGGGATTCCCAGGGTGGGGTGGCAGTCCACTTCCCAGGGGCCCAGCAGCTGCGGCAGGAGTGCAGACCCCGGGTCCTCTC
>NW_011495071.1:4581909-4588008 GCF_000754665.1 Bison bison bison
GTCCTCTCCCCAGCCTGGACTTGCGGCACACGAGCACTTCTCCTTCTGTCCCTGTCCTGACTCCTCTCGCAGGGACTGGTTCCTCTTCAAACCCCCTTCCCAGGAGCTTGATTCAGGACCCCTTCCATCCCCACCACGGCCCCTTTCAGCAGAGGCATGTGAGGTCTTTCTTCCCCATCAATCAAGATTACCCATTTGGGGACTCGCCCTGGTGGTCCAGTGGCTGAGATTCTGTACTCTCAATGTAGGGGCCTGGGTTTGGTCCCTCATCAGGGAACTAGATCCCACATGTGCAAGAGTTCACATGCTTCATCTAAGACCCAGAAAAGCCATATATATATTATATATATATATTAAAAAAAATATATATATATATATAAGGTTACTCATTTCAACCACTCTAAAGGGTCCATTCTCTCAGCCACCTGGAGATGGAGAATCATCAAAAAACACTTGGGAAAACCCAGCTCCTTTCACTCCACAAGTAAGCCTTTCCTGTGCTGCCTCATTGCTCAGAATCAGGTCCTCTTACAGCATCACAATGCCCCTTCAGCTTCGCCATGGTTGCAGGGACTCGGCTATTTCTGTGTGTTCCAAAAGCAACATGCTCTCTCCCTACTTCCTTCTCAGCCTTTTGCTCATTTTGCAGACTTTGGCTCAGACACCATTCTCTTCATGAGACATGACCAGACTCCATCCTCCCCAGACAGGCTCAGGGTCCCTAGAGGGCAGGCCCCACGGCACCCTGTGTTTCCCTGTCCTGGGACTTACAAGCTGTTTAATCACTTCATAACATGACCTTAGGAGACAGATGCTTTAGTGCTTCCCATCTACAAGATAGAGAGAAAAATCTGTCAATTAAATTTGCGTGGCAAATAAGATTGACGATAAAAGGTATCTACAGTTCTTTGATAGCAAAGAAACATAAAAATTCAAAATATTATTATTATTTGCTCCTCTTGTATTTTGTAAGTCCCTTATTAAATAATAAGTGAAGCATAACTAAAAATAAAGGTATTTTTAAAGGGATTTTAGCGGGGGTTGGAGGGGAAGGAATAGAAATGTATTATAGTTAAAGATTCATTTTAACTATTGTAAGAGGACTCAGTAAGCCTTAATAAGGAGACAAATAAGAATGCATTAGAGGATAATGGTGCATTTGCTAGTTAAGGTTCTACATTTCTTGTTTTCCACGAAGAGAAATGTATTTTTTCTTCAAATTCAAGCTGATCCCATTAGCAGCAATTTTCAATTTTCTAGTCTTTTCAAATAGCCACAGACCATCTAGAAAACACAGGAAAGTGTCTATTCCATGACTAAGGTTAGCAGAAGCTTAGTTATTACCATTACTTGTATTTAATTTCAAGCTTGCCAACTCATAGCTTTGGAAAGAGGGAAGGAGAAAACAGGTTATTTAAAATTGATGTGTTTTATCATGACCCATCATTAAAAAATGATGCTGTTGTACCATTTCAGAAGTAGTAGGCAGTGAATATTTAATGCTTATGCTAGTATTTATTAATTTCACATTTCTACAGTTCTTTATAGAAGGACTATTTTAAATGACTATGATTTTTATTTCTTAGAGATTTTCTGGCATTTAACTTCTATTCGCAAAGCATTTGTATCTGTGCTTAAGAAGCTACCCAGTCACACCTATAAATCGAGGAACTGTTTGAAACAACAGGCACCATCAGGATTAGGAGGGAAGAAAGTCACATGTGTGGACATTTGTTAAAGAGGCAGCATATGGGAGAAGAAAGAGGAGGTGCAGCACGCCACTCACAACTCTCTCTGTAGAATACATTAGACCAACATAACAGAGCCAAGGCAGCAGACAAAACTAGGTGGAGACCAATCGGGACGTGCATCTGAGAGTAGGCGGATACATCCTCACAATGAAAAACAGAACATTATATATGAAGATGTATATGTGTCCGCTGTATCACTTGGAGGGTTATCAACACACACATTAGTTTTGTGTTCTCATTATATATATATATCTAGAGGGCAAAAGCTGTCACTCACATGTACGGTAAATTTACTGTTCAGGTATCTAGAAACTAAGTTACTCCAGTTTTATTGACAAGTACATTTCCTTGTGATTAGTCATTGATCAGAATGCCCCCAAAAGCCCCGTGGGTGCCAATGAGCCGCCTCTACACGGTGTGCTCAGGCCGTCTCTGTGTGAAGCTGGGAGTCCGGTTCCGAGCACCGGAAAACTCCCGTTCTCCTGTGCCCTTACTGTCACCTGTCCTGTCTCCTCCCCACACTGAAGCATCTTACCAGTCCTGCGGAAGCGGGCACAGAAAAGTCGATCTGTGCCGAACACTAATAAAGACCACATTTTCTCAACAAGATTGCATCCAGTAAATTGCGAGCCTGAGGGCAGAGTACAGAGTCGGGGAGGCTTGTCAGCACGGGAGCATCTCACAGCTGGCAGCCAATAGTCAGCCTGAGTAGACAAGAACATATTGCTGACCGGCAATACCATGCCTACCACAAAGTCGGCCCCAGAACTCTCTTGTGCTGTGACGAGTTTTTGCTTTGTTTTCTCTTACCTATTAGTACCATTATGTGGCATGGGTACCCTGAAAGCAGGCGTTCAGTCACCCGCTCTAATGGTGCTACAGAGACTTGATGAAAGCACAGCCTCACGAAATACACAGGGCGCACAGCTCTCTGAAATGCGGGCTAGAAGAGTAAGGTACGCTTTCTTCTTCAATTTAGTAGCACAGAATTGCAGGACACCATCATTAATATCAACGACAAAACAGTCCGCTGAAATCATGGTGACCATTCCACTGGATGTCAAGATGAAACCAGAACTTAACTAGCAGGAGTGCTAGTTATAATCACCCCAATCCATCCCTTCTGATAACAGAGGTTACAGCACTACGAGTGCAGTCAAACTGGTGAAAAGGGAAAACTGAGAAGCCCTTCTGCACTCTGTAAAGTCCCTCCTCCAAACAGGGTTTCCACACTCTTCTGCCTGCTTCACAGGAAGGAGGCTTCTATTAACAAAGGGAAGGCTGCCTGTTATGATAGTTTAATTTTTTGCACCACGGACATCGTTAGACGACACTGATTGTGCATGTACTACAGAATGAATGAATGCTAAAACTACAAAAATGAATCAGCTATGTTTCCCTTCCTGCAGGACCTCAGGGCTAGGGGTAGAGACAGGATACACAAGCAAAAAGGAGCAGAAGAATACAAAACCCGTTGTGCTAAGTCCTGAGTGAGTGCTGTGGGCACGGAGCTCTGTGGGATTCCTTTCCCAGCTGTTGGCCAAGGTGCGGTATTTCCATCGGCGCCTTCTTCCACCCCTGACACCGTACTTACAGTCCCATGTATTTCTCCGCCTACTCTGCACCTCGTGCCTCCTCTCTGATCATGTTATCAGGCCCCTGTTTCATGGCTGCCCATCTGCACAATAAACTTCCCTACTGTACCCTATGGATTATCACGAAGCCTTGCCTGACTATGTTGCACAGAAGTGATCTTGTCTGCCTCTTTGAATTCCATGTGCACTGTTATAAAAGGAAATAACAATAATAATACCTTTTCATGAACTAAAATAAGAAAAAAAAGTATGTAAAGCACTTTGAATAGTACTGTAATCAGCACATAGTTAATGCTCAGTGAATGTCAGCTGTATTTATTATTGATCTGTTGATTACATGGTAGCTATGACACGTGATAGATATAAGTAAACTAAAGAAAAAGAATTTGCTCTCCAGGCACTCAAGATTTAGTAGGATAGACAAGATGGGTCTTCAGAGAATTAGGATAAAAGATAGGGTGTGATAAAGATCCTGTGAATATTTTAGAGGAGAGAAGGCCTTAAGATGGGCGAAGCAAGGCCTTACTTGGAGATTACTACGGAGGGGTCTGAACATTTGGGACAAAATAGAGACTGTAACCTTTGGATGCTGCAGAGGGAGAGGAGGTAGTTAAGCTTATGAGTGTGGATGGAATGGAGTAAGAGGTATAATAACCACACCATACTCAAGAAGAGGGATTCTACAGAGGTAAGATGGACAGAACGTTGTGTGTGTGTGATAAGCATAGTAAGCAGGGGACCACGGACACGAGAGACTTTGCTGAGAAGTTACTAGAGCACCACCAGGCAGGCCGAGGCTGGCCTGAACAAGGGTGGGAGGAGCAGCAGTCGTAAATAGGAAAGATCAGATCCTAGAATCACAAAGGAGAAGCTATACAACCTGGTCCATCTCTGAACCATAGTGTGGGAGAAGCATGGTGACGGTGGAGGTAAATGCCAAGAGTGAGTCTGAAGGGCGAGGACTCCTCCGTGAAGACGGGAGGCCTGGGGGGACACGGGCAGTGGGGAACAGATGAGTGATGTGCAGCTCTACATTTTCACAGGACGAAGAAAGATGCAGACTTGGGCGTCAGGTATATCAACTTCACAGTTGAATCAGGCCCTCAGAGGTCACCGGAGAGCAGGCAAACAGGATCAGACAAGACAGTCACTAAAAATGTCACCCCTTCCAAGCTCGCCTCCCACTGCGCCCTTCGGCAACAGACCCTATAACAACCCACAAATCAGAAAATTAGATGCACTAGCACTTATTTCTAATTACAGTATCATCAGAGAGATGTTTCAAGGTTACAAGAATGGCATTTGGGTGTGATCAATGCCTATCAATGGGCTCTCAAGTGAAATTGGCCAAACTTAACATTTTTGACCCCTTAAGTCAAAATATTTCACAAAGGACATTTAACAGAAAAGTGTCAGGCTAAGAAGACGAAAATCCTGTGTTCAGCTTTGACCTTCTCTTGAATATTCAAGATCTACTTCATCCTAAAGTTGCTTTTCTTTTCTAAATGAAAACATGTTAGAGCCCACCAATCTGTACATGGGATTCTGTATCAGATAATGCATAAAAAAATAATGCTCTTTTGTTTTCCACCTTAGAGGAGAAGCCTGAACTCATATTCCCTATTCATTCAAAGAAGAGAAACATTTCGGAGCTACGGTAACTGTCACGAGTTTCTAGATTTTATTATGCTGTCTGGTAACAATAATGAAATAATTCTTCTATGGCAATTCTCCAGGCCAGAATACTGGAGTGGGTAGCCTTTCCCTTCTCCAAGGGATCTTCCCAACCCAGGGATCAAACTCAGCTCTCCCTCATTGCAGGCAGATTCTTTACCAGCTGAGCCACAAGGGAAGCCCAAGAATACTGGAGTGGGTAGCCTATCCCTTCACCAGGGGATCTTCCCTGACCCAGGTATCAAACAGGGATCTCCTGCATTATAGGCAGATTCTTTACCAACTGAGCTATCGGGGAAGCCCTCTGCATTAGATAATGGAGAAAAAATAACACTCTTTTGTTTTCCACCTTAAAGAAGAAGTCTGAACTCATATTCCCTATTCATCCAAAGAAGAGAAACATTTCAGGGCCAGGGTAACTGTTACGACTCTCCAGATTTTATTATGCTGTCCCGTGTCAGTAACAAAATAATTCTTCTGTGCAAACAATATTCAAAACAAAAGCCCTTCAGCAAGGATGAGAGAGGGAAAAAAACCAGTTTATGAAAATACATGTAATTTTTCACACATACCCCAATATATTAAGCACATACTTTGCCACAGGCTCTAGATTCAGTTTAATTAGAACAATATTCCTTCCTCCATCTGAAATATTTAGTTCCTACCCAGCTCGCCATGCTGCAATGTTCCCTGGTCCCCAAATGAAATTACAGCAAAACCAGCATCCTAGGACGATATGAGACTTGCACACTGCAGGGTGGTACAAAGCTGAGCCCTTCCCATCAAAGTACAATGGACTTCACCACACTGTATGCTAACAACAAACCACTGCATTTAACCCAGTTAAATACAAGCCTCAATTAGTAAGACATCTGCTATGCAGTTAAGAATGTGAATCTCAAGTTAATACCTTCTACAGACTATCTTATTTCTGTTTTAAAAACTATAAACAAGAGAAAGAGAACAGACAGTCGGGTATGTGCAGAAAATGCACTGGTAGTAGAAATATCTCAAACAGATTCACCGTCTCTTCTGGGTCACTCTCAGAAGACCAGACACTTGTCCCAGTCGCAGCTGGC
>NW_011495071.1:4588108-4683750 GCF_000754665.1 Bison bison bison
AGCTGGCTGTCCGATGTGTCCAGCACGTGGTCTGAGCAGTACATATAAATGCGGCCACATAATGGAATGCCTTTTTTCACTAAAATGGAATCTGTGCAGTTTTCTTTCTAGAGGGGTTATAAAAATAAGCTTTTTATTGCTTGCATCTCCCAAATTGCTTTATTTGGCATAGTGATGAAAAATGCTAGAATTTATATATAATGTAGCCACCAGACAAGAAAGCAGAAAAGAGAAAAAGAACAGGGGATTAATTATCAGTCCGACAGAATGAACTTTACCCTGATATGGTAATATAGTTCCTGTAGGCGGAGAAGATGAAAAAATTACGGCATGCCTAATACACAGACAGTTATTCATATTGTATACAAATCAAAGCGGGCCTCGCCCAGCAGCGATGACTCAGATCTTCACAGATCCACAGTGCATCACCATCATCAGGATGGAATGAGGCAGCCGGCTCGGGGTGTGCGGCAGCACTGCAGACCAGGCCGGCAGACAGGAGGGTGTCAAAAAGGTACATTTTCTACCAAGATGTGGCTTTATCAACAAGGTTACCGATTTACCTAGGAATGTGGTCCCCCTGTGATTAATGATGAGCAATTCCACCATGACAAGTGACTCATCCTTAATGCGTCCTGCTCAGAAACAGGCAGCAAAGAGCCAGGCAGCTCTGCAGACACTTTGTCAATTTCAGCTTCTCAATGGAACAGAAGTAAGAACTCACTAATGACAACTGCGGGGACCATGGCCCTCTGGCCATGACCTAATGCTGGCTATTAATGGATTGGACTCCCAGTAGACTGGGAAACCCACCCAAGTACTGAGCAGAATCTACTTCCCTCATGGAAAAGGACTGAAAAAGAACAGGGCTGTGTCTTTCTGCCTGAGCCCTCCTAAAGCCACGGCTCATGGAAGACCCTTGACCACAGTTATGTCAAACCATTCTGAGCTACCAAACTTCTCTACAGCATAGAAGGTGGGCTCTTTTGAAATACAGGGAAGGCCACAGCACCCTCAATGAAAATAAATAATAAACAATGGGAGTATTAATTTCATCAAATCAAGAGATTGGCTCTGGGAAAGTTGTCCCCCTCAAGACTCGAGCTTAAAGAGAATATCAAGATAAATGTTAATTTTACCTTTGGCAGGGGGAATGGGCTTTTTAAAAAGGGGGACATTTTCAAAACAATTCTTCAATATTTTTTAGACACTATCCTATTATTACTAATGCATAAAATTATTTCAAAGTTGCTGAGGTTTAAAAATTCATTGCTCTCCACCTTATGATTCTGAATAGCCACTGCCAGTCTCATCGACCAAATAGTAAAACTTGTTCTTCAAGGAAATCACTTAGTTCTATGAGAGTCTGAAATGAGTCTGCTAAAAAAAGATGGATCTTCAGATTCAGGGCAAATATGCAGTACAAAGTACACCTTAAGTGGAAATACATGAGCTGTCTATAACTACAATGAAAGAAAAGCTTAGTTCCTAGGACAAAAAAAAAGTTTCCTTTTCAGCTAAACAACTGATGTGCAAGGAGTAAAAGTCATATTACTTCATTTAATGGCTAACTGAAGAAAGACACAAAACACCATGCCGTCGACATTTAATCATGGAGTTAAATAACGAGTTCATTTTTCAGGTGGACTTCTATCTACACCATGTTCTGAACTGGCTTCATCAAGAACAGCATGGAGCAAAGACATACAAGTCATCCCTCTTGGAGTTTCACTGAAACTCCCGAGTTTATCTGAATTTGGTAAGTCCCTTCTGAGTTCCTCTCCTTCTAATAGCTATGCCTAAAATAAGTGCCAATAAACAAGTATTGGTGATTATTGTATGCCAAGCACTACTGTGATTTTTATGTGGATTATGTCATGCTTTCTTCACAGAAATCTCATGGGACAGGTTCAGCGATTAACCTCATTTTGCACGTGAGAAACAGCGAGGTTAAGTAACCTGTCGAAGGTACACAGCCAAATAAATGTGTACACCAGGATTCCAGCCCAGGTTCATCTACTTTGTGGCCTAAACCCTTAACTTCCAGAATATTATCACATACGTACTTTCTTAAGTGTGATGACCTAGATAACGTGATCATGAAGAAACATAAAAGGTCAGACACAGGATCTATCCTCGGGGTTCAGATACGAATCACAATACAAGAGTTATCTTAAGTTTTACTGAGGACACTAGGGTTAGCAACCTGGGTTAACAGTCAACACTGAGGTTCTACTATGGACAGTGTTCTTTCATTCATTTCCAGGAAAATGTTGGAGAAGTGTGAGGGGAGGACCACGGGTTCTCCCAGGGATTGTCAGAGCTGATAAATGACCCAAGTGATTCTCCATGAGGCTGCACTCTGGGTTTCTAGCCAATGCATCGTCACATACCAACCTCAACAGCTGAAGACAGCAGATACTAGAAGGGCCATGGATGAGGGCACAGTCAGGGTCCTGGCAATAATTTATAGGGGAAAGAGAAGGTCTATAAATGAGGACACATTGATATTAAAATGGAAAGGGAAACTAAGTGGGATTAAGAAAGAGCTCAGAGTTTACAGCAAAATAGGGTCTTCCACAGAGCTTAGAAATTACTGGCCTTTGCTGTAGACCAAGGCAAATGGCCCCATGAATCCATCTTTTGCCTTCTCTGTGGGCTGAATTATACTCCACGTGATATACTAAAGACAACCATGAACAGTTTTTATAGCTTTGAGGAATGGCTTTTTAGTTTAGGTTGCATTATGAGAACAAAACAAGTGGTCGTGAATCATAACATTTTATGGGTGTACTGCTTCATATAGTTTTCTAAAATTAAGCCCTTAAATTATACTCTACCCTCATTAGGAAAACAGTCCCAGAAAGAGGACACCATTTTAGAGGCTATGCAAAAGAGGGCATGGTAGATCTGTGCCTGGAGAGCCTGAAGTATAATTAAATTGATGGGCCCCAGTACAGAGTCTGCCTGCAAAGCAGGAGACGTGGGTTCGATCCCTGGGTTGGAAAGATTCCATGGAGAAGGGAATGGCTACTACTCCAGTATTCTTGCCTGGGGAATTCCACGGACAGAGACACCTGGAGGGCTGCAGTCCATGGGGTTGCAAGAGTTGGACATGGCTGAGCGTCTAACACTTTTACTTTTTCTCTTTCATGAGGACAGATGGATGTAGTAGCAGAAAAAATTCACATGTCTGCCTGGGAACCAACCTGCTGGAGCTCACTGGCCAGAAGCAAACAAGGGTCAGAAAACAACCATTTTCAAAATATGGGCTCATGCAGGAATGCAGCCAAGGGAAGCATTCCTGGGCAAGTCAGAAGAGAAGGAGGCAAGCGAAGAGGTGCTAAGTAAATCCGTGTTTACTGTGTATTTTCCATCCACTAGTGTTAAAAATCTTCATAAAAATTAAAATAAGGCCATTACCCTCAAAGGAGTTACCATTCAGCTGGGGAGATAGCACACAAGAAAGAGAGCAATGCAAGACAGCATCAAATTAAATGCCAGTTCCCCGGAAGTTCTAGAGCTACTCTAGATGTTCAGCGCAAGGTGAGATCTGTGGGAAGACTGGGCAAGGTCTGGACAAGGCGCCCCGTCTGAGTTCCCCCAGCACCCTGTACCCCGTGTCTCAGCACCTGCCATGCTGGTGCAAAGCCTGACCTCACCCACCTCTCCCCTGCCCTGAGGTCTCTGAGAGCAGAGGCTAGGCCCACTTTGCTCAGTGTGGGAACTCCAGGGCCTCTCACACTCAAGAAATACATCTAGAATTGGACTGAACACAATCTAGGGAGGAAGAATACGGAGAAGCTCTTAAGGGGATTTGGCCTTGGACTAGCTCCTAGAGATGACAGAATTACTGAGGCTGAAGGAGGCATTCAGGGCAGGGGGACATTCAGGAACCAGGGCAGAGGCTCTTGAGCACGGGCTCTGTGTGTGCGCGTGCGTGAGCGCACGTGTGCCTGGGGAAGAAAAGGCAAGGCATATAGACTAGGGCTAGACAGAGAAGCACTTTCAGTGTGAAGACTTTCTGCTCCTAAAATGGGTCACTCATCTCAAGGCCTAGAGATGAATTATTATTGTATTATTATTAACAGAAATAGATTGCAATATTTTAATACTACTACTGCCGATGTTGCCTGTTGCCAGAAGAAATCATTCCCACTCAGAAGGAAATGGGGGATAACAGGCTGGCCGGCCCTTTACTAGAATAAAGCTCCCTCCTTCTAGTCTGTTCATTAGATTTTAATGTCAGTTTCAGTGCTTCAGTTTACCAATTATTTAAAGGTTATAGTCAGTCAGACAAGGTTGTGGGTTTTTTTTTTTTTTTTAAGGAAAAACACAGGGGAAGATAGTCATCAAGAAAGAATAAAGCACATTCCCGTAAGTTTGGAATCTGTCACCAGTCACAATGCCAATGGCTCAGTTTCTTCTTTCCCATTTTCTCCTCACCACCACTCTACCCCAGCATCCAATAAACAGTCACTTTGATGAATTACAAAAGAAAGACAAGGAACAAATTTTTTCTATTGCCTTAAAGGTACAATTTAGGTTGTATGTTAAAGTCAAAGGTTACATATTCCTTCATGCCTTAGTATTCTCCTAAGCTCAGTAACATTCTCCTATTTCCAACATGCCCAAATGGTTAACACAGGGTTTTCTGACTTCTTTCCTATTAAATGAACTGACCAAAGTCTTTACTTCCTAGTTAAATGGACTCTATCCAAGAATGCCATGGAAGACAAAGAATCCAACTGGTTCAGTGACTCAATCCAATGAAGCGTTCACCCTCGGCCTCTGACAGCTCAATCTCAATGCTTCCTGACAGTATGAAGGATTGCTAATTTCTTACGCTCTCACTGGTGGTTCTTAAATGCTCACCAATGAACCAAATGTTGATCAGTCAATGCCAAGGAATCAGAAACCAAATTGCCAACCCTGTGATTTATACAGTCCAAAGACTCAGGCTTAAAATAAGCTCAGACACATCAGAACTGACTAAAATGTTTTAATAGATGCACAGTAAAAATATTTGTGAATTCAATTTATAAAGGAGAGAAATATTATCACTCATCATATTCAGTAACGTCTTGAGCACGTACTCTGATAGGAGCTATTCAAAGTACGTCAGTTGCATTAACTCGTATATCCTCAGCAAAAACCCAATGAAGTAGTGCTCTTATCCCCATTGTACAGATTAGGACACTGAGGCACAACTTGTTCAAGGTCACCAGCTCGTAAGTGTTGAAGCCTGGAAACTTAGATGGAGGTTTATACGTGTGGTATCTGTGATGCAAAGTGGGGTTACCAGGGGAAACATTAGACTTGGGATAGAAATATAAGAAAAAAATGAACTTCTGCTTAATGATTATTAAATGTTTTCACTTACTTCATTTAATCCTAGAACAAAGACAAAGTGGGTATCAGTAGCCTCATTCTGATAGATGAAGAAACAGAGGAATTAAGTCATTTGTATGAGAGCCCACAGGTGATGATGGCTGGGACCAGAATTCATGGCCTCTGATGAAGCCACCGCAGGTCCCATCCTGCAGGACAGAACTTGGCTCTTGGAGACCATGAGTCCTCTGAGCCCAGCCAAAAAGGTTTCAAAAACTGAAACCTTGACACTCAGTATTTGCTTTTACCTGGTGATGTTAACTCTTCTGAGCCTCAGCATTTTTCATCTATAAAATTATCATAGACGTGGCTGTTGTGAGAGGAAATAATTTTTCCACCCAGCTTTTGTTGTTGAGTCACTAAGTGGTGTCTGACTCTTTGTGACTCCATGGACTATGGCACTCCATGGACTGGACTGTGGCATGTCAGGCTTCCCTGTCCTCCACTATCTCCCAGAGCTTGCTCAAACTCATGTCCACTGACTTGGTGATGCCATCCAACCATCTCATCCTCTGTTGCCCGCTTCTCCTCCTGCTCTCAATCTTTCCCAGCATCAGGGTCTTTTCCAAAGAGTCAGATCTTCGCATCAGGTGGCTTGGAAGTATTGGAGCTTCAGCTTCAGCATCAGTCCTTCCAGTGAAAATTCAGGTTTGATTTCCTTTATTGGAGCATAACTGATGGATATATATTGCATATATTTAGGCTGTATGTATGCTTGGTCACTTGGTCATGTCCAACTCTTTGGGACCCTATGGACTGTAGCCTGCCAGGCTCCTCTGTCCATGGGATTTTCCAGGTAATAATACTAGAGTGGGTTGACATTTCCTCCAACAGGATCTTCCCAGGCCAGGGATCAAACCTGCGACTCTTGTATCTCCTGCATTGCAGGTGGATTCTTTATGGCTGAGCCATCGGGGAACCCCCATATATTTAGGTTATACAACATAATTTTCTTTAAAGGTGTACAACACGATAGTTTAATGCAGTATACATTGCCACTGTAGACGTATAAATTAGCATTATATCCATATAAATTAGCCATTGTCATTGTATACATATAAATGAGCAATCCTCAAGAAGCACTGAGACACATGTACACATACTACAATCAAGGTGAGTAACACATCCATCACCTCTCTTAGATCCTGCAGTAATTTCTCAGAAAGCATCATGGACCCTCTAAAGTCAAAGACATGGGTAAACTGTAAAAGTATAAAGAATAATAAGCATAATGAGTTTTTAGCTTTTCTGTTTTTCTTCTGAAGGGAGTGATATTTTAGAGGTGTATAACTAATTCTTTTTATTCTAAAAATCAGAGAACTTAAAATTGTTACTAGGCCTATGCCCATTGAGGTTCATTTTGTATGCTGAGCAAACACGCATCATTCACTGAAATATTCAGCGAGGGGTAATATAATACTACATTATAATATCTTTTTCCATACACATAGACACACAAACAAATAAACAAAAAAGGACATCAAAGGGGGTTTTCTTTTTCTCAGGCCATGGAAACACCTATTAGTCATTTTGTTAAGGCTCAGGGCATTCAGCTTATATACAAAACTCATTACTGTCTGCATTTTAAGGGAAATTTAAATGCAGTGACCTGACCATGGACACAATAATGAAACAAGATTCTCATTACCATGCTCTAAATAATAATCTAAAAAAATTAAACCTCGGTAATATTTTAACGTTCAGATAAATGCCTGCTTTAAACCCAGTCCATGGATGCTCGTGATTTCTAGTTGAAACAAAACCTGACTCGGGTAAAACATACACTCTGGTAGTTCGATTTGTTATGCTCTGGATAGCGCCTGTCTTTAAAGAACTACCTTTCCCTCCAATTAAGGAACAATTTTGCCAATCAGTTTTCCTGGCAACTCAGCCTCACAAAAGAGAGAGGGAAGGGGAGAAGCAGGGGGTGTCAGGAAGGTGGCTGCACCTCCTGACACAATGCGACTGATTAAAGAGGCTCTGAAAGAACAGAAGGAAAGTGCATCTCAAGAACAACAGAACTTTCAGTGAAAGTACATTCACCTAATTGAAAAGCGGCTCGAAGCTGTTATTTTTGTACCCCAAAATGCGGAATTATTCTTCAAACAATTTCACAAAATCAATAAAAGAGAAGTAGTGCTCTCCCGACTCCTCATCCTAACAGTTGCCGGTCTGAGATATCGCCTCTCCTTTTCTCTGTTTAGATTTAGGCCCAAGTATCTAAAGAGAGGCAAGAGCAAACTGTGGTCTCTCACTTAAGGAAGACACCATGAAAGAAAACGGCCATGTATGTCTTGCACCAAAGTTTTTCTTCTAATGTTTCTACATCGATAATCTACAACACCAATAACAAGGTTCTCCGGGATGTGACTTGAACACGAGACTTGATAGGGATTGTTTTACTATTAGCGTCATTATTCTGTTGAAAAGTATGATGGGAGGAAGAAAGGGGGGGAGGGGAAAGAGGCAAGCCTGGACCGTCTGGCTTAAAATCAGAGCCACAGGGTGGTCCTGTGACAGTTCCATGATCTGGCCACACATTGCCAGCACTCCAGTCACGTGCCATTGTTCAAACGCAGCAAACTGTACTTGAAGGCGCCATCCTAGAGTCCACCTTGGTGTCTGACGGGGCAGTACAGGCCATCAGCTTTGCCAAATGGTTACTTGGTGCAGTGAAAATGGGAGCAGACTCTGATCTGGTTATAGGGAATCACGGAATTATAAAAGGGAAAAAATGGGAGCAGACTCTGATCTGGTTATAAGGAATCACTGAATCATAAAAGGGAAATATCAGCTATCTTTTCAGAAGCTATAAACAACAATCGAAAGGATAGTTTAAGAAAGTTGGAATTGATAATAAATATCAAGATAGAATTTATTCACTCACCATGTATTTATTGAGACCTACTCTATGCCAGGTGCTCTAGTGAGTGCTGAGCATATGATACTGAACAAATCTGAGCGCTGTCTTCGTGATGCTCATGTTCTCAAGATGGGAGTCAGACCATGAAGAGATAGTAACACATAATACTCCAGGTGACGATCAGTGCTTTGTAAATACAGCAGGTTAAGGGGCGGTGGGCAGTACCATGGGTGGGAGGCTAATATTTACGTAGGCCTCATA
This sequence comes from Bison bison bison, assembly GCF_000754665.1. Taxonomy (NCBI): domain Eukaryota; kingdom Metazoa; phylum Chordata; class Mammalia; order Artiodactyla; family Bovidae; genus Bison; species Bison bison. Next base: position 4,596,624 of record NW_011495071.1, read on the forward strand.
TCCCTCCTCGTATATTATTAATAGAGAGGCCGTTATATAGGCAAGGCCTGTGAGATGAAGGAACATTTGCGCAGAATCTGGAGGACGGGTGGGAGATAGTAAAATGGATATCTGAGAGGAAGCGTGTTTTAGTTCCAGGCAAACGGAGCAATAAAGCAAGGGCCCTACGGGGAGAATGGCCTTCGTGTGTTCCAGAAACAGCAAGGAGGCCAGCATGGCCAAGAGTAAGAGATGGCAACAGAGAGAAAAATGGCTCATCTGCTAGGAACTCACACCTAGAACAAAATAAAATAATACTCCCTGTCCAGAACACCAGCAGCAAAGTTACATTTTACAGCAAATATTTCAAATGAACTACTGAACTTTGCTACTTGAAGAATTTTATGATGGCTTATTTTATTATAATTGACAATCACCAAGCCCTGTCTCTACAGAGCCTAGAGTTTTAAACTAGCTTATGCTGAAGAAGGGCACACTGAACACAAACCCCAGGGACGCACAGACCAACACCCTCCCCGAGGGGCCTCCCCCGGCTTCTCGCCCTCTTCCCACGTGCCCGGAAGGCGGGGTCAAGGCCCTAAGAGACTTTCGTGCGCTCCTGCACCATGGCAGCCACCACTGTGTCCTGTCACTGTTTAACACCTGCCTCCTTCCACTAGATACAAGGGTTTTACTTCCTTCACTGCAATGGCATCTCAATGCTTAAGAAAAGTTTGTGGAAGAGACGGATGAAAAGTTGGATAGGGCTCAGCCTTTCCATCTTAACCTTGCTCACTCCACCAGGAGAGGGTGATTCAGACAGCTCCCAGGCAGCTTCAACTCTCTTGGGCCTCCTCCCCTCCTGGTCCCGGGCCAGTCCACCTCACCCTGCCCCCAGATTACGATGAGCCCCATGTTGATTTTGCTTACAAATGGTGTTTCAGGATGACTCTTCAAGAAGAATTGAGAAACCCAAAGAAGCTTAAACATTTCTGGAGGTCAAAGATTACGAGTGTTATTTATTTACATATTTGCCTCTTTGATCATCATGTGTCTATAAGAAATGGGGATGTTCCAGAGCAGCCCGGATGGTAGAACTTCCTGTGATAACTGGAAGTTATCCTGTTCTCCACCTGTACCATCCAACAGTGTAGCCCCCGGATGCCTGAGGTACTTGGAGTGTGGCTAGAGTGCATTACGAACTGAATTTTAATTGTATTCGTTTTGCTCGACTTAAATTCAAATACCCATATGGGACTGAGTGGCTTCTGTGAGGCACAGCACAGTTCTAGAACTTTCTATCATGATGTCCTCTCCTTCAGACAGGTCCAGATTGATTGGGATGCAAGTTCCACGAGGACCAGAGCCTTGTTCTTCGTGCTCACAGCCCATGTCGGGGAGGTTCTCAGCGGGTGTCTAAGGAATCACGTGTGCACCCGTGCACCGTGAAGAGCGGGAGGATGAAGGCGAGGACTGCGTCTGCAGAGGCCCTGCTGCGCTGACTGCGGACACAGTGACGTTTTCTACTCCAATGGGGCCATTTTTCTACACGGACTCTACAACACACAACTGTGTTTGTCTTTTTAAACAATATCTTTAAATGAAAGAAAATTTTCTTATATGAAAGCTGACTCTAACTGCTGACCAACCTCGCTATTATTGGCTGCTGCAAGGAGGCTGGCAGGACACAAGTCACTAGGTTCCCTGCTCTCTAAACATTTCAAAAGTTGGATACACAGAGCAGGAAAGCATGCATTTTTTTAACCTCATTTGTGATTTTGAGTAGGAAATTAAAACCTGTACACAGGAAAAGAAAGAAGATCCAATGTATCTGATCAGGGGTGCTTTATGAAGAATTTATTATCAGGGAGGAATATCAAACGAGGAGCAGAAACAGCACAGAAGCCCAATAAAACACCAGCATTTGACAAAATAAAACAGATGCTGATGGGCTGGAACTGTTGATGGCTGAGGGGATAAGGGAAGGAAAAAGAGGAAATTAGAACAAATAAGATGAATGATGTAATTAAGAACTGAAAACAAGTAGAGAGGATGAGAAATTTGAGCTGGTTGGCCATAGGAAGTAAGCTATTTCAACCTTTTTAAATACAAAGGGGGGCAGGTTTAGAGTCTACCTACATCATAAAAAAATCTGCTTTAAATATCCAAACATCAAATTTGGCCCAGGGTGGGTTGAAGGTTTGTACTGACCACCATCTGGTCTTCAGCAAACCAAAACATCTCCAGATATAATACTGCAGCTCCCCTCCGGCCGCCTGACATTAACTCTGCATTGCTCCCCACTCCTTGTTCTCCTCTGATTGCCTTCAAGATAGTGCAGGGCCCAACATGAAAGGATTACTATAGCAACCCGGGAAGCTCTTTTATCGGCCTGGAGGAGGTTGTGCAGAGTGGAGCCGGATGGAAGATCTGGAGGGGAGAGCCCTGACGACTGCCCACTGTCAAACCTTCCTGGAGATGCTTAGCATGAGGATGTGTGTTCCAGAAAATGATTAATGCTTTGAGGGGGAAAAAATGTTCTAATTGAACATACAGTAATTCTGAATTTTCTTTTTGTGTGACAGATAAGATATAATCATTGAATTTCTTTCTCCAGAGGCTTTGGAGGGAAAAGAAAAGAAAAAAAAAAAAAAACCCTTTGTGGAAGCAGTATCTTCAGTGTCTGAAAGATAGTCTTTTTATATGAAACAAATTCTGCATTGGGTTACTAAAAGCATCCACCTGCTTATCAATCTAAAAGCTGCATCTTTAAAGGTCACAAGTGAAGGAAAATCAGATAGACTCATTCTAATTCCTAGCAAACGGGAGCTCATTTCTCACCAATCCACCCTGCAGCGCTCAGTAGCATGACCTTTCACTTACAAAGAGAACAGCAGATTTCTGTCTCTCATGTGCTACCCTTCCTTCCTCTTCACGAATTAAATGCGGTTTTGATATTATCATTACACCCTTCCAGAATATTCCACTGAAAGGACCTACGAATTAGCATTACTTTGCCAAAATGGCCAGCCAAATCTCACAATCATTTGACCCTGAAAAGCAACATTAAGGAACAGTAATAATAATAAACAGAGTTGACTGCTACAGAGTCAGAGAAATCTTATAAAATCTGTGATCTGGAGCAGTTAAGTGAATTTAAAAAAATAAATAAAAATGGGTATCTAACTACATGTTGCTCTTTTAAATTTGGCCCAACAAATTCAGCCAGGAAAATAATTCTGAGAGATTACAGAAGAGTCTTTCTTTGGCACTTCTGAGAATATGGGTGTCTGAGTGACATTAGCAAGTAATCTGTATGTTGGGAACCTATGGAAAACACACTGGGAGAATTTCAAGCCTGAGAGTCATGATGACTGGGGGCTTGTCTTGGTTTCTTACCGCCCACTGAAACGACAGCTGGAGGGGTCAGTGACCTCGTGTGATGGCAAAAACACTCATTTCTGAACAGTCACTGCCAACCTTGTTCAAGTCTGAAGTTCAGGGATCCCAAATACATATATGCACAGCCAGATGGGAGAACTGAACAGAATGCAAGCTGTCCTGTTTACGTTAAAATGGCAGGCATTTGTAAGACTATCGTTTAACTTTCAGAAGAAATTCTTTGTTGTAGCTTCATGCAGCAATTTCAGGCAAGCTGAATTTGATTTCTACTAAGTGTATTAAGTTCATTAACAATAGGCAAAAGAAAACGATTCAAACGAAACAGAAAAAAGCAGTCGATTTTATTTCTATGTGCCTCAGTTTCTCTAACATGAGAGAGTGGAAATCCATCACAGCCTTATCCAAGGCCAATGTAAATTCTTTGTGGAAGCCAGAACAAATCAGATGCTTTATACATTTTAAATGAGTGATAATTAAGAATTCATAGATGACAAAGTTTCTTCTGAAATAGTAACAATCTACACTTGTCTGGTATATTACGGAGTACTAGGAATGTCATCACATTTGATCCTTCCAGGAACCTGTATTGGGCAGGACAGACAGCAAACAACTGTTTCGTGGATGAGGAAAATGACACGAGAGGTGGCAGCTCGGCTAATACTTCCCAGACGATCACTCGCTGGGGCAGTTAGAACTCAAACCCTGATCAAATCTGGACATCCAGATTTCACTATCCTGAGACGGGATTAACATTTGGTCAAAAATATTGTTTTCTTTTTGCACATGTTGAATCAATATTGATATTCTAATTTAGGAGACAAGGACGCCCCTTGCTATTTGCATATTGTAATAGCCTTCAGGATAATTACTGGATAGATCTTCTGAAAAAGGAAGCCACATGTTTACACTACTTCACTGCTTTTAGAAAAGTAGGGTACATGACATTTACCAAATGCTGCAGCACGGTTAGCTGTCATTTAAACTACTGTGAAGAAAACACATGAAAAAAGGGAAATAAGCAGAAAAATCAAAATTTTCAATGCTTTTTTTTAATAGCTAAAAGATTAAGTATAACTCTTCTGTTCTACAGAGATCCCACAAAACCCATTAAAGATCTCAGGGGTTCTTATCCTTTATTCTACTACATGAACAACAAAAGCTAACTTGTACCTTAAGTTTCTACATGACAGTCTCTTCTAACTCAAAAGCATTACTTTGAAGCAAACAAATAAATGCTATACTGTACTGCTCTGCAGTTAATATTGCTGATGAAATAAACAGTACTTTTTGTCTGATCATCATTTAATACTATTTATTATTATCTGCTATAATTAGTTCTGATATTATTATGCTGCTTAAGTTTAAAAACAGCCCTGGATTTTTTTCTAATTTCGATTAGTAATCAACATTATCTAATTTAAATCCTCATTTCAGGCCTACGAACAGAACAGAAAGCAAATCTTTTTTCTTCTAAACCATTAGGCTGGTTATACCCCATAAACAACCTTTTGGATCGGGCTCTATAATTAAGAGAAGTAAATAAGAAAATCAAGACAACACATCTTAAGTTATTTCACAAGCACAAAGAAGAGAGCCAAGTTCTGAGATGTGGCTTCCCACGGGCTGCCACGGTACAGTTTAGAGCACCAGGTGGAGAGATGCATCTTGGCAGAACAGGTACCAACCAGGACAGGGCTCATATGGTTACTGGCAAGGAAACGTAATCAGAGCCAGTCTGCCTCTTCAGATGCTGCCTCTAGCAGACCCCTACCATGGGCCCCTGAAGACTCCTCATGGAGAATCTCGAGTCATAGACATCCGCAAGGAGAGGAGGCTGAGGCTTGTACCCCACAAAAATCTAGCCTGCTCTCCATTAGTGTCTATACTCATGGCTTCTACTTCCTCACCAAACACTCCTTCCTCAGTTTCTACATTTTTCTTTAAAATTGATGTACAGTTGATTTACGACATTGCCTTAGTTTCAGGGAATACAGCAAAGTGACTCAGTTTTTTACACACACACACACACACACACACACACACACACACACAAAATACATTTATATGTATATGGGCTTCCCAGGTGGCCTAGTGGGTAAAGAACCCGCCTGCAATGCAGGAGATGCAGGAGATATGGGTTTGATTCCTGGGTTGGGAAGATCCCGTGGAGGAGGGCATGGCAACCCACTCCAGTGTTCTTCCCTGGAGAATCCCATGGACAGAGGAGCCTGGCAGGCAACAGTTCATAGGTCATAAAGAATTGGACACAACTGAAGTCACTGAGCACACATGCATATATGTGCATACAAATATACACACACACATATATATGTATATACTTAAATATATATATATATAGATACACATGTATTCTTTTTCATATTCCTTTCCATTTTAGGTTATTATAAGGTACCGAGTATAGTTTCCCATGCTATACAGTAAGTCCTTGTTATCTATTTTATATACAGCAGTGTGTATATGTTAATCCCAAACTGCTAATTTATCCCTCCTCCCTTCCCCCTTTGGTAACTGTATGTTTGCTTTCTATGTCTGGGAGTCTGTTTATGGTTCATAAACAAGTTCATTTGTCTCATTTTTTAGATTCCACATGTAAGTGATATCATATGATTATTTCTTTCTCTAACTTACTTCACTTAGTATGATAATCTCTGCGTTCATCCATGGTGCTGCAAATGACATTATTTCATCCTTTTTCATGGTTAAGTAGTATTCCATCATACATATGTACCACATCTTTATCCCTTCATCTGTTGGTGGACACCTAGGTTGCTTTCATGTCTTGGCGATAGTAAATAGTGTTGATATGAACACTGGAGTACATGTATCTTTTCAAATGAAGGGTTTTCACCTTTTCTTGATATATGCCCAGGAGTGGGATTGCTGGATCATATAGTAACTCTATTTTGAGTTTTTGAAGGAACCTCCATTCTGTTCTCCATAGTTGCTGCCAGTTCTTACAACTGCAAACAAAACACAGAACCTACCCTCTTGAAACAACATCCTTCCAGAACACTACATCCAACAGACTGTTCTCATCCACCTTAATATCGTCCAGTATTTAACCCTGCACTGACCCACTCCCATCTCAAGACTCCCCCTCCCCTCAAATTCGGGCGTCCCCTTCCTGCCAACTTTTCTGGTTTTTGTTCCTTCCTCCTCAACTCACCTCCTCTTCCTGTCTACTAAATGTATCAACATTTATTCCCAAGGATCCTGATAAGCAATATAAAGAGAGGAATCTCAGATAATTGTCCAATTTTCAAAACGTATTTGTGATAAAGCTCCTAACTCTTGCATAGCATTTATCAGCTCAATGAGACACAATGTTTATTACTTAATAAATATAGTTTCCATAGGCAAATTTTATCAAAAATTTCCTATCAATTCAATTATTAATTGCATATAGAAGACTCTCAAATCCCTCCCCATCAGCCTAACGAACTTCATCCACTCCCATGTCCATAATGACAACAGGGTCTGGGACATTTCCACCTGGGTCAATGAGTGCTCAGTAATTCAACAACAAAGACCATCACATCCATCCATAGAGCTGGCCCTCTTCCTGGCCCCCGTTAAGGGCATCCTCTCAAGTCAACTGACCCCTCACATTGCCCTGAATTTGCGCATTCTACACCCTGGAGGTCATATCTGTCCTTCACTGCGTTGGCCCTAGTTAAAGCTCTCACTACTCCCTGGCCGGACCACCATGATCCTTCAGCCTTCAGTTGGTCCCTTCTGCAAGTCACAGGTACTTCCACTATTTCCCCTTCTTAAATGTCTTCAACAACTTCTTGGTTTCTACTGAGGAAAATCCAGAGTTGCTAACATAATACTGAAATCTTTAAAGGATCCTCTGTAATCCCCCTTTCCTGCATTATTTCCCCTGATTAGTTACCCCAGGTTTCAGATAAACTAGCCTATAACACACCATCCTCCCAACATGAGCTGGGATTTTCTGCTTCCATGCTTTATCTCATGCTGGTCCCTCTACTTAGAGTATCTTCAACTAATTGTAATCTTACATGTTACAATCTTCCCCATTTGTCAATGTCAAACTTCAGGGTTTCTTCTTTTATGAAGCTGTTTTTGACCCACTCAACTAGAAGTGAGTTCTTTCTCCACTGAATTTCAGACCACTTTATGAGTACTTTTCTATCAAAATCAACATATAACATTTCTCTTATAATTAATCTATACATAGCTCATCTCTTTTTAGAATGGATGCAGTATCTCACTTATGAATGAGGCACACAGTCCTACACATAATGGGCTTGTCTTAATAAGAGTTTAACAAATGAACAAATCGAGTGAATTAAATTCCTGCCTTTCTACTGTCATTATTTTAAACGAATCAGTATCTAGTAGATTGCTGCATCTGAGAATGAGCTCCTTTTGTATCCAATAAACATAATGCTTCAAGTACTCCTAAACCACACTCCCCTCCTTGCTATACACTATTTGGCTTTGAAGGATAAATTAGCACAAGGGCCTCACTGGATCTGCAATAGAAAATTAACTTCTCCTAAGATGGTTTGGTTCACGTTTATTAGAAAGTTTTCGGTTTTACTGGTTTGCTTTGCAGAAAATTTTGTGTTAACTATGATCAGAAATGGTAGAAAGCTGAGCTGCATTGACAGAGCCGTTGAGGATCAGAGAGACGGGGATGATGCAATTAAAAGGTGGACAGACAGGTAGACAGATGCTCAGCTGCATGATCAGGAACAAGACAGTGTAAAAAGGCTTCTTTGATCATTAGAGATACTGCGGTAATGAAGCCCTGGATACCTACTCGGTGTTTCTGCCGGCTCTCATCTCCACCAGGCGTCTTATAGAGAAAATAAGGCAAACACAAACAGATCCACCGCCAGCTAGTCAAAGCCGCTTGGCATTTTTTCCTGTTGATTAAGCCACAAATAAAATCATACATGTTGTGCTTCTGACACAGGCAGAGTATGCAGTTCGTGAATCTTTACAAAATACATCTTTCTGAAATATTTCAGCATCCATTACTCTGCTGAGATCAAGAAACTAATATATATTCAATAGTGTATCCTATGTGATCTGAAACATTCCCAAGGGCCAAGAACACGACACAAACTGTAAGTGCCAAAGTGGATTTAAAAGCCAAGCAAACTACAGGATGGCAAATTTGGAAAATGAAGGGAAACTGTGAGCCAGTAGGCAGGATATGGAGGCTTAAGAAGGACTACCTCTTGATTATTTAGAAGAAAGGAGAGCTGCGCTAATGGGGGCCAGTCAAAATGGCAGCGCTTAATATCATTTCTATTTGGCTCTGGTATGCACGTCCCTTGTGGCTCAGACGGTAAAGCGTCTGTGTACAATGCGGGAGACCTGGGTTCGATCCCTGGGTCAGGGAAGATTCCCTGGGGAAGGAAATAGCAACCCACTCCAGTACTCTTGCCTAGAAAATCCCATGGACAGAGGAGCCTGGTGCAAGCTACTGTTCATGGGGTCGCAAAGAGTCAAATATGACTGAGCAATTTCACTTTCACTTTTCATGCACTGCATGGTCCCTTAGAAGTAATGCTGGCTTCTCATTTCATTTCTGCATAGTTTAAAATGAGAGCAGACTCCCTGATCACACACCAACTGACAGGGATGTAGGTGGTAATTAGGGATTCTTTGGGGAATCATAGTGGCTGTGAGTAATCCACATGGAAGAGACTTGAGCATGACTCTCAGCACTTCAGCGCTGTTACCGACACCCTTCTGTGTTAGGCGTCCCAATTCATCTCCTTGTCTTGGGCTCCTCCTCTGACACACAGAGACAACTGTAACACTTGCTATCTCTCTGGGAGGGATTTTAGGGATGTAAGTAAGGTGCCGGTATATTGCATCCCACTCTTTAGAAGAAGCTATATGACTCACGACAGCATCATTTCTCACAGAATCTGTTGACTTCTGGCTGTAAGGTTAGGTTGAGGAGGGCAAGGAGAAAGGGAAGAAGGCAGAGACAGAGAGAGAGATCCAGTCACTAGGACTATTTTTATGGCTTGGGGCAGAGGTGAATGCCCCAGTAAATCATACTTTCAAAGACAGATGGCCTCTTTAACAACAATCTCTCCTTCTAGAGTCATCACTTTATCTTGTAAAAGACTTTAGCTCCATATGTTCATGAATCACTGATCCTGTGACAACTGTAAGGGCACGGCTCTGAGAGGTCTGATTTCATTATACCAGCGCGGGGTGGGGTGGGAGTGGGGCTCCTTGATGAGAAAATGGAGAGAAACAACATCTTCATGTACAGGATGGAAAATCAGCTAAGGCACCTCGATGTTTTCCCCTTTCCTTCTCTCCACTTTACGGTTTCCAAGCCCATTCCCAACACACTTTAATCAGCCACTCAATATCACACAGCTTTTGCTAAATATAAAAGTATGTCACAGAGCACGAGCCAAGAGAAAAGCATGACTCTCTTCTTCAGTCACTGTACTGAGTAGATTTCCACGAGCAGCCCTTTGCACAACCACTTGAAATCTCAATATGATGGCCCAATCTGTGATGTTACCTGAACGCCGCCAGGTCAGACTCTCTCGGAATACTAATGCTAAGAAGATCACCGTGACATCTGCCTACTGTAGGCAACAATGACCAACCACAAAGGTGATCTTAAATTAGGTTCTCTTTCAAGATATCAGTAACTCAAATTGCTTTTGTCATAGTTCTTTTCAAAAAAGAATATTTTCAATTTAGAACTGGAGGGAAACATGAAAGAGTAGGCCTGAATGCCCATGAAGTTCACTGCTATTGCAGTGCTAAGTGGGCACAGGCTGGGAAGACAAATGAAATAAGACAAATGCACTCTCGCTTATGCTCAAGTACGGTATTTAATACAGTTGAACACTGCATTTATTTTTATCTTTGACAGGTCCAGAAATGGCCACTTACTTTATCTGCAGCTGGGATAGTCTCAAAAATATGTTTTCTTGCCCTACAGGAGAATAATTTATTTTTTCCAGAGTTCATTAGCAGCAAAAATTGGCGAACACTGAATATGGACTTTTTCCCCCCTTCAACCATCATTAAAGATTAAACATCAGTAACTTTTTAGAAACAAGAGCTAAAAATGAGTGAGACAGCAGCCTAGACACCAATATGCATCATCGTGCAAAAGCCGTTTAACAGGTATTTCCTCTCAGTTAAGAGATATTTATACAGCATATAGAATCTCAAAGTTGGACTGCTTTATTATTTTGAAATTCATTCTTCCATTCCTGCAGAGTTTTGCAGTCTGACCTATTTGTCTTAAGGTTGGACGGCATTATACATTCTTAAGAAGCAGGAGCAAGTTGGAGATGGCCTTGAAAATCACCATCAACATTGTAATCAGTCTCTTTGATAGAGGTGATATAGAGCACTGACACTTTAGCAGCCATTTTCCCTTAAAATGGTATTCTCATTCATTTGAAGACAGAAGCAGAGGCCCCTATCCTGAATTTGCAATGTTTAAAAATGGGAGAAACATACTGTTGGATTCAATGTTCAAACATTAGCTAAGAGCACTCAAGGAATCTAAATCAGAAAAAAAGGAAAGCAAACTTAGTTTGTAGTAATCTTTCCATAAAGACATTCAATATTCCTTTCTGATTGAAAAGTGTGATTTCAGATTAGCTAGTCTAAATGCATTATAAAAAGCAAATGCAACAGACTTTTCAGCTGATCCAGCCTAAATGAGGCTACAAATAGGGAAGTAAAATAGTAAAATAATGAAAAAATAACCCATACTTGCCTAAATAGACCCATAAAACGCACAGTACTATTAGCTGCTCAATGATAATCGTGAATAACATTACTAGGGACAAGTTAGTGCAAGATAAGAATTTTCAGGGGGCTCCTTCAGCTAAATTATGGCAATAATTCCTACCCTCTTCATCATGAATAGTTTTACAAACAGAAGAAACTCTTTTTCTGGTTTTAGACTTTTAATACTCACATCCTCACTTTAAAAACAGACCTTGTCATCTGTCTATTCCAACAGGAGGGAAGGTCTACGATGCTGCTTTGAGAAGGATCACATTAAGGGATCAAAGAATCTAAAAAAAAGATTTCATGTTAATATCAGGCATCTTTCCTTTTTTTCTTACTAATATGAGGTGGATCTTATTTCTTAATCACATATATGTATATCACACAAAGGAAGTACTAACCAAGTTCTGTCCTGAAGAAGAACTCGAAACAAAATTTCGGGAGGAATATTCCTGAACTTGTAAAGGGGATGCTCATATTTTTTATTTGCAATGTATCTTAGCCTAGATCTATTATGATTGTATTAAAACTAAAACTAGAAGGAAACAAGAAAATGAGAATATGTGGTTTCTCCATGATTACCAGCAATTGTGGCCACCCTAAAGAGGTAAATACTGTTTAGTGTGCACGTACGCTCTGGTCATAATCACGTTTATCCTCCTCAAGCTCAATTTAAGATGGCACTCTACACTAGGAAAGTTTTGAGAAGGGAGCTTCTCTGACCATCTACGAAGCACTCGCCTATCCCTGAACAAAGCATTTTGCCCCCTAATTTTTCTCCAAATACAACTTTACTACTTCCTTTATTGCTCATAGTTTCTTTTGCACTTCAGGGGATTTATACTGAATGATGACAGAAGAATCCCTAGTCTGAAGCAAAATTCTGTATTGATATTTAGGATGATTCGGGCATCAGCACATCAGAGTGAAAGCGTGGATGAAAGATTCTAGTTATTATTCCTAAAGCTGACTCACCCTCACAGAAGAGCCCACAGCTACGGAAAAAGGTTTTATTTTTGAAAAGAGAGATAGGACAGTGTGAGCTGACCATGGCTAATGGAAAAGCCCAGCTCTGGTTTCTGTGTAGCTTGGGTGACGCAGCCTTGGGCGGAAGGGCAGCATGACAGGAATGAGACACGGGTGTTGGGCAGTTTGGTCTGGTCTAGAAAGCATTCATGGTTTCTAGGTGAACCAAGAAGATGTTCAATTCAGTCCTCTTACGTGACCCCGTGGATTGTGGCCTACCAGGCTCCTCTATCCATGGGATTCTCCAGGCAAGAACACTGGAGTGGGTTGCCATTTCCTTCTCCAGGGGATCTTCCCAAGGGATCGAACCTGGGTCTCCCACGTTGGAGGCAGACGCTTTAACCTCTGAGCCACCAGGGAAGCCTCTTACCAGTCTTACCTGAAGTCAAAACAAAGGAAGGAGGTCCCAGAGGGAGGGGATATATGTACACATGTGGCTGATTCACTTAGTTGTATAGCAGCAACTAGCACAACATTGTAAAGCAATTATACGCCAATAAAAAAATAAAGATAAAAAATAAACACATGAAGCCCTAGTCTACTAGGGTCTTTGGAGAGTGCGTCACATAAAAATATCCATGATCCTTTACAAGATGCAACATCATTTAAAACTCATATGAAGACCTTAGAATATGACCCCAAGCTGCTTTTTGTAATTGGTAATAGGAAACAGTGCCTGAGAGCTGCAGTTCTAGACTTTAGACAACCTGGGTCTCAAGTTCCAGGTTTGGGTTCCAATCCTGGCTTTATTCTTTATTAGGTGTACAACCTTGACTCAGTTGCTTCATTTCTCTGATGCTTGTTTTCCTCATAGAAAAAAAATTAAGAAGAGATATAATGGTACTACCCCATAACATCATGAGGATAAAACACATTCAAAATGTTTATCATGTAACATGATAAACTTTGGGGTGACAGAAATGTTCTGAAGCTTGAATGCATGAACATTTATTAAAACTTACAGAACTGGACACAAAAAAGGAAAAAAATGGAAATCTTATCGTATGATAATTTAAAATGAAAATTTAAACATATAATATGTGTGTGTGTCTGTATGTATGTATATACACACACATACACAACCTTGGGTAAAGCATTCAATAAACACAAATAAACAGCACAGAACTGATCACAGTTCCTGGCATACACTTGGCACTTAAAAGTGCCCATTACCAATGGGGCCTTTGCTGCTGAGGGTGTTGCTGTGATTGTTATTAGCAAGTCAGAAAAATATGAGTAACAAGGGGGAGAAAAATAAAGGAGGCAACTGGTAGACCCAGGTAAGGCTCACCGATGAAAGGGGATGGAATGGAAAGGGAAACGGAGCTGAACCAACTGCCACTGGGCTCCAGCTGGAAGCCGGGCTGTGTGTGAGTGGGAGAGTGCAGTTGTCTCTGTGCTGCTCCCAGGTTAGGAAGAAGACACATTACCAGTCGCAATTACAAGATGCCAGGAGAAAAGGGAAAAAAAGGGAAGAAAAAGAGCAGCTATTTCTGCTGCTAGACATGAAAACAAACCAGCTGAGAAAAGTGCTTTGATGAGCGGAGTATATGCTGCTGGGTGTGTGGGCTGGGTTCTCCCTCATCCCCCAAAAGGGAGGGGACGAATCATCCTGCAGGTTCAGACTCAGATGGGTGCGGTACAGAAAAGCCAGCCAAGTATACACTCTGTTCTTAATAACATTAAATTCTGCTCTTTTTGGTGTAAAGGTTCAGCATACAAAGTTGGAAAGAGGAACCTTTTTTTTTTAAGGAGGCAAAGGATATGGGAAAAAATTTCAACACCAGATTCCAGTATACATGTAATCACTGAGATTTTCTAATGCCTGCATTTAAAAAAAAAAAAAAATGATGTTTCTTGCTCAAGAGCCAGTAAGCCATTGGCTGCCACAGACCATATAATGTGTTGACGCTCCCCGAAGGGCAAGCAGACGACAGGAAAGCACTTATCTGGTTGTAAAAATATGTTCCCTCTCAATATGCAAGTCTATTTTTCTTCCTGCAATAAACTACATTTGTTTGATGCTGTATCTGATAGTTTTATAGTATTTGTTCACATACTCACTAATTTGCAAGACTGGGTAATTTGCAATGGGTCTCATAGGTCATTAGTACAAATTAACAGCATTCTGTAAAAGATAAAGAAAGAAAAGCAGATACTTTGTCATATTACATGCTTAAGCATCATATTTCAATTTAGAGATCTGATGCCTTGTAGTCATTCTTCCATAGTAGAAAAAAATGCATTTCACCACCACCATGTCCTGGAAGGGAGCAGGGAAGCATTAATGAAAGAGATTGTAACCCACCTCTTTACTCTCCAGGTTGTGATATATTTTGAAAATATACAACTGTATTAACATCCCTTCCTGGCATTGGTCCACCCTAAACAGTTTATTTATATTTGAACCTGAAAAGAAGGCACAAAGGCCTTCTTTCCACACAATCCCCTAGGCCTTCTTTTTGGCATGGAACACACACACATTTCTGCAAAATTACTCAATGTATACAGCTGCCTTCTACAGTCTTCATTAAGAATTCAAGAGACGAAAACTGTTGGCTTCCATAGGAAGGTGACCAAATCTACAGGGATATTAAGTACAAATAGTCTGGTTAGAATAATAAAATGCTGCATGTGCTTTATAATGTTAGACATGTGCAACATGGATTCCTTTGTGATCTGAGTCTCAGATTTTTAAAAACGGATCCTTACTTGCCTTGAGATAAACTTAAGTAAATAATGTTTGCCATCAACTCTAAATGAAGAATGACAGTTAAATTTTATAATCATCTTCACAGCTTCAGGACTTACTTTATATTTTCTCAGGCTCATGACCCAAAGGTTGCCATAGCAACTAGGAAATCCTACCTTATCAAGCGCTTACATTTACATTCCTTGCAGCAGCTTCCCTTTATGAATTAAATCCATCATGGTTTTCTATTCTCAAAATAAAAAGTTCTTAGGATTATCTTGCAGAAACAAGGATCAAATGCTTTGATAGAAATACACTATGCAAAAGTTAATTCAATGGTGGTTTTCTTTAGGAAGAGACACAACTATGGCATAATAAACAGCTTATGCCCAAACTTCCTAGCTTCAAAGGAAACTTAAATAGAGACATTGTGCTAAAAATGACACATCCACTGCCTATGCATTTCATCTTGGAATTATCAAACAAATAATCTTATTGGATAGCATACTTCAAACAGGTATACAGACATACAAAGAATTAAAAACTGCCTACAATAAAGCCCTATTACACACACACATAAATATTGATAAAATGGGTAACAAATATATTTCAATTCACAACTCACATAAGGAAAACAAAACAAATGACAAGCTTCACTTTATTAAGTCCTCATGTATATAGAGCCAATTTTTGTCCTTGTTTTTGGACTAGTTAAGTTACCTGGTAATATGCAATTACTGCCTTGTGTCCAAAGTTTTGCACAATAATTATGCAGACAGGGGGAAAACCTATCAACCTGCCATCTCTGATGATAGATGGAGAGTGAAGGAATGACTACTCTTGATCATGGGTACAGCAGTCCAAGATGGCGAAGATCGTCTCACCAGGGAAGAAACGGAACCTTAGGGGGCAGGCGCAGAAGCTCAGACAGTGAAATGAAGACTCACTCAACCAAGTGTGAAACCAACTTCTGAGGGTTACGCTAGAATCCAAGTCACTTGGAGCCCTCAAGTCACTGCGTGACAGGTGCTTAATGGAGATGATGTCAAAGACAGAAAAAAATTAGATTCTCGCCTCACCTGCCATCCAACTCCCAGAAGGCCGCAAGATTTATCTAGTCTCCCATTCATGGGCTTCTTCCAGCTCAGACAAGTCGCTGATTGTGTACACAGAGCTCAACCCAGTTTGCATTATCCGAAAGAACTTTCTTCTCTTTCTGGTTTCAACATGCGTCCACCCAATCCTGTCTTTGAAATGCCCCTCCCTTTCTGTGTTGGCAGTCCTCTGCTTCCTCTAGTCAGTTTTTGCTTTTTTGTCCTTTTGGTCTCTGCTTCTTGTCCACACTTTGATTCACAAGCTTTTCTCTCCCCTCTAGCTTGGAGAGTCACAGCACAATGAGATAAAGGATAAATAGAGCATTGGCTGGCCACAGTGAAAGAGGGATTCTTTAAAGTTCTATTAAAACCTAGTTCCTTCCACCATCACTATCTCCCTCACTGCTGTATTTTTGGAGCCAATAGGTAACTGGCATCTTGATTTCAAATTTGGGGGGATGGGCTAAAGCATTCAAAGGGGTGAAGCGCCAAGAGGGCACTCAATGTTTTATCTGTGACTCGTGTTAAAGAGAGAAACACTATTCATTATTCATTTTAGGATGTTTAGTTCTGAAACAATTCTGTTTCAAATGAAACTGAAGAATATGCAATGCAAACTTTCAGTGGTGTAATATCCTATTTCTAGTATATTCAGTTTCAACACATTTTTCTAAGCATCAAATCACTTTAAATAATAAGTATTATGTAACTTCAAAATTTTATTTAAGGTATATTTGTGGGAGAAATACACAGATATGCACACACAGCACACACACAGACACACACACGTCACCTACTAAGACTACTAGTCATCCATTCACTTTAGCAATGCACCGTTTAAAAGATTCCCACATATAGACCATCAATATAGACCAAAATCTGAGGAAACGTTTATTTGTGTACGGAATACAGCTCAAGAGAAAATGCCTGTAACTTTTATTTTTTTAGAATTCCGAGTCACTGATACTTAGAACTGTCTTACATAAATTGGTGAGCAAGATGAACTGTCACAGAATTAGCGCCCCCTAACCAATTTCGAAGTAAACCAGAACTTTAATACAAGGGAAAGTTCTGGGAAGCTCTTTGATGAACATGATTCCACTCTACAGTAATGAAATTCACAGTCACATCAATAGCCAATATATAGACAGGCAAGAGTTTTAATTTGGCTAATGCACTTTTTATTCATTATTGGGCTTCAGTAAAAACCTGATTTCCAACTTATGGATGCATCATTTAATTACTCATGCTTCACTTTTCAAAATGAGAAAGATTTAACTTGCCCATGAATAATCGATCGGGTGAGCAAGCAAGGGGTGCAGAGTCAGAATGTCAGAGCTAGCATCATGCCGTTGCAGTAAAACAAAGAAAGTATTTCAGACCTGTCACTTGCTTGTTACAAGATATATATAACATATATTTTAAATGTTTTCATATCTGTTGATCTGGATTTCCATACTTAAGGGCAGATTTAATTTCCCACATTGTAGAGATATTTGTTATGGATTCTCCCCCAACCCATTGAAAGTATTTGTTGGTCTTGCTTTCTTGATAAAAACTTCAAGCAGATGTAAGCATGTATGATCACGAGAGCCTAAATAATTTTTTGACGACATAGTTTTCCTTTGCAAGAAGCAACTTGGAAAGGTAAAATGCCCTTGGTGGCCATATTCTGCAAATGTGAAATTCAGAAATATGTTCTGAAAAAAGCCTTACCTTCCATCAGTAGGAAGAGGACCAAAGAGCACTTACTGTTTCCAATGAGATGAGAAGGCAAAAAATATAAACACCAAAAAACAAGGTCAGAAGGAGATTTTAAAATGGATTTTCAACTACTTAAGCCAGAAAAACAATATATGCTGTGGCCCAATTACTAGTGTCATCTAATGCCAAGGCTGATATTGAACCTTACGTTCACCTTCACGTCTTTCAGACCAACCAGGTCCTAAGTGGGCTTTCCAGGTGGTTCGGTGGTAAAGAATCTGCCTGCCAATGCAGGAGACATGGGTCTGATCCCCGGGCCGGGAGATCCCCTGGAGAAAGAAATGGGAACCCACTGCAACATTCTTGCCTGGAAAATCCCATGGACAGAGGAACCTAGCAGGCTATAGTCCATGGGATCACAAACAGTCAGACATGACTGAGCGATGAAACGACAGGTCCTAAGGACCTAGGTTCTTCTCGCCCTAGTGCTGCACACCACTGTTCAAGGCTTTATAGGGTGAGGCTTTAATTAATGAGGTTAAAACATTCAAGAAAAATCACTGGACTTTATAGATTTAAAAATTTAAATGCATATTGTCCTTAAAATTGTATTACTATTATTGGCTTTATTTTATGCCTGGAAAGGCCATCTGCGTACCCAGTTTATGCTGCCATGACCCCCACAAAGCTGAACTACTCTTTTATCTTCTCGTCCACGAGAGTCAACATGACACACTTGTATCCTAGCGTCTCAGGGCTACCCCTGGCCATTTATTCTGAAAAAAGCCACAGCTACAATGCCCACCTCAAGGCATGATTTCAAGTGACTTTGGGCTGCTTCCAAATATATTAATTTTCCCCAAAGGATAAAGATCTGCTACTGCTGAGACTATTCGAATAATCTAAAATAAAAAGCATAAAGGGAAGTAAAAAAAAAGGTTTTGCTCAATGACAGCCTCAATGAAATATCACTATGTGACTTTCTAAAATGACAACTGTAAAAAACACAAAGTATATTATGTATTTTTTTTAACCTACAACAAGATTTTTGTCCTTAACTGGAGAAAGTTTTAAACATCACAACAGAAAACTTCCACACTCTGGAGCAAAACATTCTACCATCAGCTAAATAAATAAATCCAACTCTGTTTTCTAGAAGTAATTTTGGGGCAACCCATGGTTGAAGTTCAGACTTAAGAAGAGTAAGTCATAGACAGCAGTAAATGTATTTAGATATATAGAACCTGTAACCATTATTTATTCTAAATCTGAGTTTTCAATCACTAAATATATTAGAAAGCATTTAAAAGTCCAGGAGAGAGAACTTCCACTTAGTACAAAGCTGACCTTTGAGGTCTCTTTGGAAAATATTAGAATCTTAAGAGTGAATTCTTTAACAAAGCAACATATTTAAAAAAAAAAAGCAACATATTCCATTTTTCGTACTTGGGTTTTCTTGTAGCAAGGTATAGGTATCAATGACACAAAAGACTTTTTTCTAGTTTTTATCACTAACTTTTGTAAATTATAACTGTTACACATAGCCTAAATGCTAATATATCAATTTTTACTTTTTGAATGAAATTTGTTCATTCATTCTTCTATTTAGTCAATCAACAAATATTTATTGAGGCACTGTGCTGAATATATTTATGGATGGTGATTTACCTCTTTTCACTTTAAATTATCTATATAGACAACGAGCACTGAATTATGCTACATTTTACACAAAAGGTAGGGATTTGCTTCCACAACCTGGCAGGAAACCTTTAAGCAGGGCATAAACGGTATTCACAGTTTTGAATTAAATCAGAAATGCTCTGCTGAAACCAATAATTTGGGGTTTCATTTTTCTTTTTATCTTCTTTATTCTTATTCCAGCTATGAATCATATCACTACCCATTCATTCTTCTAAGACATGGGAACATTTAAGTGAAGGTTCTGTTTATTCTTTCCCCAAACCAGTGACTAAATTTAAATAAAATGTTCTTGAGGTTGAAGGAACATGCCATTTCTTTTCAAGTTGTCAACCCTCTAAAAAAAAGTTTCAAAAAGGAAAGCCAAAAGGAGTGTCAATGTATAATTTTAAACACACAGATTAGCTTTAACTCATGGGCTTTTCAGTGTATAACCCAAGAATTCTGCCAAAGTAAAGAAAAGAAAAGAAAAGAGTAGTTGAGTCGGGCAGGGGGTGGGGGGGTTGGTTTAAGCATGAAATCTCAGAGGTCTCAAAATAGTTCATTTTCTGAGCTAGGCAGCTATGCCAATTCAATCAACCAGAGAAGTTTAATAATGGATTTCAATCAGTCTTTTTTTTTTCTTTTTGTCAATTAAGAAACAGGAACTCAGTTCTTCTAAGTTATGAAGAATTGAAATGGCAAGTCCAGGAACACTAAGCTTCTCTTGAAGTTGAGCAGTGAGCATAGCAGCTAATATAATACAGCCTTGGCAACAGGGACTACTGCCCATGCTTGCTGTGGCTGTACCCTCTGGCTGTGTGACGCGAGGCAAACCACTCTGTCTCTCTGAACTTCCAAATCTTCATCTGTAAATGGGGATAAAAACAGTTTCTATCTCAAACAATTGTTGCTGCAAGGATTACTGAGCACTGTCTCTGTGTGTGGCATGGTGCTAGATTCTGTTCATTCATTGTTCATTGTTCATTGTTCATTGTTCATTCATTCTTCTATTTAGTTAATCAACAAATATTTATTGAGGCACTGTGCTGAATATATTTATGGATGGTGATTTACCTCTTTTCACTTTAAATTATCTATATAGACAATGAGCACTGAATTATGCTACATTTTACACAAAAGGTAGGGATTTGCTTCCACAACCTGGCAGGAAACCTTTAAGCAGGGCATAAACGGTAGAATAATCTGTAGAATAAAAGCTCTGTAGAATAATCCCTTGCCTCAAGTTTCTAATTGTAGTTACGGAGGGGAAGTAGACATTAATACAGTGCTTTTTTGTGGGTTTTGGTTATTGTTCTGTATTTGGGGTGAGAGTGTTAATGCAGGATGGGATGCTTAACACTAAAAAAATCAAACTTTGACAAATTCAAATATTCGAGACACCTTAAGTTTCTCTATAGCTATCTTACCTGTTTTAAAAATACCTGTTTTAAATCCTTTAAGGGGAAAACTAAGGTTGAGGAGAATCATATATGAACAATGGGGAAAAGCAAAAGAGGAAACTTACTCGAAAATAAAAAACCAAGATTTATGCCTCAGGAATGCCATGCTATTAATAGCAGAAAATGCCACAGAGAAAGGAGAATTCTTGATTCATCTGGAATCGTCATGAAGTGTTCCATAAAATCAGTTTCTTTCTTATTTAAACTATATTGAGGACAATGTTCTACAAGTTTATATAATACCTATCATTTTAAATGAGCAAAATAAAAAGAATTTCACTCTCACAGCTGGTTTAGGTCACATAGGCATCTGGCCCAGCATTATCAGTGAACTTCTCCTTCTACTTGAGGCTACTAGAATCTAGCAACATCCCCCTATCCTGTACCTCTCAAATCTCCCATCTTCTGACTCCAGTGTATGGACACTGGAGGAAAAAAAAATAACAAGATAGATAAGATTTTGTACAAGTTCTATAGGATTGTAAAATTCAGAAATAATTTGGTGTTGGTGAAACCCTGGGGTGCTTTCTTTGAGTGATTTGCATACATTTTAATACAAAAGACTTTGTGACATTTTTTATGGCAGGCAGTTCAAGAGGCTTTTCTGGTTTACTCAGGGCCCAGCCGCTGTGTTCCAGATAGCCGAGGTCATCTGATATCAAGACCTCCAGATAAGCGAGGAGGCACTGCACCGCAGCACTAGAGCCTTAACAGAATAGAAAATTCCTTAACACAACTGTCAACCTAGAAATCTGTTCTTTAAAACGAAGGAAAAACAGAGTAATATTTGTCGGTAACACAAAAGTCTGTGGCACCTTATCTTTTCACTGGGCTTTGAGCAAGCTTACAGAACCATCTGACAGGAAGAGATTCTATTCCTTTCAGGCAGTATATGTTGAAAAAACAAACAACTGCCACTTTACATAATTCATCCGACGCATGATCTGACACCTCTATAAAGCGGGGAGAAAGGTGATCTTATTACATCCTGCTTTTCGTGAACGAAGAGAACCAGCTTCACCTAACTTTCCCTAAGCCCTGCTCCTAGGTATGCAGGATGCCACTTGATTTCTAGGGAAACAGTTCTGTTTAAGAGCATAATAAAGGAAAACAACCACAAATAAGTCATAGACCTTGTAAATATTTAAACAAGGAAGACTTCTGAGGAAAAGAACAAATCATAATTATCCTCGTTATCTTTATAACTAATGCATGCTGGAAGCTTAGTACCTGTGAGCCCCTGGACTAAAGTGTCTCCTTCGGTTCACACAGAGCCTGGTGAGGTTGTCAGTTTCACAGGGGAGTAAATAGGCTCAGGGTGGGCATCAAGCTTGCAGGGCAGGGGGTGGGTCAGACACTTGTCACAGGAGAAAATCCCCCCTCCCCAAAAGCTTCTGCTTTTACAACGAGGAGACTAAAAACATCAGATTCATCATTTTAGACCAATCTACCTGGTGTGTATTTTTTCTTAATTTTTAAAGAAAAGATTAAGTAATCAGATGGGCAGATGAGCAGAGATGGACAACGAAAGATTCTCAGTGTCCAGAAAACGTATATAACATTTTTTTCCCCAAACTCTGAGGGTCTTTAGATTAGTTTCCAACAACTGACATAAGGACAAGATTTTCCTGCTTGAAGATACTTATCCCTCCTTTAGTTCATTCGTCACCCATTTATTGAGTAGATGTGCCATGCAAACTTGAAATGAACATGTCGCCTCCTTCCAAGAAGCTCACAGTCTGGTACGGAAGACGGAAATATAAACACAGAGTTACAGAATGATGTGACAGAGCAGTGACAGTCACACGAGATGCTGCAATAAGTGAGCAAGGCAAGGTGGCAACTGGTTAAATATCAGGGGGGGAAAATGATCTGTTTCTTGCTCCAATGCTACTTTATTTACATTTCAAGAACTTTATTTTTGGATAAGTCCTATTTTAATAATGTCCATATCCTAGACATTAAGCCCATTCACAAGACACCGAAGATAGATTAATATCACCACTGGAAGAGTGTACTTTCTGCCCATCACCTTTAGCAAGCTCTTCTACACTGAAGCATCTCATGGTTTGATCACTGGAGGGTAGGAAGCTATATGAATACACTGCAGATATGTACTCATTCATTAATAGTAGCTTCAATATAGCTGAAATCACAGAACTGTGACCTTATAATGAATCATACTCAGAAAGCACTTCACAAACAGCAACTCCTACTTTATGCACTATCTATAGTGGAACAACAAGATGTATCAAAATATTGTGTATTTAAAATGAAACTATCCCCTACATCAAATAAAGAACATCTACAGACCATGGCTTAGAATATACCTAACTTATTTCTTGGTCCTCTCTCACCAAAAATAAAACAAAACTCAAGGTGATTTGTGTCTGCATAAAACCAAAACTGTCTAGTTGAGCTAAGACTTAAAAAGTCAGATGACTATCATTTAAATCCTCTCTTTAAAAATAACATTTCTTGCACAGCAAGAACTGACAACCCCTCGTTTGTGGTAAAGTAGCAAAGGATACTAAGCCAATCTCAACACAGGTTTAAATGCCTTAAAGATCTTGACATATTCCATCCTAAAGCATCAGGAGATGGCTTGGAGTATAATTTCTCTGAACGGTGTGAGCAGAGAATCAGACATTGTCTCTAAAATCTAATCAAAGTAGGCGAAAGTCTGTTGTCGATCCTTGGAGAAAATATACTAGAAAAGTCAAAACTGATAATACTGGCAACAAATTCTCATGTCAACTCAAGAACTGTTTCTGAACAAAGATCCTGAATAGAAACCTAATTTTACATTAGGCAGTGACCATCTGTATATACTAGACAATAATATTTGCAGACAACAGTATTGATGTTGTCCAAGTTTTCCTGAATAACGATGAACATACCGACGGTATGTACAATATCTTCCCAGATGAAGAAAAACGGATTACAAATCTACCAAAACGTCTCTATACTACCATGCTTCCCAAAGACAAAAAAGTGGAGGGAAATCACACAAGCATTCCAATGTGATACAAGGGGCAGACAAGCTGGCAGAGGATTGACGTTGCTTTCAAAGTGTTAAAAAAAATACATACGTGCACTGATATTAACCAGAAGGACATAAGATAGCTGCTCGACCAGGATGTACATCATCATCTTCATAAACAGCCTGACCCCAAGAAACGAAAGGGGGGAGTAATCAGACAATGTAAAGTCTATGGTAAACGATGGAATTTTGCAAGACCAAGCAAGCCTGTGGCCCAGAGCCTGCTGTCTGTCACTCACCCACTCTCACCTTCATCCAGGCAGCCTGGCACAAGAGTGGCTGTTACTCTGCATTTCCCAGCCGTCCCCGCAGCTAGGCTGGTCGGGTGACTATGTCCTGCCGGAGTGAGCAGAAAGGATGTGTGTCCAAAGAACAGACTGCTCCCCTCCCGTTTCCCTTTCTCTCTTACAAGAGGCTAAAAGGGTGTGACTGGAATGACTCCAGAATCTCCTTGTAGAAGGCGGCAGAGCCACTGTTAGCCTTGGTCACTGAATGGCTGGGTAGAGCTAGACTATCCATAGAACCAGAGCATCCACCCCAAACTATTAAGCAAAGGAAACTTAATTTCTAAATATCCAACTCACTGCAAAATTTGCAGCTTTCTAACTTCACTAATAGGTTCTCAGAGAATTGCTATTGGAGATGCAAGAGTATCCATGACAAAATTATGAATAATGCTCTCAACCGACTTGTCAGGAGCAACCTGCTAATCGTCAAGGTCAACAGAGTGAGTCCATGCAGCACTAGCGCCTCAGGACACCCCTGTACAAACAGCACTGTGAGCCTCAGTTGGGTGTGGACCCAAGAGCACAGGGAAGGGCAGGGGTGGAAGCCACTCTGCTCGGCATTCTCTAATCCAAGTCCACGGGTAAATACTGCATAAGGGTAAGAGGGTGATCACAGGGGAGAAAAGCATTGTCAGGGACCACTAAGTAATTAAGTTAACGAGCTCCGGTCCCTATTATGCATCAACAGAGTCACTTTTCCTTCTCATTCCCAGTAAATTATTTCTTCTGTGAATGTAAAAAGTTCACATACACACAATAATTGCCCCTGTCCTTCAACTTCAAAGGACATACCTCACTATAATTGATACAAGTGAGCCTTCCTAATTCCTAAGAAACACAAGGGTAGACAAGCGGGCCCTCGGAGTCAAGAGTCTAAGACGACCATGTGATCATGTAGAAAAGGCTCATTCTTCATTCATTTAGTGCCTCCCAGATATTACGCTGGGTGCCCTGGATACAGCTGCCAACAGAGTACATGCAATTCCTGTGCTCAGGAACTATCACCAACCAGCAGAATTCCTGGTGCCAGATTGCATGATAGACACAGCACCAGGGGGAAGATGAATAGTAACAAAAACACCCACCAAACCATCATCCACCAACCCTGCCAGGAGAAATACAGACTGAAGACAGCATTTCGTTTCATAGGCAAAGTGACCGTACGAAAACAAATAACTCTAAAGCTCAATCGATTCTGACCATGACATATTGGCATCTAGAACAAATGGTCACTTTGAGTGAGAACTCGTTTCGTAAATTAGGGGAGGAAGTTCATGAAATGCTAGAAATTCCAACCAAGCCACTGGATGTAAATTGTGATCCGATTCAGAGCTGACACGTTCAACAGTTTAATTTAGGTACAGCTCTCAGCTGCGCTGGGCACATGCAAGAGAAACAGATGCTTTGAATCATTTCAACGTACATTCCTGTCAGAAATGTCCTCTGTGACACTAAAATCAATTTCCTACGCCTTTAACTAACTGTTCTACCAAAAGAAAAAGGGGGGAGGAGGAGAGGAAAAAAAGATTCTTTTAATCGAAAGCCTTCCCACTGAAGCAAAATTAAACCCAAACCTATTAAACAGTACAAATTTATGTTCAATTTTTATAATTAGTGTTGCTTTCATAGAAAGGATGGTGATAGGACAGAATGGGACACGATCCGTTATCACCGTGGTGACCAATGGAAATTTTTGACTTGTCCTGGAGAAATGAGGTAAATTTGACAGAGCTGATATGTGAAAAAGGCAGACTCCGATTCTTGTCCAAACTAGCCCAGAAAACTGCAGGAGAACAGACTTGGTTTTGCTTGGGAATTTCAACTACTGATCCAAACTCAGAACCTGTCCTCCTGCCCCCTACAGATTCTTAAATTCGCATGGCTGCCTCTCTTAAAACTCTGTAAAGCATCTTTAAATATACTTTATGAGGGCGCCTGCAGAGTTGGCTTGGAAATTCAATTAAACTCATGTCTCATATGTTTAGCCAGAAAAAAAAAATCAAAACGTCATCAAACCAAACAAAAATGGGAACACACACTGAGTATCTAAACACTGCAGCGTGTCACATCTCTCCTGGAGGAGGAGGATGTTCCCCAGTACCCCCACCTCAAGCCACACCAATTAAAGACACAATCGTTTTTTCCTTTTCTATTGCAGTTATCTTGTCCTATATGGATGTGAGAGTTGGACTATAAAGAAAGCTGAGTGCTGAAGATTCATGCTTTTGAACTGTGGTGCTGGAGAAGATTCTTGAGAGTCCCTTGGACTGCAAGGAGATCCAACCAGTCCATCCTAAAGGAGATCAGTCCTGGGTGTTCACTGGAAGGACTGATACTGAAGCTGAAACACCAATACTTTGGCCACCTGATGCGAAGAACTGACTTACTAGAAAAGACCCTGATGCTGGGAAAGATTGAGGGCAGGAGGAGAAGGGGACAACAGAGGATGAGATGGTTAGATGGCATCACCGACTCAATGGACATGAGTTTTGAGTAAGCTCCGGGAGTTGGTGATGGACAGGGAAGCCTGGCATGCTGCAGTCAACGGGGTTGCAAAGAGTCAGACAGGACTGAGCTACTGAAGTGAACTGAACTGAACTGACCTACCACAAAAGCCCATACTCTAGCTAAAAGCAGAAGCGCAGTTTTCCTGAGGCCTGGAAGGTGTTTTCTAGCACATGTCCTCTCTGCCTGCTTTCCGCTGTTGATTTAAGGCAAAGCCTGCTGCCAGCTCCCCCTGCACTGTGAAGATAGTGCCTGCAAAGTCACATTCCACCAGAACCCAAATCATTTTGCCAGCTGTGACCATGCCTCAGAATACCCTTCAGGAGTTGTCATTTATTGGACTGAGATATACATGTGTGTGTGTGTGCATGCACACACACATATATGTATATATGTATATATATATATATATATAAACACACAAATCTGTTTTTAAATCTTCAAAATGCGAGGTTTTTCAAGTTATTTGACTTTTAGGCACTCACCATTTGGGACCAGCAAGCTAACCTGTATCTGAGAATATCTGATCACAATGAAGTTGGCTACAAGAATCTCTAGAGTCACTTATCGACAAATGATGAGAAAAGGAGTAAGGAGTTCATCTGAAGTAGAGAGTCAGATGACTCAGTAGCCAGCATTTCAACATCAGAACAGGGCTCTGTTCATACCTGAACTTGCTGACATTTTTCATTCTCTGTGACAGCCAATGAAGGCAAAATGAAGAGGCAGAGGTTTGAGCCACAGTATGTGTGTGTGTGTGTGTGTGTGTGAGAGAGAGAGAGAGAGAGAGAGAATTCTCATCCCTTCCATCCAACACCTCTTGCTAAAGCCAAGAGGAGACCCAGGCATCAAAGAGAGCATTCGGCAAGTGCAAGAAACCCCCCAACACAAGGAGCAAGAAACCCATCCTTCTTACGCACAGTGTCACCATGAACAGTCATTGTGAACTCAAACCCAGAAACCTGTTGATGTCCCCTGTTTAAGGGTAGGTGATTGACTCTGATGTAATGACACAAACTCCAGGGATCCCTCCTTAGGGCCCCAAAAAGAAGATTTAGTACCCTGGGCATCAAGAGGAGTTGTGCTTAAGTTACTTGGAAGTGTTCAATGAACATCTCTTACAAGGAATAAAACTGACTAGATAGCAAGATAAAGCAAAAGAAAATGCACAGCGTAATACTGACTTTCCAGTCAGCAAAAGTTAATGAGTTGCAGATCACGAGCATCTCAATGTAAAACCACCGTGTGTGCATGTTATGAAATTACTCTACAAAAGATTGCTTAAGCAAATTTACAATGAAAAACAACATCAAAACACCAAGGAAGTGGAATGAATATAAATAGGAAGCACACTTAGACACCTAGGGTGTCTTATTTTAAGGAGGAAAAAAAAAAAGGATCCTCAACCTTCAACAAGGACTTTTTAAACTACAAAGCAAGATCAGACAAGCATCCAGGTCATCTTCATAACAACATAAATTTTACACAAGCAAATAAACCCAACTACAGAAAATTGATCTTTCATTGGCCCTGCAGCCACACAAACAACGTGCAAAAATCCATCCACGGGCACTCTTCAAAGTGCCGAACTGAATCTACAACACCTGGAGATGAACAAGAAAAATTTAAATGGGGCCTGTGGGTCTCTAAAGAGCAGTTTTTAACTGGCCCATAAGCTAATAAGAGCGGTTATAAACTGTGAACAACCAATGCCCTACCAGGAGGAACATTTATCACACTAACATGCCTGGAAAAGTGGAGAGGGTTCATCTACACTCTCTCTGCAGCTTCTATTAGAATGTTAATTGTTCAAACTGAAGAAAAGGAGACAGAAGGAATGGCTTTTACCATCATGTGTTAAGTTTATTTTTGTTCATCTGACCAGTTCCCAAGGGGCAGGAGGCTAATGACGGTTCTTCATCATCAACTGCAAAGGATATTTACATCCATCCCGTAACCATGACAGCTGTGTCACTAATTCCCTAACTGCCTCCACCACATGAACCAATCATCTGGCATGAAGCTGCAAGATGGAGTGCCCTGCAGTCATTATTCACCAAGCACTTTCATTAACAAACTGCCCTTAATTACAGCGGTAATTGCAAAATTATTTCATAGCAGCAATTATTTTTCTCAGCCAATCCAGGCTATTTAAGTAGGACATTGCCTACGAGAATGGCAAAAGGCCAAGTAATCTATGACCAAAGATATGTTTTAATTGTACTACAAACTTAGTTTTCCAAATATTGCATCAGAGGGCTTTGAAATTACATTATACATCCCGTTAGGCACTCCACACACAGAGACACACACAACCTCAATAGAGCTAACCTTCTCTACTTCATTTCAATTTGAAAGCAAAATGCATCCATAGCATTCACATTAAGTACCTAAACTAATGCTATTGTCTAGCAAAGTAAAAATAATGAGTTTCAAGATCTAAACCAATACTTTGAAAATTGCTGAACATGCTAACCTATCCATTTGAGACATCAACTCCCCTCCCCCCAAATGCACTCCTTTCACTCAAGAGCCCTTTGTTCTTTTATCCTTACACACTTAGGTACCTTGTTATGATAAGGAGTGCCATGCCGGTGTACCTATCTATCTGCTGGCCTCATAAACAAAATCCCAAAGTAGTTGCCAGAAAGCAAATCTAGATATTCAAAATTACTGACTGAAATGCATCTGTGCTTAGTTTCCTCATGTTTCAACTTGAGAATTCTTCAACAGCTATCCTGGAGATGAAATGAGAGTCACAATGCCCCATCTGGATAAGAGGGAGTTTTCAGTGGAGCCAGAGAACAAGAAAGGTGTGATCTGGAAAAACTCAGAGGGAGCGGTTGAATCAAGGCAATGCCAGTATTGCAGTCAGATTACAGGGATTATACGAAGACTTCGACTACTGTCCTCAGGAGTTTGGATGTTACCTGGTAGATAGTGAAGACCTGTGGAAAGCGAGGGATGAAGACAGCTTGAATTCCGATAGTGGTAATGGACACGGAGGGACAGGGTGGAGAAATCCATGAACAATTTTGCAGGCAGAATTATACTTGGTGACTGCTGAGTACAAATGGGAACAGAGAGCTATTCAGAGACTGTTCTGTGGTTTCTAGCTTGTAAGACTAGATAGATGGTGAGCAAGGGAAGGCAATAAGCATCTGTAATACATTTGAACATTTCAAGTTTGCAATATCTATGTGATATTAACCTAGAGATATTAAGGAAATAGCTAGAAAGAATAATAACACTTATGGCTTATTTATTATATGTCAGGCATTGTGTTAAAGGCATTAGATGTATGAACTCACTTGATACTTGAAATATTAGGGTCTATGAATTAGATTCTATTTTCACAACCATTTTTAAGGACAAGGAAGCTGGGGCTCAATTACTCAAGGTCACTATGGCAGAGGATGTTAGTTGCTTAGCAAATATCTATTCTTCCCTGCTGCCGCTGCTGCTGCTGCTGCTAAGTCGGTTCAGTAGCGTCCGACTCTCTGCGACCCCATAGACGGCAGCCCACCAGGCTCCCCCGTCCCCGGGATTCTCCAGGCAAGAACACTGGAATGGGTTGCCATTTCCTTCTCCAATGAATGAAAATGAAAAGCGAAAGTGAAGTCGCTCAGTCGTGTCCGGCTCTTAGCGACCCCATGGACTGCAGCCTACCAGGCTCCTCTGTCCATGGGATTTTCCAGGCAAGAGTACTGCAGTGGGGTGCCATTGCCTTCTCCGATTCTTCCCTTAAGTGCTCGGTTAACAGAAGCCTTCTTCTTTGGCTGGCTGCGGTGAAGATAGCATTTCCTACCTCCCTCACGGGTCGGTCAGGGACTGTCAGTGCAAGGGTTGTGTGGGATGGGAAAAGAAGTCGGTTCTGCCTGGAGTATTCTTCATTGTCTTTCCTTCTGCGTAAGGGGCAGCAGCTCTACCTGCAGCCCCCGCAGTCATCCTGGACTAGAAGGTACCACCTGGGGACTATGAAGTAGAAAGGAGGAGGCTGAGTTCCTGCAGACTGAGTGGGGGCCCTGAACTGCCCCCTTCCAGACTATCGTTAGGTGACAAAATAACCTAGTATTTAAGCCATCATTTGGGGGGGTCTACTGCAGAGCCAAAAGGAATTCCTAAACGATATAGTAGCACAGCCAGGATCTGAAGGCAAGTCTAATTCTAAGTCCAATGCTCTCAACAAAACAGTCAGACCACTCAGGAGAGAATCAAGCGATATGTGCAGATTGTCAATTACTGGTATATGCACATCTTGATAGACTTCATTACTTCCTCTAATACAAAAATAATGCAAACTATTCAGCATCATCATAAAAGGGAAGTATTATCGTTAGATAAACAATCTGGATGCTAGAGAATTAACATATTACTGATTTTAGAGAATGAAAATAAATAATTCTAACGTTCCTAAAATTATCAGGCATGATTTTATCTTCCTGGTAAGGTCTTCTTTTGGAGTCCTGTAGAATATTACAAAAAAAAAAATGAAAGGATTTCCTTTGCGTTTTAAGGGTGTTGTCACCACAAAAGCCAAAAAACTATATCCTTCCAGATAATCTTCGAGGAAACCTTTTAAAATTAATTAAATGAAGCATTTCTTGAGAGTCCCTTGGGTAGCAAGGAGATCAAACCAGTCAATCCTATAGAAAATCAACCCTGAATATTCATTGGAAGGACTGATGTTAAAGCTGAAGCTCCAATATTTTGGCCACTTGATGCAAAGAGTTGACTCACTGGAAAAGACCCTGATGCTGGGAAGAGGAGTCAAGAGGAGAAGAAGACAACAGAGGATGAGATGGTTGGATGGCATCACTGATTCAATGGATATGAGTTTGGGCAAACTCCAGGAGATAGTGAAGAACAGGGAAGCCTGGCATGCTGCAGTCCTTTGGGTTGCAAAGAGTTGGACATGACTGAGCAACTGAACAACAAGAATATATATACTAAGCAGAACTACAAAAGAACTGGCAAGATACTTATATACCAAGTAAACGGGAAATGATCTAGTCTCTTCTTTTCTAAATTTTAGTTGGATAAATAAAAATCCAGTTCTGTAAAGAAATGAAATACTACTGATTTTGCAATGAAGTATGTTTCCATAACAAAATAATTTGTAATTTCTCATATCAAAATCATTAATAATTTACAGGCTAAAATAAGTTATTACATTGGATTTCCTATGCAGTTAGGTGTTTATAGATATTTCCCTGTATTACACACTGGTGAATTTTAACTAAAAGGTTAAAAATCTTGTATTCCTACAAGAAAAATTGCAAGATTAGTGTGTACACCTTCAATTTCATAACTTCAATGCCAGAATATGCTGGAGTTGGTGGGAATCCAGAAAAGAAATGCTTCATTTTATTAATTTTAAAAGGGCTTCTAGAAGATTATCTGGAAGGATGATGTAGTTTTGGCTTTTGTGGTGACAACAACCTTAAAAAGCAAAAGAAATCCTTTCTTTATAATTAAAAAGAAAAATCAGTATAAAACATGGGTTTTCCCAAAGAGAAATTATATCCTCTTTGTTAAAATATTACTTTTGAAGTTCATGATTTAACTAGAATCCCAGTCTTTGTAGCTAAGAAACAAGACAAATGCTTTCTTCTACCTAAAGCAATGATAGCTATATTTTAGAATATCCACATATTCATACTTTTAACAACATTATAGCCAGTAAGTGATTGTATTTCATTTTGATGATTTCATATATTTTATTAATGAGGAAAATCGAGGTATATTATCTTAGGATCTAAAACATTGTGTAATTACAAGTTTTATACCAGCTTTCAAGTAATTCCATTTTTCAAAGACAGTAAAGGGAAACGAATCTGAACCAGAAAGATATTCTCTCTTAACAATAAAGAGAAAGTAATTCAACTTAACATTTCAGTTTTCTCCCCAAAGAGCTGCATGATCAGTGAGAAGAACTGGATTAATCCCATATTCTCCCTGCTTATGTATGTTTTTAAACATCCTCTGGAGTGAATATGCTAGCAGTAAGCACACAGTATTTGGGGAGAAAAAAATGCATATTGTGGGACACTCTCTGGGCTCTCCTAGTGACTAAAAGCAAACATAATAAAACAACCTGCCATAAATTCAACGCTTCCCCATTTACCTATTCTTCTCTGAGCACTTTAAAACATGTAAATCGTATTCCAATGCATTCTTAATGTTTGACCCAGATTACATAAAAGAATAGCAGGGTAATAAAAGTCTTCCAATGCTCTACTTGCAAATATTGGAGAATAAAGATAGGCAGTAAACTACTACAACCATGTTACGTCACGGATTCCTCTTCGGAACACTCTAGTTCCAGTCGCTGCTAACTAGCAGAACTTTCTGCGGTGGTCAGATCTTGTTGCAAAATGTTCCCTAAGATTTTCTAACTATGTTAATGCCACTTGTTTGTCTTCCAAGTCATTTTGCATCAGTGGTGTGACACTCTAGGCAACGCATCCCATGGGGTTAGAGCCCTGCTTGAGGGAACCAGAGGAATGCAGTCATCACCCACAAACACACCATCTGCTCCGTCTTACTGCTTAATTAAACTAAAACTGGTAGGTTCTTAATTCTCACAGCTCATAAAAATAAAGGTCACAACAGAGTCTGAGCATCGTGCATCATCCGCATAACATACAGTTGCTACAGTATATTTTGTCAAGCTATCACTCAAAGGAAAAAAGGAAGACACCAACTAGCTGACATCAAGGTATCACATGATTCTATCAGTCCTGGTCGCAGATCAATGACAGGACAGCTGAACTGTCAGCCTGAGTGACCAGAAGGTTCCATTCTTGGCCGTTGTCTTTACCTCTTTCCTGTAGTACTTGCCAAAAAAATTCTTCCACATATTATAAGTTGTTGTTGCTGTTCAGTCACTCAGTCATGTCCAGCTCTCTGCAATCCTATTGACTGCAGCATGCCAGGCTCCTCTGTCCTTCACTGTCTCCTGGAGTTTGCTAGTGCACATTATAAGACTACTCATAATTTTGTTATTTCATTAACTCATTCATTCATTCATTTTTCAACCATTTATCTAAGGCTTCCTTTTGCAAGGCATTGTTTAGTACTTTAGAAGATACAAGGATGAATCAGATGCAGACTCTAAGCATGCACAGCTATTAATGAGATATATGTGTGTATACATATATGCTCATAAGTATGTACACACGTCTTTATGTGTGTATTATATAAGAGCTTTAATTAAATACAATTCATAAGCATACAATTTATTCAAAGTATACAATTCAATTGTTGTTCGTATATTCACAGAATTGTGCAACTATCCCTCTTAATTTCAGAAGATTATCTTCATTTCAAAACTAATTTTACTCTCAGTAGCAGTGACTTCTGTTCCCTTCCTCCAGCCCCTAGCAGACCACTGATCTATGTTCTGTCTCTATAGACTTTTTATTCTATACATTTTATATAAATGGAATCACTTAATAAGTGACCTTTGGGCTTTTTTCACTCTGCATGATGTTTCCAAGGTTCAGCCATGTTACAGCATGTGTCAGAACCGTGTTCCTTCTTGCTGCTCAATAATATTCCAGTGTGTTTGTGTGTGCATACATTCTGTTTATTCATTCATTGGCTGCTGGACATTTGGGTGCTTCCCACCTTTTTGGTTATTATAAATAATACTGCTATAAACATTCATGTACTTGTTTTTGTGTGGACATATGTTTTAGTTCTCTAGGGTATGCAGTTAGGAGTGTAATTGCTGGGTCATATGGTAACTCTATGTTTAACTTTTTGAGGAACTGCCAAGCTGTTTCCCAAATTAGCTATTTTACATTATCACTAGCAAAGCATGAAAATTCCAATTTCCCCACATCCTTGCCAACACTTATTATTGGCTGTCTTTTTTTAGTTTAGTCATCCTTGTGGATGTGAAATAGTATCTCATTTTGGTTTTGATTTGCATTTCTCTAGTGACTAATAATGTTGAGCTTCTGTGTTTATTGGCCAACTATATATCTTCTTTCGAGAGATGTGTTATATATTTTGTGCAACTTTTAATCAACCATTCGGTAGAAATATATGAAGCATTATATTTGTGATATTCCAGCACCAATGTGTGACATTTTCCATCAAACCACGAATATATCTTCTTACCCTAAAGTTCCTTTTGATGTTTAAATGAAAACACTAACATATACGTCCAAATTAAAAAAAAATGTCTTAAAATTCTGTAGCATAATTTAATGTGGGTTGGGGAGTAAGAATGGGTGAGTGAAATTTCACTTGACTAGTATGTTCTTTCTAGCCAATGGCTCATTTTCCAAATCTAGTAAAAGTCAACTAATAAGAATTTCTAAAGAAGATAAGTGCCTTGGAAGTGGCTGAATTAAAATTCAGTAAGAGGAAATGAGAAGAAGGAAATGGCAGCCCACTCTAGTATTCTTGCCTGGAGAATCCCATGGACTGAGGAGCCTCGCAGGCTGCAGTCTATGGGGTTGTAAACAGTCGGACGCAACTGAGTGACTAGGCAAGAGGAAATGATGGTGAAGAAAATGAAGGACAAATTCAGCTTCAGAACAAAGAAATCCAAGAAATGTTAGAGAGGTAAAACAACAGCTCTGGACAGTAGTGTGGAGAGATTTTGTAGATAACTAAGAGTTATTTCCTGGGGTTTCCCAGGTGGCTCAGGGGTAAAGAATCTACCTGTCAATGCAGGAGACCTGGGCTCGATCCCTGGGTCAGGATGATCCCCTGGAGAAGGAAATCACAACCCACTCCATTATTCTTGCCTTGAAGATCCCATGGACAGAAGAGCCTGAAGGGTTACAGTCTATGGGGTCACAAAAGAGTCAGACATGACTTAATGACTAAACAAGGATGACAGCAACAACAGAGAGTCATTTCCTAGGAAAGTGGATGAATTATGGTGTCACTAGCCCAGAAGAGGAAGGATCAGGAGCGGGAGGAGAGGAGCAAACCAAAAAGCAGATCCACTCAAGAAGGACCAGTTATATGGTAATGGATTTTGTTGCTCTTTTAAAGAAAGGGATATGAAAAAGGAAAATAAATGGGATTAATCCAATTTGGGCCACAGTGGATTTGGTCTGTTATTTGTGAAGTGCTGTTCCAGGGTAGGAGAGGGGAGAGCCATGTAAAAAGCCCTGCAAGACAGTGCTCAGGAGAAGGTGTGGGAAAAGAAAGAACCGCAGTCTCTTCACACAACAGAGAAAAGCCCAACATTGTTCTTAACTCCTTTCAAACCAAATCATTCTCGTTGAAAACAATGGAGTAGTTGATTCAGTGATATAGTTATGAGATACTGATGAATGAAACTATGCTCCGCATTGTGCCTGTAAAAGTGATCACGTGTCTCCCTTTAGACATCTCTGAACTGACTCATGCACCTTCAACTTCTTCTCTGTGTAGGTTTTTTAAGCTTCGTAACATTTCTGTCCAAATAAGACAAATTAAAAAAAAAAAAAAAAACACAAATGAACGGCATCAACAATAAGCATGATGATTTGGATGCCACATTCTCTATAAGAAATGGGGAAAAAAAAAAGCAAAATTGTAAAGGAGTCAGCAGTCAGACGATATACTCCAGGCTCCTAATCCATCTCTGTTCTCTCCTGTTGGAGTGTCAGTGGATATGGTGCATGACAGCAGAAACAGAGACCTTAAAAAGCAATTAAGGGTGAGCAATCCCCTGCTAAACTGCTAGCACAGATGTAACCTTTTTTTCCACTGAGCTTAGCTTCATTCCATGGTCAAGAAGCAGCTTGATAAATACTATATGATGAGCAAGTGATCAAATTTATAAAAACTAAAAATGAGGAATGACCAATGGGAGAACCCCAGGTGCTACGGAGAGTGGCTGCACTGATTTCTGTGCTTCCTGCTGCCGGTAGGTGGCGCCAAACTCCTTGAAGAGGAAACGCAGAGAGCCAAGTTAAAGGGCGGGTGTGTGTCTAGAGGGAAGCGCTGAAGGATTTGCTTGTTAGTTGACAATTTCTCTTTCAGGGCAGCTTTTCTTCACTTGTATCGGCAAGCTTTAAATTTCAGAAGTGATTCACCCACATCACGTTATTTATGCACTTCTTTTTCCCCCTCTAATGTGAAGTGCCTAGCTTCACATTAACAGTGTGACCATCTTCACTGCACACAGCTCAGCTGTGTCCATCAGATAAATGGAAGGTTCCTTACAGCATCTATTAAAAGGGTTTTCAAAGGGAAAATAGCATTTTAAAGCAATTTGGATCCCGGAAGTTAAAATCTACAGGAAGAAATGTTACAAAACTGCTACTTACAACCACCAACGGGAAAGAAGAACAACAAAAAACTGTTTCTGGTCCCCACCATAGCCGCAGGTAATCAACAATAAGGTAAATCAACCCTCTGGATTACCTTCTCCGAGGGTTCTCATGCCCTTAGAAGCTCCAAGTCTTTCATGCCTTGAGGTGAAAGAGCGTCAACTTCCAAAAATACACTTCAGACATGCATCTCCTGGTGGCCCTATTCTGGGAGGCAGCCACGGGTCAGATCTCAATGGCACCTCAAACAAGCAGTAGTGATGAGCTGGGGGTTGAGTGGGGATGGGATAGGAGGTTTGGTCAAGTTGGGATAAAAGGAGGATGAAGAGAAGGGCGTGTCTCTGAGGACCGAAGCTAGCAAGTTCTTGCTGCTAGAGTTAGATATTTTGTCCCCGGTTTTCACTACCCTTCCTCTAGATCCAATTTTTATAACAAACAAACATTTCCTGCCAACCTCCTAAAAATTTTAAACAGCAGCCAAGGCTGACTTCTATTCGGTACAATTACATAAGACCAAGCAGTGCACTGCTCTCATTTTTGGAGCTTTGTTTTAAGCTCCCTCATTAATCTTTCAGTCTTTTGCCATCTCTGCTTGACTATAACTGCCCTGAATTTATCCAAGCCTGCAGCATGCCAGGCTCACTGGTGTCTAAATCACCGGGAGCCGAATACACATGCTACTCATGGGACTCTACACTTCCATCAGAAAGAACCAATCACAGCTCAGGAGAGGTAAACCTCTTTTTAATTGTATTCTATGATACTAACAGGCATTCATTACACATGGACCTTAAAACAAGATTTGCTCTTGGCTGCTCATAATTGTATTTCTACAGCAGTTTAAACCGTTGGCACCTGCAGTTGCTAGCAGGCCTAAGCTAAGAATTTCTATTATCCCGGTTTCAAGGGTTACATTTAAAATAAAACTCAGAGGGGCAAAACATTACATACACACATATTTACACAAATTAAATACTATGCACAAGTCAATACCTTCTGCACACAAAACTACATTAAACTCAATTAGCCCTAAGCAAAACTACAGGAAGCAGGTTTTCTGTGAACCAATGTAGGAGCTGTTCTGTATAATGAAGAATATAAAAGCAGCGAGATTACAGACTTCTGCAGAATTGTCAATAAATGCTTTTAAAAAATCATTACCAAGACTGATTTCTAAATTAATTAACGTAAATGAAATTAACATAAAACAGTCCAAGCCAAGGAATTTATACACAAATAACCTCCGACTTCTGGATTCTAAGAAGGGCTTTTGAAGTGTGTTTCTGTTGTCCGAGGTTTTTCAGGCTATTCCAAATACTGAGGCACAAAATAGTCCCCAGACTTGTCCTGGTTACTGTTTCCTACTTGATTATGACCAAAATTAAATTATACAAATATTTCACTAAATATCTTCTCAACCTTATAAATATTAATATGAACTCAATCTCCTATGTGCCCAGCATTTAAAAATCCATTTAAAAATCTTGGAAACTAATTTAAGATTTCCATCTAGAATACAAATCAGTACGTCCTCTTCCTCGCTCTGTTTTGCTCGGCACCCATATCTGCACATTTAGTGCTGAATGTCAGTTGGTAGCACTTAAAGATGATGAATATTAAAAGCATGCTTCTGCCTGCTAGCATATTAGAGCCTAGCAACCAGTGAATTTGTCATAAGCTACGTTTTCGGTGAACAAACTACTGCCTTGAAAGCACCACAGTGTTCTGTTAATTGCCAAATTGTGAAGAAGCTACACCGAGGGTGAAATTTTACATCAGGTGAGAGCATTGCAGGAAACCAAAATCTTTTTAATTTTTAATCTTTGAAAACTTACCACCTTACAGCACCGCTTGGCTGTATTTTCTAAAGTATTTCCCTGAGGACTACATTTGAACAATGCACACTAACACCACCAACTGCTAAGAACTGAACAGCTGTTATGTGCTGGACACTGAGCATTTTACCTACATGTATATGTGCATGGTTTTGAGGTATACATGGTACCTTATCTACATGCCGTCTTCACATGTAAACTACCCTGTGCTGGGCTGTGTTCAGTCGCTTCAGTCGCGCCCAACTCTTTGCAACCCTATGGACTGTAGCCCGCCAGACTCCTCTGTCCATAGGATTCTCTAGGCAAGAATACTGGAGTGGGTTGCCACACCCTCCTCCAGGGGATCTTCCTGACCCAGGGATGGAACTCTGCATCTCCTGCATTGCTGGTGGATTCTTTACCACTAAGCCACCACAGAAGCCCTATAAATTACCTTATTTGCATATAGTCATTGGAGAAGGCAATGGCACCCCACTCCAGTACTTTTGCCTAGAAAATCCCATGGACGGAGGAGCCTGGTAGGCTGTAGTCCATGGGGTCACTACAGTCGGACACGACTGAGCGACTTTACTTTCACTTTACACTTTCATTCATTGGAGAAGGAAATGGCAGCCCACTCCAGTGTTCCTGCCTGGAGAATCCCAGGGACGGGAAGCCTGGTGGGCTGCCGTCTATGGGGTCGCACAGAGTCGGACACGACTGAAGCGACTTAGCAGCAGCAGCATATATTCATGCTATCTTTACATATACATCACAATATGAAATTTCCTATGCCATAAGCTAAGCTACTGCTTTCCTTGGAGAGGTCAGATGACTTATTTGAGGTCATGAGCAAATGAAAGGTAGAGCAGAATTCCCCACCCGGGTCTAGCTCTCCAATCCCCTATATGTTACTATGCAGCCAATTTTCTGTCATATAAAACCTCCTGAAGGGCTGACACTTGCTGGATACGCTTACTCTGTTGAGTCCTAAAGTTTAATGTCTATTTCTTTTACATTTGCATTAAGTAAGTCTTCTAGTATACAGATCTTTTTTTTCTGTAAGGATTCATTCATCCAGAAGACTGAACAAAAATGCAACTTTGATGGGACCACAGAAGAGATTATTATTACTATTATTTTTTACTCAATTATAAGTGGATTGCTGAGATCACCTATTTAGCATATGGAAGAGCAGCTGGTTTACTCTCTCAAATCTCTGCACAATATACCTCTTCCATATACCCAACTCTGTGCCATATGATCCAGCACTCCCACTGCTGAGCATATACCCAGATAAAACTATAATTTGAAAAGATACATACTGACAGCAGCACCGTTTACAATAGCCAAGACCTGCAAACAACCTAAATGCCCATCGACAGATGAACGGATAAAGAGGATGTTCCAAGTATCCGGGGGAATACCACTCAGTCATCAAAAAGAATGAAATAATGCCATTTGTGGCAACGTGGGTGGACCCAGAGATTATCACACTGGGTTGGCCAAAAAGTTCATTTGAGTTTTCCTAGAAGTTCCAAAAAGCTCCAAATGAACTTTTTGGTCAACCCAATACTAAGAGAAGTAAGTCAGACAGAGAAAGACAAGTATCATATGATATCACTGATACACGAATCTAAAGTATGGCACAGATGAACATATTTATGAAACAGACAGACTCACAGACATAGTGAACAGACCTGCAGCTGCCAAGGGGGAGGGCAAGATCAGGAGTCTGGGATTAGCAGAGGCAAAGTATTACATACAGGATGGATACACAGCGAGGCCCTACGCTATAGCACAGGGAACTAGAGTCAACACCCCGTGATAAACCGTAATGGAAAAGAATATGAAAAAGAATATATATATGTATATAACTTAGTCATTTTGCAGTCAGCATAAATACAACATTGTAAATCAGCTATACTTCAATCCATTTTTTAAAATATACCCAACTCTGTCAAGTTTCTGCAAATTGTATCTGTTCCATATATCAACAATATACCCAACTGCCTAGCTTGGAAGGAAGAAGTGTATGGTAATTGGGATTTGGCTATGTGACAGGAGCTGAAAAATAGGTGCTATTTCCTACCAGCCATGTGACCAAGCCCCAACATGAACATTTAACAAAGGAGGCAATTAATATCTAGTTTATAGATTACTGAGGAGGTTAAATGAAGTCATGCATATAGGATACCAGACACACAGCAAGGGCTCAATAAATGTTAGCTGTTGTCTTCCTTTGGGATACCAGATTTTATCAAATCATCTTTACTACTTTCCTTGGATGCTATATGGTTCTTTAATTTGTCTATTAAGAACTGTCTTACACTCAATAAGTATTTTTTCTAAATCAATTTTATGCTATCAGCTCTACAGCTCTCCAAATCATTCTAAGTTATCCTTCTGTTTCTCTAGGCTTAGAGAGATTCAAATTCTTTTTCCAAATTACAGACTAAGATCTTCTTTTTGAGCCTGATTTTTCTAGTTGCTTAATCATTTCTGTTGACCTCAGATTTCCTACCAGATTGGCCAAATCTTTCTGATATGATGACATCCAGAACAATCTCAATTAACCTTTTGAGAGCCTAAAAATTAAGACTTATTTAAATTCTGATTTCTGCCTTCCCCAGCACTTACCAACATGTTCATCACTGCATGCTAATCTCCATATCTCCTCCATGTCTTACCTCAGGACAGATGTTTCGTCCAGATTTCAGAGTAAAAAAAAATTTTTCTCTCTCTTACAATGCAAGAGTAACAGAGCAATTACTTATAAAGTTGTTGTTTGTAGATGAAATTACATTTCCCAAGAATATAGTTAGTTAGTTTATATACGTCTTTGTGCATTTCTTTAACTAATACCATAGTAGTTGGA
This sequence comes from Bison bison bison, assembly GCF_000754665.1. Classification (NCBI taxonomy): domain Eukaryota; kingdom Metazoa; phylum Chordata; class Mammalia; order Artiodactyla; family Bovidae; genus Bison; species Bison bison. Next base: position 4,638,262 of record NW_011495071.1, read on the forward strand.
TCACATACTTTTGAAATGAAAAGATGAAGGTTTAGGCACTAAATTCTGTTGTCTGCCTTGATCACACAAGTTGTATGAAAAGAATATTTAAAACTTTTAAGTGTCAAATTAATTATTCATGTATTATCTAAAAGTATATATGCATATTATATTTATATTTCAAAATTCGATCTCTCTTTGAAAATGAGATATAAAAGTGAGTCTGCTAATAAATAAAAGAAAGAAATATAAAACTATTCTGGTTTTCTATAACTATTCTGTTTTTCTATCCCTAGATGGGATTATCGTGTTCATTTGATTCTATTTTCTGTACTGAGTTTTATAGGCATCCTGTTTTTTTACTTAATTATAAAAACTTTTAATAAGTCTTAAAACATTATGTGGTCTTCACATTCAAAAAACTAAGATCATGGCATACGGTCCCATCACTTCATGGCAAATAGATGGGGAAACAATGGAAACAGTGAGACTTTATTTTCTTGGGCTCCAAAATCACTCCAGATGGTGACTGAAGCCATGAAATTAAAAGATGCTTGCTCCCTGGAAGAAAAGTTATGACCAACCTAGACAGCATATTAAAAAGCAGAGACATTACTTTGCCGACAAACTTCCGTCTAGTCAAAGCTATGGTTTTTCCAGTGGTCATGTATGGATGTCAGAGTTGGGCCATAAAGAAAGTTGAGCACCGAAGAATTGATGCTTTTGAACTGTGGTGTTGGAGAAGACTCTTGAGAGTTCCTTGGACTACAAGAAGATCAAACCAGTTAATCCTAAAGGAAATCAGTCCTGAATATTCATTGGAAGGACTGATGTTGAATCTGAAACTCCAATACTTTGGCCACCTGATGCGAAGAACTGACTCATTTGAAAAGATCCTAATGCTGGGAAAGACTGAAGGCAGGAGGAGAAAGGGACAACAGAGGATAAGATGGTTGGATGGCATCACCGACTCAATGGACATGAGTTTGAGCAAGCTCTGGGAGCTGGTGATGGACAGGGAGGCCTGCCATGCTGCAGTCCATGAGATCGCAAAGAGTCGGACACGACTTAGCGACTGAACTGAACTGAAAACATTATGTCTCTACTCTCAACATAACCTCAAAAGATCACACTAATCTTTTAATGGAAGACTCATAATTTAGCACTGCTATTTCCCTTACTCTATCTACTAGCTTTCCACTTAAAAAAGAAAAAGTCATCAGAATATTCTTGTGTTGATCTGAAATTAGAAACTCCACCTGGAATGTAGGATCAATACCTAAGATCAAGGTAGATCTGAAAAATGTCCCTCCAATAATTATCACAGTTGATACATTGGCATTGCACTTTCTCAATACCCCTGCCATTTCTAGGATGGAGCTGTATCTTTCTGGCTTCTCTGTTGCATTCTGGGTGGTTTCATGAACTTTATTCTCCATCACTGACTGTGTTTTTCTTTTTTTAATTGGAGGATAGTGCTTTACAATGTTGTGTTAGTTTCTGCTGTACAACAACAAGAATCAGCTGTAAGTATACACATATCCCCTCCCTCTTAAGCATTCCTCCCCCCTCTCCAACCCACCCCTCCAGGTCATCGCAGAGCACCAAGCTGAGCTCCCTGTGCTGGCTGCGTTTTCCAAATGAAGTCTCCTTCTAATATTTAAAACGAAGATTTATTCTACCTATTATAGTTTTCGTTTCATTATACCCTTTCTAAAAATTCTAATTTACTAGATGCAACCTCTTTATGAATCTCATTGAATTTACACAGAAGAGCTTTTCTGACAGATTCTTGTTTCATAAAGCAAATCTGTTTCTGAAAGATTTTGCTGCAGATTCCTACAACCTCTTTGCTTTAGAGCTTTATTGCTTTTTGTTTTAATTAGTCATCTATAATATGTGCACTGCTTCTGTTTTTACATCATTAAGCTTGGTTTGTTGACCTTGGTCTTCAATGCTTACCCTATGTGAGGACTGCTTTAAAGCCCTTACCAATGACTGAGTTTCGTTAACGCATCTGACAATCTCTTCAATGATCACCTCGTACTAAGAGCTGAGCAAGCTGCAGGGGGTTCAACAAGAAAGGATCCACCGCCTCTCCAGCTTCCCTCCCAGCCCTTATGGAGCTTACCAACCTGGGAGATGAACAAAATGCACACTCCACGAAGGGAGACAAAGGGTGACGGGTGGGAGGTGTGGCGGGTGCAAACGCTGGAGGACCGAAGGTCACAGACAAGCCAGAAACTGGATGGGCCCAGAGGTCACCTGCAGTGAAGTCAATCTGCATTCCCTTCCCTAAACCCCACGGAAAAGCTAAGTAGAAGCAGCAGGTAGCTGATGGTTACCAGCTCAGCTAAAGCAATGAGCGGCGCTGGAGATGAGCAAAAGGGAAAACAGGCCGGTACAGGTAGAGAGGCAGAAAAGGACGGGAGTGCGGGTTGCGGGGGCGGTGGGGGTCAGGCCAGGATGGGGGTCACTGAAGAAGGGGCATCTCTTCCTCTGTTTTCAACCACAAGGAAGAAGCAAAATTCCTCCCGGAAACTAGAATGGGCTCCATGCTTGATTCTCACTGTGGTCACTTTGGGGGACCTTTTTTTGTTTCGTTTTCAGACAATTTCATGGGAATTTGAAAGGAAATAAGGAAGGCGTTATTCACAGCACTTCCACTCACTCTGCCGTATTCTTGGAAGTCAGTGGTTCAATCTCAAAAGAAACTTACTCACTAACAACATGGTCCTTATTTCTGCACTGAAACAATGAGTGCTGTGGAGCAAAGACTTCCCGGCCCACCCAACCAAACAGAAGAGCGTGCCCCACACTCAGACACACAATTCCAGCCTTCAGCCCTGCGGGCGTATCTGTGAAGCTCGCCATCATAAGACTCACTTAATTTTAAATTAAATTAAGGGCCCAGTAGGTAAGCACATAGTTCGGGTTATTCCAACTAATGTCCTAAACTTACAATTTCAATGATTCTCCATCCAATTGATGACTCCTGCTATAATAAAGAATTCATGAACCATGGAGCCGACTGACAAAAATAAAATAAATAAGTATTGCTCAGACTTTAGAAATAAGAAAAAGCATCTGCAAAGTCCCATTCCTAACTGGAAAAGGGTAAGTATCTGGGGGAAATTTTCACCTAGATTTTTATCCCATCTATGCCTGTTGAGGAAAAACATGAGGGTACAAAGGCTGATTTTTCTAACAAAAACAAAGACCCTAAATTTTTGAGATATCAGTTGACACATACAATATATTTACGCACACACACACAATGATCAAATGAACTAAAATGAAATACAGATCTATTTTCTTCAGCACAGCTCTATCGTTCCCTTCTCCCTGAGTGTGTGTGTGTGTGTTGCAAGCAAGGGGGGGATGTTGATAGATTCCTTTATTCACCATACATTTATTGATCCAATTGCCCCAGTTTTCGTGAGGTTTTCTAACAATACCCCATTGCCAGAGAGTAGGAGGGGAAAAACAAACCAAAAAAAAGCAGATGATAGGAAGGAATCTGAGCTGGAAATTCTCAAAGTACACTGTGTGAGGGGATACACAGCACAATCGTGCCAACCATCTGATTATTTCGGAGCTGGACACAGCTGAAGGGAGTAACCCGCCTCCTCTTGCCCCACGTCCACCGCACCACCCAAAAACAAAGAAGAAAGGATGAGGGCAGGGACAGGGAGGAGGAGAGAAAACTGCAAACTCAGGAGCAAAAGTGGGGGCGGGGTGTGGGCAGATGGAAGTAAGGAGGCTTTTTCCAAGAGAGGCCTAATGGAGTTTGAAATATTGAAAGTGGAGCTGGTCTATTAGGTGTGGCGTGTGTGTGCACAGCTGAAGTGGACTGCAGATGAAGGTCACTTCAGCGGAGGCAGGAGAACTATGAGATCTGGGTATCAGCAGAGTCATCAAAAGGAATGCTATACACACTTAGTGAGGAGCCTGCCTTAAAAATCACTGAAGAAACTGAGACTCTCTCGAAGCGATTGTGGTTCTGGAGTTGCTACTGGGAAGGTGAGGAGCCTATGGGGAGTGGGGAGGTGTTTAAAATTGGATTGGTATGATATTACATATGGTCGATGCAGTGTCAATATCCACATCTAAGAATATGCACGTGTGCTCAGTCGCTTCAGTCGTGTCCAACTCTTTGAGACCTATGGACTGTAGCCCACCAGGCTCCTCTGTCCATGGGATTCTCCAGACAAGAATACTGGAGTGGGCTGCCATTTCCTCCTCCAGAGGATCTTCCCAACCCAGGGATCAAACCTGTATCTTTGGCATCTCCTGCATTGCAGGCAGGTACTTTACCCACTGAGCCAGCTGGGAGTCCTGTCAACACAGCCTTGGCTTGATGTCTCCACTGACGTGAAGGCAGATTACAGGGATATCAGATTTATGGAAATTTTACTAATGCATATATATGGAATTAATAAAGATGGTAACGATGACCCTATATGCAAGACAGCAAAAGAGACACAGATGTAAAGAACACTCTTTTGGACTCTGTGGGAGAAGGCGAGGGTGGGATGATTTGAGAGGGTATCGTTGAAACGTGTATATTACTATATGTGAAGCGGATCACTGGTCCAGGTTTGATGCATAAGACAGGGTGCTCAGGGCTGGTGCACTGGGATGACCCAGAGGGATGGGATGGGGAGGGAGGTGGGAGGGGGGTTCAGGAAGGGGAACATGTGTACACCCATGGCTGATTCAAGTTGATGTATGGCAAAAACCACTACAATATTGTAAAGTAATTAGCCTCCAATTAAAATAAATTAATTAATTTTTAAAAAAGTAATCTGGTAGTAAATAAAGAGAGTCAAGAAGAATCTTTAATTCCTACATCTCTACTCAGGACTAGAGGGAAAAAATGAAATTATGGTCCTCTTGGATTTCCCGGGGGCTTCCCTGGAATGTCACTGGCCGGTATCTTCTCACAGTTCTGTCCCTGGCACCTTTCCCTGCTTCGCCTACACACTCAAAGCAGTGTCAACCTCACCTCACCAGTCCCAGCCCAGCACTCGAAATTGATCGCTCATCTTTCTCTCTGGCTGTCCATCAGTTCTTCAAATCAGCATGATTAAAACTAAGTTTATAACCCTCCTGCTCTCCCCTTATCAACCCTGCTTGTGTTTACTTCATCAAGACAGAAAGTCATCCTCAAAAACTTTTGCCTCCCCCTTACACTCCCCATCCCTACAAAACCAGTAAGCGAAAGTCACTCAGTCATGTTTGGATTCTCCAGGCCAGAATACTGACATGTAGCCATTTCCTTCTCCAGGGGATCTTCCCAATTCAGGGATCGAACTCAGGTCTCCGTACAAAACCAATGGGTAAATAAATCCCAAGGATTTCAATGATTTTGAAAATTCATCATGTTTTCAAATCTGACTACCACAAACTTAGGGTCAATCATCTTTTCTCACCTGATCCTCTAAATGACCTTCTAGCCAGCTTTTCACTCTTCAGAAACATCCTCTACACCCTCAACAGGGCATTCTCTCTAAACAATGATCTGATCAGATCATTTTCACACTTAAAACTTCCAATGGCTCCCCACGCCTACAGGAGGAAACTCAAATCTACCAAAGCTCCCAGTCATGTTCTCCTTTAAGGGGAGAGAGAGAAAAAGAGAGAGAATTCCTGCCACGTCTCCCTCAGAACCGTTGGGAGAATCAAATAAAAATGTATGTAGAAGCACTTTCAAGGCTATAAAACATTATCCAGTGGTTCTTAGCCTTCTATGGGGTCACAATCCCTTGGACGAGTCTGATAAAAGCTCTGGGGTTTTCTCCAAAACATAAATATCACCATCTACCTGCATGTACAACTTGGCATCCAGTTTCAGGGCATCTGTGGATGTTCAAAGACAATCCCGATTAAGAATTTACTTAGGTATTTATTATCTTCACGTTGGTACCCAGAATTAGAGTCAGCAGCATCTCGATGGCATTTCCAGCCTCATAAACAAGCAAGTGGCTCTCCTGTGGGCAGTCTGATTATTCACGCAGATGTCTAAAATATTCATCAGCAGGGTCAGTGGGTACATAGTGAATAGAGGCAGAAAATTAGTACAGTAGTTAGAGGGTAGGGCTCACAGTCATTTCATCGGAGTGCAGCTGTCCCTAAACACACAACTGTTTGAAAAGAACAGGTTATTTTGAAAACAATCAGCTGAATTGAGTCCAAAAAAAAAAGTGGCCAGTGGGCCTTCCTCTAACTGAATGAAAACGAAGCGAGGTTCCTTCCATTTCACATAGCTCATGGATGCAAAAACAGGCACACTGAAGCTATTCCATAGCATAAATGTTCATTATTCATGAGCCGGTTTCTTGCAGCTGCATCTTCCGCAATTTGGTTTTGACTCTATCTGTCTGTATGTCCTGCAACATGTCTGTGCATATTTCCACGGTATATTTTAGTACTCAGAAACCAGAAGGCAAGGAACAATGCCTACACTGCATGTCTGTCCAGGACTCATCACCTGGAGCTGCCAGGACGTATCCAACGGCAGCAACTCCAAATTTCACGACAAGTGTGGGCCTAAATTCCTCATCACAAAAAATTGGTCACATCCTCCTTCAGAAGACTGTGGTCATCAAAGTTGTGTTATTGACCAAGGACTTAATCTTAAATCAATCACAGATGACGATGCCACCAAAATGAAATACCGCCCAATCAGTAAATTTCAAACAGTAGATAACATGTTTCATAGCCTATAACACCATATATGAGGCAGCTCCTATACACTATGAAATATACCTACTGAATACAGAAACTAAGTATGTTCTTATTTAAGACTGGCCTAAAACCAATGTTGCTGCTGCTGCTGCTGCTAAGTCACTTCAGTCGTGTCCGACTCTGTGTGACCCCATGGACGGCAGCCCACCAGGCTCCCCCATCCCTGGGATTCTCCAGGCAAGAACACTGGATAACCATTTAATTACCTGTTCTTTGCTTGACTTCTGAAAATTAATATTTTGGGCACATATATCTCAAGACATGTCCCAGCGAAATATGAACTCTTGGTTTTTTTTTTATTTTTCTCTTGATTAATTTCCAAGAAGCAGTCATTCAAAAACGGTAGAAGAGCCTTACTGCTGAGTGCTTTTAAAAGCCTGCATTTCCCTATTTTGTCACGAGATGGCGATATCATGCATTAGTAAATGGTAAAAATCATTAAGTCTTAATTTCTCTTTAGAAATGGGGTTCTCAAACTTCAGGATGTCAGGGCCCTTCAAAACTCTTCAAAATCATTGAGGACCCCAAAGAGTCCTGTTTATGTAGGTGTGTGCTCAGCTGTTTCAGTCGTGGCTGACTTGGTGCGACCCTATGGACTGCAGCCTGCCAGGCTCCTCTGTCCATGGAATTCTCCAAGGCAAGAATACTGGAGTGGGCTGCCATGCCCTTCTCCAGGGGATCTTCTCAACCCAGGGATCGAACCCATGATGTCTCCTGCGTCTTCTGCATCGCAGGAGAATTACTGCTGAGCCACCTGGGAAGCCCTTATGTGGGTTATATCTATCAATTTTACCACATTATTTAAAACCAAAAGTTTACCTATTTCTATTAATGAAATTACTGCTACTGCTACTGCTAAGTCACTTCAGTCGTGTCCGACTCTATATGACCCCATAGACGGCAGCCCACCAGGCTCCCCCGTCCCTGAGATTCTCCAGGCAAGAACACTGGAGTGGGTTGCCATTTCCTTCTCCGATGCATGAGAGTGAAAAGTGAAAGTGAAGTCACTCAGTCGTGTCCAACTCTTCTCGACCCCATGGACTGCAGCCTACCAGGCTCCTCCGTCCATGGGATTTTCCAGGCAAGAGTACTGGAGTGGGTAGCCATTGCCTTAAATACCAATAAATCCATTACATGCTAACATAAATAATATATTTTTTGTGTGTGAAAATAACTATATTGTCCAAAGCAAAAAGAATATGGAGAGATTTTTGCAAATCTCTTTAATGTATGCCTAGCATAAGAGACCTGGATTCTTACATCTGCCTCTTTATTCAATCTGTTGTGATTGAATTCAATCTGTTTTGATTGAAGTAAATGAAGAAAACTCAACCTCATGCAGATATGTAGATGAAAAGGGAAAATATTTTAATAGTCTTTTCAGATAATTCTGAATATTCTTCTTTGATACTATGCCAAAACTCAACAAGGGGTAGTTGCTTAACGCTCAGTTAGAATGTAGAATCAGAAACCCTATCGTAAGAACTTTCCTGGGCTGCTACATTAAAATCCATTGGTCTATCTTGCATTTTGAATGGATCTTCTACCCATGCTTAGGTTTTCTTGGCATCATGCATTGGCCCTTTGAGAAATACTAGTTCACTAAGTTACATGGATCTTCCAAACGTTGACATATTTCATTATTATTTTAAAAAATTACATACATTTATCACCACCAAGCTTATCAGAAAAGTCTTTAAGTACTGGAAAGCTGTCAAATTCACAGTCAGATTCAAGTTTTCTAAAATTCTTGTTTTCATTCGAAAGCTTGAATTTTACTACAGACAACAAACACTGGCCGTTGTTTCCCTTAAAATGACAGGTTCACTTGACTTTCAAGGAAATACCATGTGTGACACCCAATTTTGAATACCCGTGGTTTGTTAATTGTTCCTTTGAGTAAAACGGCGATCCGTGAAACATTCAGCTAGTTCAGCTTGTAACTCAATCTCAGGAATATTCTTCCTTAGACGAGCATCATACTGACAGAGGCAGAAGTACTTCATCTGTACCTGCCCTTTCATCACATGGACTATTAAAAAGATGTATACTCAAGGTCAGGATTTGATAAGAAGTTCTATTGCTTCACCAGGACATTCTTTTTTACTCAGAGTGGAATGTGTAGAGGTGAAGAATATAATGACTTCTAGGGTACTTTGGTTGCCACTGACTTCATTCTGGTTAAGGTGCCAGTAATTTTACCCACCACAGCTTTTGTGCCATCAGTGTAAACATCAACAAGTCAAAAAGGACAAATGATATCTTTGCACTGTAAGAATAGTTTCTATCTTATGGATTCCCAAAAGGATCTCAGAGATTCCCAGGTATCCATGGGTCACATTTTGAAAACCACACTTGAGTTTATAAAAGATATAAAACATAGATTCAATATGTGCTATGTCATGTGCTAAGTCCATTTAGTCGTGTCTGACTCTGTGTGACCCCGTGGACTGTAGCCCGCCAGGCTCCTCTATCCATGGGATTCTCCAGGCAAGAACATTGGAGTGAGTTGCCATGCCCTCCTCCAGGGGATGTTCCAAACCCAGGGATCGAATCTGCATCTCCTGCATTGGCAGGTGCATTCTTTACCACTAGTGCCACCTGGGAAGCCTCCTATTACATATATAATATATATATATTCAAATATATTATTCTAGTCCATCCTAAATACTTTGTGAAATACGTAGGTTAAGTATCTTGACCATCCTCATTTTATAGAAGGTGAGACTCAAGTTTATGAAATCTTTAAAAAAGCTTAAAAACGGCTCAGAGGAAATTTAACTTAGGGTTTTGTTCAGTCTGTATTCTTTTCATTTTATTACACTGCATAGAAAATTAAAGTGGACTTATGATGATATTTAAAAACAAACTGAGTGACAAATCTAGGGAGAAATAAGAAGGAAGAATTCACAGTACAGAAAAATCTCTCTATTACAAAAACACTTGGTAAAGGGAAACTCGTATTTAATTTTATCCCTAACTCTTCCATCACACCTGCTCTTTTGATGCCTACTCTTCTTAAAAAGTTAAAATATTTTAATTGGGACCAAAACATGAACTTAGTAAAATATCAAATTTAAGTCCTTTCCTGAAGTGTTTGTTCACAACTTAGTTCTTTTAAAAGCATTACTGTATCTCATAGCCGTAACTGGAAGCATTTATCATTTCACAGCAGTAAGGCTAAAAAGTAAGTGTATACCAGGAGTGTCGTTCCAACTTTTTCTTAAGAAGTGGAACACTAAATAGTTAACACTTTACATGGCATCTCAATATGGGGGGGAAAAATGAATCACAGTTATTCTCTCTGGTGGAAACATACTGTGTTGCTGTTATTAGAAGGTACCCTTAATTAAGTACTCACCATATATGTTTGAATTTGTAAGAGGTTTACATATATTATCCACCTCATTTAATCTTTACATTTCAGAGTTGCCACTTTCCTTTAATATTACCACCATTTTACAGATGAGGCAATTGAGGTTCAGAGAGTTAACTGTTTTCTAATGCAAGTGGCTAGTAGCCAGGCTGAATTTAAAACCAGTCTAAGAACATGGAAGCAACCTAGATGTCTTCTGACAGATGAATAGATGAAGCAGCTGTGGTTTATATACACAATGGAATATTACTCAGCCATAAAAAGGAACACATTTGTGTCAATTCTAATGAGGTGGATGAACCTAGAGCTATTATACAGAGTGAAATAAGTCAGAAAGAGAAAAACAAGTATTGCGTATCAACGCATATATATGGAATCTATAAAGACGGTGCCCATGAGCCTATCTGCAGGGTAGCAGTGGAGATGCAGACACAGAGAAGAGACTTGTGGAGGGTGGGCGGAGGAGCCGGGGAGGGTGGGAGCAGTTGAGACAGGAGCACTGAAACATGTACATCATGCAAAAACAGATAGCTAGCGGAAGTCTGCTGTATGATGCCGGGAGCTCAAATCCGATGCTCTGTGATGCTCGCTGACAACCTAGAGGGGTGGGATGTGGTGGGAGGCGGGAAGGAGGTTCAAGAGGGAGGGGACGTATGTATAGCTATGGCTGATTCATGTTGATATACGGCAGAAGCCAGCACAACACTGTAAAGCAATTATCTTCCAATTAAAAATAAATAATTAACAAAAATAAATCAATAAACCCAGCCTATCTAAGCTTGACTGACTCCAAAGATGAACCTATTAGTTCCTGCCTCTGTTCAGGGGTTCCTGGGCCAGCAGCTCTCATGGGTACCTGTGAATAGATCCCTGATGCTCTCCAGTGAGCTAGCTTCCTATGGAGATGTAGTTGGTGGAATCAGTGCTAAACACATGTGTTAATTTGATGTTCTATAGACATTGTCTCATAATCAACACAAATTTCATTCCACATACTGTATATTTACACAGCTTACCAACTTGCTATTCAACTATTCCTCGATATAAACTCTCTTTTCCAGTTAAAACTAGGTGGCTCGTGATGTCTTCAGTCACACCACAGTCTTCCTCTACCATTCAGTCTGCACCCCTTGATTTTGCCTGTTGAAATCGTGCCTTTTATACCTCTGTGAAGTCTTCCCCAAGACAGGATGTAGGTATTCTGTCTCCTTACTATCTACCCCCTCACTCTGTATCTTTTCTTTTTTTTTATTTATTTGGCTGCATCGGGTCTTAGTCTTGGCATGCAGGACCCTCGTTGCATCGTGCAGAAACTTTTGTTGAGGCACACAGACTCTCTAGCTGTGGCACACGGGCTTAGTAGCAACTTCATGGCATGTGGGATCGTAGTTGCCGGACCAGGGATCAAACTCGCATCCCCTGCCTTGCAAGGTGGATTCTTAACCGCCAGACCACCAGGGAAGTCTGTCTTTATCTTTCTTAATGCTACTTAACCTTCCATATGCACTTGCTGTATCTCTGCAGTGAAGCTGTAATTGTTTTTGCCCTCTTTGTATTTCCTACAACTTCTATCACAACAGTATATATAAACTAGAGGCCTGCAAATGTTGTTGAATTAATACTCTATGGAGTTGTGATAAAGATTTATTAAAAATCCATTTCTTAAGGAACTTGTATTAGATAAACATGTTTTAAGAGGGTCACACTGGTACTTCTAGTAATAAATCACTTCCAAGATAACCAGAGAAAAGCAACTACCATTACCGAACTAAGACTGAATTTGTAAGACTTGCCTCCAAGAGATTAATTGGGAATAAGCACAAAGCTGGTGACATACTGACTGGTCCTAAGTGGACTATACTTATTTTGGGATATAAAATACTAGTCTGGAAGCTTGGTTCTCCTAAAGCAGGGAATGACTGAATTAGGAGAAAGCTCACAGTTCTATGAGTTTCCCTGGTGGCTCAGATGGTAAAGAATCTGTCTGCAAGGCAGGAGACCTGGGTTTGATCCCTGGGTCAGGAAGATCCCCTGGAGAAGAGAATGGCTACCCACTCCAGTATTCTTGCCTGGTGAATTCCATGGACAGAGGAGCCTGGGGGGCTACAGTCCATGGGGTCACAAAGAGTTGGATATGACTGAGCAACTAACACTTTCACACTTCTATATATGCTAGAGGAAGAAGGAGGAAGAGAATACCATCATCCTCAGTCTTATCGTCACCACCATCACGGCTAACATATTCTAGTGCTACTCTTAGCCGGACACTATTCTAAGCACCTGACATGTTCACTCACTTAATACTCACAAAACTCTGAGAATTTGTAATTGGATTTTATAGATGAGAAAACTAAGTCACACTCAAAAAAATATACAAGTGCCTAAGGTTACACAGCTATTAAGTAGTAGAGCTGGGATGCAATAAATTCTCTTAAATGGTCAAAATATTTGTCCAGTACTAAATTACCTAGGGTTTTTGTCTCAAATTTTAGAGAAATTATCATTTGGAGAAAGATTTAAAGGACTACTAATATCTAGAGCACACACCAGTGCACTCTCCCCATAACCTTGACGTTGCTGTCTTTTGAAGAATATTAGAAATCCGTGAACCCAACATGGCTTTCAAGTATGATAATCACTTAAGCCCTCTGAAGGCTCCTGGTGACCCATGGCAGATGCCCACACACAGAAGCCACACTGTGCAGGAAGCACTGCCTCTGCCTGCTGCCATAATTGGTCACAGCATCCCTACTCTGGTCTCTGCCACGGCTCAACTCTCCTTAAATACTGGGCAATTACATCTCACTCTGTGTTCTCTCCAAATATCCAGATTCCTCAGTCCTTCCTGGCATAGAGCTGTTAAGGAAGGGGAAGAAGACTGCAAGTCCTCTACATTTTACGAGATCTGATACCTTGGTATTAAAGAGGTTTGTTCCATCTTTTTTACCATTTAATGATGTAATTTAAAAAGCAAACACATCTAAGTTTCATGGAGCTTTGGTCACATCTGCTGTATAGAAGCTGCCCTTATCTTTTGCCTCTTCACTCATTTTACTTAGTTCAGAATTTAGTTTTCATTTTTAAGTTCTCCATTCAATGATTAATGACCATACAAATAGATACCTAACATCAGAATATAGGGAATGCAGAAGAGAGTATTAGCTCCAAAATTAATTACCAGTTGGGGAACTTTAGTTTTGCCAAATCTCTTAACCATCAAATAAGAGAACAAATTTCCTTTCAATCTACAACATAGAATAAGAGCATCAAAGCTTTTACCAGAGAGTTTAGGCATGAACCCTCTTCAATCTCCATTTCATAAGCCCAGCTGAGATTCATAATGTTTTAGCTGAAAAGAGGTAGAGGAAAAACGTATTGATCTCTCTAGGTATTCTAAATTTTGTCTGTTTTGCCAATAAGATCACCAAATTACCTGGGATCAAATTTAAAGTAAGTTTATTTTACAAAATAAATGTATTTGACATGTGAGCTTCACTACCCTAATGACAGCATCTGAATTATAAGGATAGGATTCCAAATTGCCCAGCGTGCATACTGAACCCTGGCTGACTTCATACATGGTTATTTCCGAGTCCACTCTGATCATGTCTTTCTCCCTCAATGACTGAAAGGTTGTTTTGAGAATGCTGCTAAGTCGCTTCAGTCTGACTCTGTGGGACCCCAGAGATGGCAGCCCACCACGCTCCCCCGTCCCTGGGATTCTCCAGGCAAGAACACTGGAGTGGGTTGCCATTTCTTTCTCCAATGCATGAAAGTGAAAGGTGAAAGTGAAGTCTCTCAGTCATGTCCGACTCTTCGCGACCCCATGGACTGCAGCCTACCAGCCTCCTCCGTCCATGGGATTTTCTAGGCAAGTTTTGAGAATAGTGACTACTTAAAGAGATTCCTATCTAACATACCTAAGTGGTTTATTAAATAAAAAGAAAGCGAAAGCAACATGTAGCTTTATGGCTGCATTTTTGCTTTTATGGCATTTGGGTCACAACTACAATTATCTTAGTTGTATCTTTGGCTGCAAATGCAAGCTCTATTGTTCCTGTGAGGAGATACAAAACCCTTTAGGACAATTTCTTTTATGATGTGTCTTTCTAGGAACTCTCTGACAAACAGCTAGAATTGGCTATACTGAAAAGAGTTTTAAATAATGAGGCTTATGCAGTAGCCAAAATGTACTAGAATTTTAGGGTGGAGCTGCAGAAAGAAAAAAAAAAGTCAGAGCATAATCCATGTGAGATAATGAGATGTATTTAAAATCAGATTTCCCATAGTCTAAGAGTTACAAAACAAAATAAACTTTCAATCCATGCAGATGGAAGAAAATACTGGTATGAAGTCCTAAAAGGAAATATATTTCAAAAATAACATGAAGAGGAGCTCCCGTACGTAGTTAAGAACTGGTGACATATCCTACCTGAAAAAAAATTAAATTCATACTCACTCAAATAGAAAAAGGAAATGCCCAAAGTTACTAGCTCTCAGACTGATGGACAGGTCTGCATATTCTAAACTACTTTTCTAGGTTTACATCCTCCTAAGTCAGAAATGTAATCTGTTTACTCATTCAACATTTCTTGAGTATTTTCTGTGGCCAGGCACTGGGTATATTTTAGTGAGCTGAACGGGCTTATATTCTGATCAATTTAAATAGCCTCCTGCTGGGCTATAACAAAGCAAAAATAAATAAAAGTGAGTAAACAATCAGTAATGACTACTAACTAGTTCAATTAACAAGATTTGAAACCCTTAAATAGGATATTTATTCCACCTGCTGAAAATTTAGACTTAAGTAGAACAGAAAATAAGCCACTAGATAACCTCTGTATAAACAAAGCTCTCCATGGAGGAATGTGAGAACTAGAAAATTCTTTGTTTTGCAGTTTCAGTTTAAGTAAGATAAGAAAGTTTACAAAGAAGCAGTGTGTTTTGCTCAGTAGATAAAACATTAATCTAACTGTTGGCCTAGAAATAACATATAAAACTATAAATTTGTCACATGAAAGCTTTAAGGAAACAAGCAGCTCACAACATTGGTTATTGGTGGATTCGGTTAGACTGTGGATTTACCAGTATGTGGCAGAGAATTTTATGAGGATCCTTTTTTCACTGTTTTGAACAGAAATTAAGTAGCAGAACTTCTCCTTTACCTTCTGGAATTTAAGTCTAACGCATGCTGAAATGACTGTCAGCTCTTATACATGTAGCTCAAGTCTCACAGCAATGCAAAATTACCCATACAAATATGGTGCAATGGGCTGCACATGATTATACACACTGGATCAGAAAACAATTTACTTCTTGCTTGTCAACACAAAAGCTTTAGCATCTAATCTGAAATTTTATGAATTCATAAAAAAACGCACACCTGATATAGAAGATCCCCAGTTAGACCCATCTACAAAGCAAAAATAAATTATGCCAGCCATTTTTCACAACTGTCACTGAAAAAAATAACAACTGCAAAGCTTTAACTTAAGAATTTTGACTACATTAAAATACTTCCACTTGCAAAGTCTCAGCATAACACTATAACAAGAGATTCACTTTTCTTCAGAGAAATCAGAGGCAAAAATCATAGAGAACCTAGAAATGAATTTCAGTTTGAGGAACTCAAGAGTCACATGTGTAGTCCAGCCTGAATAAGACTTGAGTGACACATGGCGTGGGCTTCCCAGATGATGCTGGTGGGGAAGAACCTGCCTGTCAAAGCAGGAGACATAAGAGACATGGGTTCAATCCCTAGATTGGGAAGATCGCCTGCAGGAGGGCATGGCAACCCACTCCAGTATTCTTGCCTGGAGAATCCCATGGACAGAGCAGCCTGGTGGGCTACAGTCCATAGGGTCGCCAAGAGCCAGACAGGGCTGAAGTGACTTAGCACACTTGCAACATATGATGTTGCATATAACATATGCAACATATAACACGTTTCTAAGAGCAACTAGGAAACCCAATAACTGCCTGTGTTCTGAAGGAGATGCAGAGAAGATAAAGAGAATCTAAGTGGAGGAACAGTGAGTGAGTGGAGAAGATATGCTTCTTACCAGTTTTCAAGTCTCTAAGGCAATGGCTAGTATATGTGTTTAAACCCCAGGGCCTCAATGACAGAAACAGCCATATGGCAAGTCTTGCTCTGTCAAGAGTAACCTTTCTGCTCTCCATCTATCAAAAGACTAAGTGCCACCAATATTCAATTCTGTCATCTCTTTCATGAAGCCTTTCTTAATTTTCTCCAGGCAAAAAGTAGTCTCTCCAATTGATGTTCCTCCATAGAAACTTCTTCCTGTTCAATGACAAGTGTTATGTTGCACATTTTATCACAGCTAGTTTAATCTCTTAACTGTCACGAGTGTGTGTATGAGTGTGTGCGCGTGTGTGTGTGTGTGCGCGCGTGCATGCTCAGTCGTGTCCAACTCTTTGCAACCCTATGGACTGTAGCCCACCAGGCTCCTCTGTCTGTGCTATTTTGCCAGGGAAGAATACTGGAGTGAGTTGCCATGCCCTCATCCAGGGGATCGTCCCAACCCAGGGATCAAATCCATGTCTCTTGCATCTCCTGCATTGGCAGGCAGATTCTTTATCCCGAGCACCATCTGCGAAGCCCACGTTAGATTATAAGGTCATTAAAATAAGTAAATGTTTATTCTTTAATAACTTACTATGCCTAGATCAGTAAATTGCACACACTACATGCTCAATAGAAATTTACCATTTGTGAAAACATATGAAGGTTTGTTAAGGACATTTTAAAAAGTCAAGAGGAGCACAGCAATTCTACTTCTAAGAATTTACCCTAAGGAAACATTCACAAAGACATACAAAGGCTTATGTGTGCAGAGGTTCATTACAACATTATTCATAACTATAATGATTATGATGGCAATAATAAAAACAGTTACCATGTATTGTGTCCTTATTTTAAGTCAAGCACTGTGAAAGCACTTTATCTATATTACCTCACTTAATTCTCATAGCTGCCCTATAAGAAAAATATTATTATGTAAGCTCAGAGAAGTTTAAGGTAACTGTCCAAGGTCAAACAACTGGTATAAGATGGAGCTAGAATTTGAACCCAAAAGGTCTGACTCCAAAGTCTATATTCTTACTACATGTGTGGGTGCATGTCAAGTAGTTTCAGTCATGTCCAACTCTTTGTGACCCCAAGCACTGTAGCCCCAGGCTTCTCTGTCCACGGGATTCTCCAGGCAAGATTACTACAGTGGGTTGCCATGCTCTCTCCCAGGGGATCTGCCCGACCCAGGAACAGAACCGTGTCTCCCGTATCTCCTGCACTGGCAGAAGGGTTCTATACCACTACCACCACCTGGGAATTATATAGAGCTTGCCAAGCACCAAAGATTGTCCTAAATACTTCACACATCCATCCTCATTTAACGCTCATAAGAACCCTCTAAGGTCAGCAGCATTACTGTCCCCATCCTACAGATAAGGGAACTGGGACACGAAGGTTAAGAAACGGATCAGAGATCACGTAGACAAGAAACGGTGAGCCCTGTGTTTAATCCCAGACAGTCTAGCTCTCTTTTCCTATTTAAAAGAGCAAATGACTAGAACCTACCTACTCAAAGACTGGCTTAAATATAAATATTTATGAATGTATGAATGAAGAAGCAAAATGTAAAGGGCAAAAAGGCAGGGACTGCCAGTATCTCCATTTCTCCAAATTATTCCATCAGAATATACACATCATTTATCCTTTATTTTCACACATAAGGTTTATTTCTGTATCATATACATTCTAGAAAAGCTAGCATGGAATAAGAGAAAAAGCACATGGAAGGAGAATCAGAAGACCCGGGTTTCAGATCCAAGCTACTGCCTATTATCTTGGTGACATTAGTCAAAATCTTAACCTCTCTGAGCCCTTGTTTTTTCTTCTATAGTAAGAGTTCAGATAGAGTTTCTTCTTGGCATCAATATTCTATATAATCTCATGATAGTAGAGAAGATAACTTTTGTTCAAGTCAACACTTAAATTGCCCAATTAATATACAGTTAGGTAACAGCTTAAAAAAAAAAAAAACTTCAATGGAGTTTTAACAAAATTTATATGTTGTCCAGATAAAGTACCCTAAACATCTACTTCCAAATGTTTACTACGCCAGCATTAATTATAAGATTATTCTTGATATGCTTGCAATATGACTGGAGATGTAAAAGTATCCACATGCAGAGTTCAGCACCAATATGGATATAACAACTTGAGTTGTCTCTACTAATTTATCCCTAGCCTTCTGCTCCCCACCCCCAATCAAACTGTAAGAGCAAAATAAATTTCACATCTCTACAAACTATCTCCAGTCTAAGTCTCTGGCACTGATTTCTGTCCCAAACTTTAATATTGTAGCTCTATTTACTGGATGTTTCTCCTTTAATTGGCATTTTTCTAAGTCAGGTCCAGGCACAGTTTATTACTCCAACATCCTGATTCTCTACTTCAGGCTGTCACTAATTCCTAATCTTTCTTCTATTGGATTGTGGGTTATATTTAGCATGGGCAACATATGCACACAATACGTGTACCATCCCCTAATCTTTCACCCATGACAGACATCACTAACAGATCACAGAACTCCCTCGACTGAGCCCAGACACGGCTCTACGATCCATACTATTGTAGCACTCCAAGGAGCCATAGCCATTGGCTGGAGCTGGGATATAAGATGAAACCCAGTTCTCATCCCTGGTCTCCATACTGTTAACCATGACGAGTCCTGTCTCTTTTCTACGAGGCATTTATCATGGCACGACTGCACTACCGCAATAGTCCTCTAACCAGACTCTCCAGTTTATCCTTGCATCATCTCTCTCCAACCCAGTCGTCCTCAGTGGCTCCCCATTATCTGTCTGCAGGGAAAATAAAAACGTGTTCACCTCTGTCAGATGTTCAGGAGCCTCTACAATTTGGCCCAATCTTCCTTTCTAGGCCTGTCTCTCATAAGTCTCCAATATCAGGCCTTTTCAAATATTTCTCAGTTTCTAACTCTTCCATCAAACGAAATCTTGGGCAAAAAAAAACAGTAAGTTCAAATGACAAAAACATCACTGCCTGGGCTGAAACAGACGTAATGGTCCAGCAGCAGCATGCTACTCGGGGGGCCCTTTGGCTGCTCAGAAGGGGCTGAGGCTCTTCTGTAACCCACCACAAAGAACCAACCGCAGCCATGCTGGCCAGAGAACATGAAAATCCAAATTAAACTCCTAACCAGCACTTATTTATAAGCTCTTCTCAGACGACAAAACAAACCCAGGACGGAACTAATCAAAAGAGCCCAAACACTTAAGACCAGAGTCTAGCAAAACACACAGACACCCCCCCTCCCCATACATAAATTTAACATGATTTTCTTCTGCTCTGAAAATGTCAGTGCTCAGCAAGGGACAGGACAAGGTTAAGAGAATCTGACAGGAAGGATTGGATGGAGTTGAAAGCTGAAGTCCTGCAAGTTTATCTACACAAGCAGCACAAGTTCCCCTGGCATATTCCCAACTCAGCCCAACGCCCCGCAGCAACATAAGAGCAATAATTTTTTTAAACACCCTCATTCTGTCCTACCACATCTCATAATGTGTAAAGCCCAGCTGGATGGTATGTAGGATTTTGTCAAGCTGTCTTCAATCTTTAGCTTTACCTCCATTCCTAACAACTGAGCTGGCGAGCACTTAAGTTGCTGATGTTTATTTACATCCTGTTTTTTAAATATTCTTTCCAAGAAGCGCTTCTTGTTGACAGGGCCAGGGGCAGGGATGCCATTTGTCAGAGTTTCTTTCACCACGGTGCTCCTCACCCTACCAGAAGCTAAGAACAAGGGACCCTCTTGCTTTATCTCCCAGATGCTCAAGTATTTCTTTACTCAGTTATTTTTGGTTGCACTTCCATTTTATTTATTTATATTTGGAATTCTAAATTTACAAAGAAAATGTATATGCGTCTAACTGATTTCTCTGAAAATATAATCTGAAATTTTCTTCATTAGATTTTGTGGATGTCCTTTCTTTTTATCCCACATTCAGTACAGTATCTGTTGGTTATCACCACTGAAAGCAGACATCACCTCTGATGAATCCTTTTGCTCATATGAATCGTATTATTCTAAAAAGTTCCTCTTCCTAGAAATCCTCAGTTTGCAAGCTAGACAGGGACACAGAAAACACAGTCCCCTCTCCAGTATCCACGTGCAGTTTAGCATTATCCCAGATAGCCTTATTAGCCCCACACTGATGCACTGGGTTTCCCAGATGGTAAAGAGTCCTTCTGCAATGCAGGTGACTTGGGAGACTCAGGTTTGACCCCCGAGTCAGGAAGATCCCTTGCAGAAGGAGACAGCAACTTACTCCAGTATTCCTCCCGGGGAAATCCCATGGACAGAGAAACCTGGTGGGCTACAGTCCACGGGGTTGCAAAGAGTCAGACACGACTGAGCATGAGCGTGCATGTGGCAGGACTTGTCTTCAGAAGTTTTGGGTTTGGGGACTGTACATGAATGCCAATGTGAGAATAAGCAAGATGGGTAAATTTTACAATACACCACAAAAATCAACTCTAAATAATTTTAGGAACCCACTGTCAAAAGACATTCCACAAAGATTCATTTCTGTTGGGGTGAATAATGAGCTGACCAGCATTCTTTTCGGAACTCCACTTTTCCCTGGCTTCTTTGGGATGAATAGAAGCTGCCAGGGAGAGGCCTAGATTGGGCCAGATGGGGAGATGGACTCCCCTCTGGAGTCCTCCAGAATCCATCATGTTTCATGAGGACTTTTATATTTTGTTTGTCATTAAATTGCTCTGGTTTGGGGTGTTCCTGGCATCTAGTGGTTAAGAGTTTGCCTTCCAATGCAGGGAATGTGGGTGTGATCCCTGGTCGGGGAACTAAGATCCTTCTTGTCTTGCAGCTAAAAAACCAAAACATAAAACAGAAGCAATATTGTAACGAATTCTAAAAAAATTGTTCAGGTTTGGGTTAATGACCATTACTAGAAACAACTGCTAGCAAACTCTTCAAAGTAATTCCTTCTATCTGATTAGATTATGTACAGCCCTATATATCCCCTACCTCGTCAGGGGAAAATACCTATGCTATGCTATGCTATGCTAAGTCACTTCAGTCATGTCTGACTCTGTGCGACCCCATAGACAGCAGCCCACCAGGCTCCCCCGTCCCTGGGATTCTCCAGGCAAGAACACTGGAGTGGGTTGCCATTTCCTTCTCCAATGCACGAAAGTGAAAAGTGAAAGTGAAGTCGCTCAGTCGTGTCTGACTCTTAGAGACCCCATGGACTGTAGCCTACCTCGCTCCTCTGTCCATGGGATTTTCCAGGCAAGAGTACTGGAGTGGGTTGCCATTTCCTTCTCCAGAGGATCTTCCCGACCCACGGATCGAACCTGGGTTTCCCGCATTATAGGCAGATACTTTATCGTCTGAGCCACCAGGGAAGTCATAGAAGTATACATTTTCAATGCAACACCAACCTGAGCCAGGGGTATGAATAAGTAAAACTATACTCACTGCCAATACATCTATCCATGATAGACTGCTATTAACAATCCAAACTTCTAAGCAAAAGACACCTAGCTTACTCGTAATGTTGCAGCGCATCAGCCCCTCTCAGAGCTTCTTCCCAGCATATGTCTCACTCCCCTCCTTCACCATTACACTCACCCATTCAATAACCTAACGAGACTGACATAAAGCAGAGAGCAGGTGTGTGCAATATGTTGTTTGCGTCTCCCCACTTGGAGTTATTAGCACCTCCCATCACTCAATTTGGCAGGTCCATTTTAATATTAGCATCACACACAAGCTGCATCCTTGAGAAAGGAGGCCGTTTCAGACTTTTCTGGTGAACTATTACTCAGATAATAGAACAGTTATTTCATGTCATTATAAAATTAAACTTTACCTTTGGGTCTTGAAAAGGCTAACAGTTCAACTTCCCTTTTTGACATGCAGGAAGATAAGATTCTTCTGACATGAAAATAGGAAAGGGCATTTGTAAGCACACTGACAGTTTTACTAGGCCGCTCAGGGCAGTGTATTATTTTCTTCAACTGTAACAGCATATGTACACTAATATACTTTTAGACACTGTACCGTATTACCCATGTGAAGCAAGCTGAACTCCCTTTCTTTGCCATGCTACAATAGTTTCACATCTCAGTTATGTACCTCCAAAGTAGGTTTCAGAATCATTCACAATGTCAACTGCATATTATGGCTGAGCTTTCAACAACAGTTTTGTCCATCACACACAACTACAACCCGTTTTAAAAGAAAGAAAGACATCCGACAAAGTGGGGCATGAAAAATAAAATTAATATAATGCTCTGCTTCCTTTTATACAACATTATGTATTTTGAGGGAGTTCTTCAGAAACGTATTCAAAAGAAGGGAGCATTCATTTCTGGAAGTTAATTACATTTTATTAAGTTTCAAGTTTCACGGGAATTCAGTTTGAGTGGTTAGGCTGTGCTTGAGGACTGAAAAGAGAAATCACACCCAGAATTATTTGCTAAAGGTGAGGTGGGTTCATAACACCTCTGATATTTCTAGATAAACTTTACCAGAACAAAGTTGCTGTGAGTAAAAAGATCACTATTAGAAGTTTTCTAAGTTTGCTAATAAAGATGGCAAATTACCAGGCTGAAATCTGTCATTTGTTAATCAAATTGAATAGTAATTCCTTCCTGCAGACACACGGAGAAGACAAATTATCAATTTCTGTAAATCATAATTAGTTCAGAGGCAGATTCCAATTCTCTAAAAGATTAGCTCAGTGTAGTTTAAATGAAAGGCACTCAGTTACCATACACATTGTAGAAAACCTGAGCCTTCAACTGAGGTACTTGAATCTTGGATTATGACCACTTGAAGGTTTGCAGTAATAATTCAAAACGCTTTTACTTTGTTCTCTTCGCTGAGGCCAATTTTCACTAAGTGTGCAGGCAAGGGACTGGGGAGACAAGTGTTCACCGCAGTTCTCCTCTGTGCTGTTTGTGCCCCAGCCTGGATGGATGGCTTGGCTGCCACTGAGGCTCCGGGCCCTTTCCAACCTTTAATTTTCTTTAAGAGTGGATAAGCGTCCTGAGCAAAACGGCTCACCACTGCACTTGAGGTGCTTACTTAAAAAGAAATAAAACATGATTAATTTCAAGGGCTTTACAATTAAAAATATATGACAGGAGGGTTGTCTGGGCAATTTAACTACATCGGGAAGGGTCACAGGGCTACGAAGTTTGAGAAACTCTCAGCGAGCCTCAGCGCGTGGATTCGCTATCACTGGTAGCATCTTAGATTATTAAAAGGGACATGCTAATGTGACATTTTACTATTACAAAGGAAACTCAGTACTAAAATTAGAGCATAAATCAGGCAGATATGCTTCCAGACATGCAATCAACTCTGTCTTCCACTCATTTTCTTCTATGCATCAAGAAGTTATATTAAATTTCATTTTGTATTTATTTATTAACTATGTGTGGCACTCCTTCCTAAGTTCAATGTGAGGAACAAAAATTTAGCTACATTCTCGTAAAACATCCCAGGAAAGATGAAGTTTAATGCAGACAAAGGTGGACGATTATGGTGTCACAAAAATATACTTTCCAAATCAAGACTAAAATATAAACCTATTAGTTTTGAATATTTATCCAGATTGCATTTCATATGCAAGAAAGCTCTCCTTTTTATGGCAAGAAAGTATCTACACCCATAAAACAGTAAGATTTGTCTTGGAAAAAGAGCCTGACAGCCCAACCAATTCTGTTCTCAAAACAATGGCTAGTTTGCGGGTATAAATGGCAGACAACATAAAGTAAATCACTGTCATGAAATAATAATTAGCATTGTAAAAATAACCTCCACTGCCTCAGCTGACTAATGCACAATCCCTGCTCAAGCCCATATTTCAAGTCTGAAAGTCACCAAATGAAATTAGCACTTTGGTTCCAAAGGCGGATTCTGTTGGTATTTTTGCCTGGAAGGAAAGGGAAACCATTTCAGACCTTCTCACTAATCCAAAATAGCAAAAACTTGTCATCTTTGTGGCTTAAAGGGAAAGCTGTTCCAGGGCTTGGCAGAGAAGATCATAGTTCAGTCCAACAACATTCTCCTCCCTCTCGTCCCCATCCCACTGGTCTAGGTCCTCCCATCAGCAGAGGGATTAATGATGCATTTCTCACTCAGATGGTACATGTCCACAGAACTGTGAGGTTGGGCAGTTCGGTGACAGAGTCCTTAATTACAAGGTCAAAATCATGGGCGTGACACCCACGTGGACCAATTTGTTTTCATCTGTTTCACTGCCTTACCATCTTTAGTGCTAGCCATCCAATCACAGTCGCATGCTGTTGGTCAAAAGGTGATTCAGGAAGTGCATGAAAATGGTTCAGTGGATCCCAGTCACCAAAGGGAGGGAAGAAGGAAGATGGAAGGGAGGAACGGAAGAACCACAGAGAGAAGGACCCTGCAAAATCTTAAAAGCACTCTGCCTTCCTGTCTCAGAGCCTATGACCACTATCTTTCTATTTAAAAGGACAACATATTCAGGCCATATGTATTTAAACATCAAACAGGGATACACAGTGATAACAAAAATGGCTAGCTAGCTAATTTATTCTGAGTTTGCCCTATACTAACTTTCAAAAAATTAACTAAATCTATACAAAATTAAACAATGCTTATGAATTAAACACTATATTTCATGCCTTAAAAGAACTCAGCACATTAGCAATTAGCATTTTCTTTGTTTTGAATTCATTGAATTTATATCACCCTTCCACACTGTTTAGCTAAAGCAAACAAAAACAAGAAAATCACATTATTCTTTCTAAGCCATATAAAAGTGATCTGGAAAGTCACGTTTAAAATCGCTATCATGGATTAGCTTAAGGCAATTATTTCACTTGCTGCATTCTTTTACGAGAAGTTTAAAAAAAAAAAAAAATCAAGCTTCTTGCCTAACAAGAAAAATGAAATCCCATTAGTTGTGTCTCCAGTGTATATTAACATTCCTTTTGTTTAGAAAGGTTAATATCCCCCAAATAAAGGAGCATACAGTGCCTGTTAAAATAATTACATCATGACATTTTAGAAAGGTTGGCAGACGTGGTTCCAAGCAAAGAAACAAACAAAAGTAAAAGCGAGTACTTTTTAAAATATCCATGACTTCAAAAAAAGGAAAGCACTGGAAATTCCACCATGTTTGCAATTTCCTGCCAGCTTGTCTGAGGTCTGGTATTTGGCTTTTCTCCCTCATCCTCAATATCTTTCTGTCATAGAAACTTAGGAAGGTGTATCTTCATGCTCTAAATCAGATGCTCTATTATCTGAAAAGGAAACTACAAATCTGACAACAAAAGAATTTCACAACAGATAGGTGGCTGAAGCATGAGGTACCAACATAAGCCCAAGTATTTCATGGCCACTTGGGAGTCCCGAAGGACAGTATTTAATGTCCTTAAAGAAAAAATAGCTTTTCTATTCTAGGCAAGTTGATCTGAAGGCCCAGCATCATTAAGACTGAAGCCAGTGAACAATTTAAGTCTCCAAACTCACTCCTCTAAGACCTAAAAGAAAGTACTTTAAATTGTATGCAAATAGAATGTAGTACTCTGATTCTGATGCCTGAGGCAGAAAGACACAAGTCTCCACATAAGTAAAACAAATTATTAATCTCTCAAACCTCTGGATTTAGCAAACATTTTTTAAATCAAAAATAGGCACATCAGTAATATAAAACCTAACTGGCTCTCCCTCTCTAGGGCATGAAAGCCCCTCTGGAGCTCTAGAATAGGGTGGCCTGTTCTTCCACTGCTCCCAGGGAGACAGTCAGTAAAACAGGCAAGACAAAGGTGAGGAGAAAAACAATGGTTTTCCCCACCAGCACTTAAACCATAGAAAGCTGCCTCAGTTAATGATGCCTCAGCCTCTGGACTGCAGGTCAGTGAATCTAATTGAACAAGTGCTTTAAGAGGCTTATTAATATTCCCAAAAGTCACAGAATGTTTAACAACGGAAATTCCCAATAACACCCGTAACAAATTGTACATGTGCAGTGGTGAAAAGGATTCTGCCTAAAGAATCCAGGGGGGAAAAAAAAAAAAAACTCATAAAAAAAAAAAAAATTACAGGGCCCCAAGTTACCATAACAAAAATTCCCAAATAGTATAAATCTACAGAAGGGAATTCAGTGCAGCATCTCAGCCAAGAGTCTCACGACAGACCTTAAAGGAAAGTCTATCTCAGCTTCGTACAAAGGGTAGATATCCCTTCGGCACAGGGCTTTTCAGCATTGAATGATGCCACTGCGTCCAAGCTCATGCAAATGCAGCGCCCTGCGCGCAAGAAGCAATCCCTGCACACTTGTTGAATGAACGAATGCACGAACAATTTATACGGAATAGTCTTCCAAAACAGCCTCTAGCACCTCTAAATTGACACAGGCTATGTAGAGTGCTGGCTGAAATAGATGGATTACTTTTTTTTCCCCCAGAAGCCAGATAAGAGCACATCTCCCGGAGAGAAAAAAAAAAAAAAAAAAAAAAACTAGAGAGTGAGCAAAACTCATTTCTCTTCCATATTCAAGGAGCATGTTTTTCTTAATAAGAAGAGAGAAAATGATGATGATGATGGTGCTGGTGGTGGTGGTGGTGGTGGTGACGGGAAACACATAGCATTTGTTTGGTGCTGGGCACTGTTTGAAGTATCTTATACGAATTAACTAGTTTCACCCACTCAGTTGCCTGTGGACAGCAAGGAGATCAAACTACTCAATCAACTCTGAATATTCATTGGAAGGAAAGATTGAAAGCAGGAGGAAAAGGGGGCAACAGAGGATGAGATGGTAGGATGGCGTCACTGACTCAATGGACATGACTTTGAGCAAACTGAGATAGACGTTGAAGGACAGGGAAGCCTGGTGTGCTGCAGTCCACGGGGTCGCATTGAGTAGGACACGACTTAGCGACTGACCAACAACAACTGCCTGTGAAATTGGAATTAGTATGCCCATCTTTCGGCTGAGTTGAGACAGAACTAAGTTTCGTTCAACTAGTGCCTGGCACAGCCAGACTGCAAGGCCAGACGGTTAGCGCCAGAGCGTGTTACACTATTTGTAACAGCACTGGTTCAATAGAACTTTCTGTGATGATGGGAATGTCGACATCTGCACTGTCCAATACAAAAACCACTAGCCATGTGTAGCTACTGAGCCTTTGGGTGTCACAAGAGCAACTGGGGAACTGAAGTTTTCATTTTTACTTAAGTCTAAGTGTAAATAGCCACATGCTGCTACTTACACTTCAGTTTCATTCTATGACATAGACAATGTTCAGCTAATGAAATATAAGATGCTGTAGATGTCACCCTTTGTGAAATCATCTCTTAGCAATTTTCTGCCTCTGAGTTCACAAGTCAAAGTTCAATAACTACTCATTTTGCCATAGAAGTGATAAAAGTATTCTGACATACATAGAGTCTTTGATAATTTGTGTCATATTATCTATATTTCCTACAAGCATATCTGTTTGTTGGTGGGGGGTGATGGAGTCAACAGAAATTATTTTCATTCTAAGTAGTATTTCTCAAACAATCTTCCAGGAATCTTTCATCTAATTCATTCAAAAATATTACCGGGCAACTACTATAGGCTATGACAAGGATAAACACAAAATATTACAAAAGCACATTGTTATTGCTGTTCAGTCACCAAGTCGTGTCCGACTCTTTGTGACCCTATGGACTGTAGCATACCAGGCTTCCTTCATTATCTCCCAGGGTTTGCTCAGATTCATGTCCATTGGGTCGGTGATACCATCCAAACATCTCATCCTCTGCCGCCCTCTTCGCCTTTTGCCTTCAATCTTTCCCAGTGTCAGGGTCTTTTTCAATGAGTTGGCTCTTCTTATCAGAAGCAAAGATGTACAGAAGCTATACTCACATACTACATACACATTTTTTTTTTGGTCCAAAATTTGACACATAGTATATATCCAGTAAATGTCTCATTTCATTTGAATCTTTGTGATGGTCTCTGTCCTGGGCTTCCTTCCTCTAGTATTGGCCCTTTAAAATCCATCTTTCACAAAACTCTCAGAATGAATTTCCTAAAATGTAGATCTGACCTGGGTACACTTCCGGTTAAAATCCTTCAGTGAGTTCTCACTCTTATAAAATCCAAGCTCCTTAGTATGGTACCTCCTGGACACAGTAACTTAGCCAGGGATGATCTTTCTAGCCTCATCACTCACTTGAATCTTTTGGGGAATTAATAAACATCTTGCAAAATTCTGTTTATATGTTTGTAGACCTTAATTTTTTCAAGGAACCCTACATTGTATATCTCCAGAATTGAGCACAATAGTTCTCAGGCAGTAGGCATGAAGAGACACTTATTGAACTAAATAAAATATAAGAAAAATGATAAGGACAGATGGAAGTTATATTTGCCATAATGGATACAAAGAACTTGTAGACTGCTCTGGGCTGACAGGAAAAGGAATAAAGAATAAATCGGAAAGACATTCTAAGGGGCACGTGAGCTACAGCAAATTTTAAGCAAAGGGAATATCACAAACATTATCAATTATCAGCTCATGTCATATAACAGGAGTCAAGAGAATAAAACATGTATCCCATTTTTTTCCATACCATCCACTTTTACCCACTGCCTTTCTAGATACCATCCAGCTCATCTCCAAGAAAGTAGGATTTTTTCCACCTATAATGAGAGCACAGAGTCTACAGCACTGAGGTTCCAAGTGGATAGGCACTGGGTGTTAAAGGTTCGGCACCTGTTTTGAATACTCCCTTTAACCTCTTGCTTCGTGGCTTCATGTAGTAAGCAGAGGTAGAAAAGGCTCCATCTCTTGAGGCAGACTGGCTGTCCTATTTGTACTCACTTTGACTTCAGAGCTCTAGCTGTTCCTTCTCTCTTCTCAGTCTCAGTTTGTCTTTAGTGTGGTTGCCAAAAAGCAGTAAGATTCCAAGATTAAGACTTGGAACAGACAGAGGGGTTGAAGGCATCCCTTGCGTTCAAGCCTAAACCACCGATCCTATCTAGCTTCTATCAGAGCTCTGCACTGCAGTCTCGGATACTAGTACTTAAGATTCCCATCCTGTACCTTCTTGCTCTGGAAAGAGAGGGTAGTAAGTGGATGAGCTGATTGACAGGACAGGGTCTGAACCTACCTGGGTCCCTGGATATCTCATCCCAATCCCTAACAACTAGAAAGAACTGAGGGTTCAATTTGTAAGGATTGTAGAGTGAAGGCAAATAGAAGATGAGGCTGGATAACTAGATTTGGTTCAGACTGACTACCAACCTAAGTAAATTTTAGTCTCTAGGTCAAAGCAGTGAAGCTTTGTTTATTTAGAATCATGAACTGGACAGAAAAAGCCTAGTGCATATCATATAGTCAATAATTAATAAATATTTAATCTGGCAGCTACACCTAACCTGACCTGAAAGCAGAAGAGACTGAAAACATCAAGGAAAACACTTACAAGGCTATTATACTCTGGTGTGAAGAAAGATTTTTTAAATTATTGAAGAGGGTTAACTGTTATATAAAATGAAACTATCATTTACTGAGGACCCACTATGTGCAACCATTATGCTGATCATTATTTTTCTTAGCCTTCACAAGTCTACAAACTAAGCATGATGATTCATGCTTTCAAATTAAAAAAATGAAGGCCCTGAGAATGTGTAACTTACCCAAGGTCTCACAGCTGATAGGAGATAAGCAAGCTTAGATCTGTCTGCAGTCTCGAACCAAGGACTCTTAAGTACCTACGCAATCCTGATTCTCAAGTCTTGGGAATCAACTGCTCAAAGCAGGACAAGGGGGAGGAACAAGAAATACTACTGAGGTTTCTGAGCATTTTCTGATGGACCTTTCAGTTAAGTGAGCCAACAGTTTCTAAAGCTGACTGTATAAAGGGCCTTGATCAAAGTCCTGGAGACACAAACTTTAATGTGACATAATCTCGGCCTTTAAGGGATTTGCAAGTGGCCAGATAATTACAATTTAAGATAAACTAAACCCTAAATAGCAACAGGGAGGTCATGAGAAAAAGCAAGTTTATGTGCATAAAAAATTTCCCTGGAAACTATAGCAGTATGGTAACTAGAATTTTTCAAAAATACTGAAATTAAGGATAAACACCTCAGAGTCTCCAGAGTGTTTCTCGATATCATTAAAACGAAGGACTCTCTACAAATTAGTGATCATTAACTTAATTATAACATATTATGCATTCATTTTACTCACCGCCGATACACTGCAGAAAGGATTTCCCTAAACATCTCTAATGTATCCACCTATGTCAGTTAAAAGGAATCGTGTCCGTGCTAATTTCCCTTCTACTTGAACAAAAACACTTCTATGCATCTTGGAGAAGTATAATTTGGAGAAATGACACTAATTGAAATTATCAAACCCCCAAACTTTCAGCATTTTCCATCCAGAACAGAAAGATAAGGAAATAATTAATTCAAAGGTCATCTCAAGAGAAACCAAGAGAAACCATTTCTAGGCAAACTACCTAGAAATCAAAAACTAAACCGACTTAATTCAGCTTCAGATCTCATGCTTGCACACACACACACACATACAGTCACATGCACAAACTCAGAAATTGGGTTAATCACTAAATTATTCTCTTATACCTTGTGAATTTTTACAACTCTCTTCCTGAAGTACGTTATTCGTTATATAACTCACATGGGAGAAGCAGTTACTATGCCCATTTTATAAAATAAGAAATGAGGGCAGTAAGGCCAAGCAACTTGACCTAAATAACCTGTGATTTTGGCAGAGCTGACAAGTCAATATAAAAGGATTAACAATTCTGATGCTTCTAATATCTCCAAAAGCAAAACTACAGGCAGAAAGGACAAATTCCCTCCATGAAAGCAGAAGGCATTTATGAATGTACCATATATTAGCCATACTTAACACAGACCCTGGCAAGGAATGTGGCCTTGACAAATAATTTCTGAATGAATAGATGGACAAATAAGAAAATGCCAATGAATGATGCATCTAATGAATGGTACATTATACTTTTTTTAAAAAATGGAGCTATAAAGCATAGTTGTTTTTTTTTTTTTTTAAGTAGCACTTAAAGAAAAAATAGCAGTCCACATAAAATCCCAAAGTGACCACCTACCTAGTAGTATATAAGAAATGACACCACTGTTCAGGAACTACTCCTTTCAAACTCAAAAAATGTTGGCAGCTTTTGTAACTTTAATGTACTACCATTAAAGACACATACACACAAACCGGAGATAAATGGATGTTATAACAGGCTTAAAAAAAAAAAACATAATTACCTAAAAAAGAAAAAAAAGTATGTATTTTCAGCAATGTATCCATTCTTTGTATTCTACAATTCAAACAGGATGGGTATTATAACCAAAAGGGGAAAAGAATGTATTCCAACCATGTTATAATAGTACAATGCAAACATTTTTGTAATCCCTTTTTGGAATTCTAATGTTAGCTTACAAAAATCCACTGGCTTTTAGAAGACCCTTACAAATAACACAACTGTGAAGGAAATTTAATGTACGCTTTCTTCTCCCCTCCTGGCACAAACTCACAACACAACAAGGGAGAGAGGACCTGCTCAGGAGCCCCCCACTGGAGGTGTGGGCAAAAGCCCACCTGGAAGGGCTTTCCTCTGCTTGCCTGGCCCCGCACCTCATTCAGGTTTCACGTAGTACAAACAGAGCGACATGTAACATGTCAACTTTGCTCTGTTAATACTGGGAAAATAAACAAAAGGAAAAGGGTTTTCCTGGAAGAAGACCTTTCAGCACCAGGTTCATTCATTCATTTTTAAATGTTTACTGAGTGCCTATTGTGTGGAAGGTGAAGTGCCAGGAACTGAGTCTTACATTCTTGCAAATTTCCCTGTCACAGCTTCATAAAAATCCACATAAGCCATAAAGAAATGCCACAGAGTTCAAGGGCAAAGGTTATCACAGACTAACTCAGACAGCTTGCCCTTAGCTGCCCCTCCACCCTCAAGCCAGTGATGTCCATCCAGCATGTTACCTAACTATTCCGAGCACTGTTATCCTTTCTGTTAAATGGGGCCCAAAAGATTGTCTATCTCAAAAAGTACGTTGAGAAGCTTAATAAAATATCTTAGCGAAGTACCTGGCACATAGCCAGTGATCTGTGCATGAGGGCTGGCTGTGTGTCACGGGACATGAGTGCCATGTCCCTTCAGGCACTCACCACACTGAGATGAGTCCTTAGTAGGTTCCACTCACAGGAAACACTGAGGACACAGAAACAAAATAGCAAAAGCCTACCTTCCTGGAGCTTACAGTCTGGTATAAGAGAAAGATACTGAAGAAATTAGTGGATTATAAGTAATAGCCATAAAAATGCATTTTCCCTAGCAACTTTATTAAGGTGTAACTGACACACAGTTGACTCCATATATGTAATGTACATGGAGTAACATACACAGCACAGCTGTGAAACCATCACCACTATCCAGATAATGAATTGACACGCCGGCCCCTGAATGTCCTTGTACACACTCGGAATCCCTCCTTCTGGGACCGCCACCTCCCCATCACCTCTCAGTCATTAATCCTTTTTTTTTTTTCTCACTGTAGTTTCTTTTGCATTTTTCTAGAATTCTACATAACAAGAATCATAGAATACGTACTCTTTTTACCTGGCTTATTTCACTCAGAGCAATTACATTGAGATTCATTCATGACGTTGTTTATTCGCTAAGCCGTGTCTCTTTCGCTACCCCATGGACTGTAGCCCACCAGGCTCTTCTGTCCATGGGATTTCCTAGGCAAGAATACTGGAGTGGGTTGCATTTCCTTCTGCAGGGGATCTTCCCCTCCCAGAGATCAAACCCACATCTTCTGCTTGGATTCCTTACCCACTGAGCCACCTGGGAAATTCTCATTCATATTTCATCAGTAATTTTAAAACACACTAGACAAGAGGGTCATTTCATCTACTCCACCACACACAAAACTGTACCTTTTGCTTCAAATCTCATCTCTCCCACTAAATTCACCCCTTTAAACCCCGAAGAGTACAAATCAATCTAGAATTAACCACTTTTCAAAAGGGTTGCCTCCCAAATACAACATGCTGAATACTTTCTCCCCATTATTCAGTGTTTCACATTCCCTTTGAGAATTTCACACGGACCACTCTTTTTACTGTCAGAGCAGAAGGAGAAATGTTTTTTGTTTCTCACATCAAGTAGGCAAAACTAAGATGAGTAATCTTGAATCAATTATCAAAGCAGACTCTCAGAATAGCTCTGTATACATATATGCATTACCATTTAAAAAAATATTACAAAATAAGAGACAATCTGTATGGTTTATCATAAAATGGTGGGGATTTTTGAGAAACTATTCCATCAGTGTTCTAGGATCTAAAATGTTATTCCTATGAAGACTGACTATTTTCTAGCTGAGTGCTCAAGTACACTGCTCAAAGGCATGGGCTTCCAATAGACAACTAGGTAATGTCAGGATATAAAATCTGGATTAAAAATTATCTTTCAACATGAAATTTCTTATAGTTCTAACTAGTGTCATATACCAAGGTGAGACTATACATTTCAAGAACTAAGTACAATGGTTGGTACATGATAAGTACCTCCATAGAAGATCAGCCCAAAGTAAAGGTAAGACATAGTCATACTGCAAGCCTCCTTAGAGATATGGGTCCTTTTCTTGATTACAATGAATCCTACATTTTCATTGACTGTCTTTTTTCTGCCCCCACTGTGGTGGGATGCAGACCTTTCCCAACCAGGGATTGAATCTATGTCCTACAGCTGAAGCGTGGAGTCTTAACCACTGGACCACCAGGGAAGTCTGTGGATCCTACATTGCAGTCATTCTAAAAAATTGCACGTCCCCCATGTATTCAGTCCTGAGCTAGATGGCCAATAAATAATTTACTGAGTGCTTCCTGTGCCTAGCACTGAATAAGGCTCTTTTACACACTGCTGCTGCTGCCAAGTCACTTCAGTCGTGTCCGACTCTGTGCGACCCCATAGACGGCAGCCCACTAGGCTCCCCCGTCCCTGGGATTCTCCAGGCAAGAACACTGGAGTGGTTGCCATTTCCTTCTCCAATGCATGAAAGTGGAAAGTGAAAGTGAAGTCGCTCAGTCTTGTCCGACTCCTAGTGACCCCATGGACTCCAGGTGGTGAAGTGGTAAAGAATCCACATGCTGTGCAAGAGATGGAAGAGATTTGGGTTCAATCCCTGGGTGAGAAAATCCCCCAGAGAAGGAAATGGCTCCAGTATTCTCACCAGGAAAATTCCAAGGACAGAGGAGTCTGATGGGGTTGCAAAGAGTTGAACACATCTGAGCACACATACACACAAGACAAAATGATCCTGACTCAAACTTTGTTGAATGCTCCAAATTTCTTTAGTTTAAATACACACACACACACACACACACAGGCTTTGTACTGTTCCAAACACAATTCTTCTAGTAGGGTTAAGTTTGAAACTCTCGAAAATAAGTCATACACTAAAAAGTGTACCGGGATCTTTCAGTTCCTTGGTCTCTTTCACTCAAACTTATTTTGAGAGGCTTGAACTACAATCACATTAACGGCTGGATCTATTGTTGTTCGTTGGGTACCTACTACATGCCCAGCACTGCTATGTCAGCTGGCTAAGAAGATTAATCACACAGAGAAGGGCATACATAAGCCTTTCTTTGGCAACAAAATAATACACCTGTTATTTTGACTTTTTGCTTAAAGCCCATAGAAAAAGCTGACAGTGATGTTGCACTTGAAATTGAAGACTCACAAAGCAGCCAAACTGTATAAACACAACTACAATACAAATGAGCTACTTGAAAACAACGAGCTTTTTGCTGACTTTGTGGCTGCATCCTAACCAAAAATATACGGTGAAATTAAATTATCTTGCTGATCAAACTTTTCCATTCTTAGGCATAGATGAAATTCAGGAGCATTTGCCAAAACCTGCTAACACTGCTTACGTGATTATGAATGGTAACGGGGACTGCACATGAACTCCATCCAATGAGTAACTGGAGAGAGAAAACCACACACACACACACACATTCCAGATAAAATCCTAGAATGAAATGCTGACACCCAAAAGCCGTGCAGGTTCAGTGACTGCAGCAGACGAAAATATTTCAAAGCTAGATACATTTCCTGTTGCAAATTCCTTACATTCCATGACAGAATCCTAAAGGCCTAGAGCAGCCTGGCAGTCTCGGGTTGTGCTGATGCACAGAAAGGGAACTCTAAGTGTGTGGTCGAGCTGTCAGCAGAGCCCCTAGACCAAACACCGCTGAAAGCGAAAACAAGTGTCTGGGAGGCACTTCACAGGTTTTCAAAGAAAGACTGATGACTGTGACCTTGAGCCCCTTCTAAAAGGTATTCTTTCTTTAAAGTCTTACTGGGCCCCTGCAGCCTACTCGTAAGATTCAACAAGAATTTATTTTTTTGAGATTTTCATTTGACAGTAAGATGAAGCTGCCTGGGTACATTTGTGGTCCTCCTGGCGATCACTAATATTTACCAAGTAGAAATGGACTTGGCCTTCAAAGTACTCAAGGTATATTTTAACCTATAATTTACATTTTGACTAAGAATCTCTAAAAGACTGTGTCCAAATGTAATTGGGAATGCTCTGCTTCTTGGATTTCAAATTCTGCTAAAATGACAAAAGGCTGAGGGGCATGGGGTGGGGTTGGGGGGACTTCACTAAAAAATGAAAAATAAAACAGCACCCAAGCAAGTAAAACACCATTCATATAGCATAAGACACTGAATCCCCCTCCATATCTACTATTTGTCTCTGAAATATCATTAAACAGGTACTACGACAGTCTTCCACACATGCAAAGCTGGGTATGCTGGTAATTCTCTTACCAGAGAGAAATCAGTAGGATTATAATGAAGTAGCAGTCAGTGATGTAGTTAACCTCCAGCTCATAAAGGAAATCAGACTGTATAACTCAGATTCTACCTATGACTAGCCAGGACTCATTGGAAACATTTTAAGAGTCCCAGAGTAGATTCAGCACTGGAGTCTCTGAATGTCTTGAGTGACCTGTGTCTTGTTGAAGGTGACCCTGAATCGTGTATACAGCCATTATTTATGACTGCTTATAGTTCACCATATTTTGCATCTAAGTGAGAAGGAAGCAATTCTAAGAACTGAATTTATGCCAAGAAAAATCCATACCGTATCTTCAGATTGTGCATGCCTTGGGGCACATGTGCACCCATGCCCACACGCACCTGCACACACACACACACACACACACACACACACAAGCAAGCAACACTGTCCCAAATCACATACTCAAACCTGATCCTTCCACGTCCAAAACAGGCTTAAACTCTGTTGGTTCAGTATGGGTATAGCTTGGTGCAGTATGTCTCATTTACATGACGGAGTAATATTATTCAAAAACAAGTTCTAACAATAGCTTGTAATAAACTCTTCACTGAGGTTAATGATGCCTACCCCTATGGAATACTGATGAGGCAGAAATGCCTAAGAAGCACTTGGTATAAAATAAAATGAAATCAGATGCCAAAACATGGTCAGCCCCCTTTGCCCCCATCTTGTACCACTGAGAATTAACTAGATTAGCCATTTGGAATGTTGATTCTCAAAATAATATACCTCAATACCAGAAAACTGACAGTTTTGTGTTTTACCTTTTAAACCTGACAAGGTTTTCTTACTATCTTAACTTCAAGAGAAAAAAGAGCAAAAGGCAATTCCCACAGGCCTCAAGAGTACTGAGACCTAGTCAACAAAAATAGTTTTAATTACAGATAAATTTGTGGTTTAGCTGGTAGGAAATTTACTGAAAATTGTTCTAGGGAAATGCTTGGAGAATAACAGTATAAACCGATTATTAGAGTTTGTCTTTTTTTTTTTTTTAAAGTATCTCTATAATACAGTCTTCCATATCTAGGCAGATCTTGTCAGAGACAGATGGCCTAAGCCTGTATTTAACAATGAATGATTAAAAGCAAAGTAAAAGAGGCTAGATACTATTTAATCCTTCTTCACAAATAAGCATCAATAAAGCTATGAGGTCATTGAGTATTTTTATGCTTATAACCTCAAAAGAAGTACACCTTATTGCTTATCCATAGTTCCATCATCACTCTTGCAAATCCCATACAGGAATTCATTTTATTAGACATCGACACAAGGGGTCTTATCCAGAAAGTGCAGTGCCACTGATCTTTCATTCAATAATCAAGCACCTACTACGTGCCAGGGGAAAGGAACACAGAGAAAGCTGCCATTATCTGCTAAAGGATCTGAATTTAATGTTTATCTCATTCAATCATCTCTTCAAGTCTCTGCCAACAGAGAAATCATACAGACATGCCCAATCCAGATAAATCTTCCCATAAGGATCAATGGTACAAGCTGAGAGCTCAGCTTCCTTTGCCTCTTGTCGCTACAAAGTTCCTTTGGCCGCAACACTACACCTGGCACCAGTTTCACAATCAGCGGGACATGGCATAACTGGTGCCAAAGTACTGCATGCATTCAAGCACCAGTGACCTTAAATGGCGGTCATTATTACCATCTCCTACCGCTTTTTGACAGTTGGCCGCTGTTCTCTGAATGTCAGAACCCTCTAAATTCTACCGAATCACTGAACTTGTGGACCAAGGTTGATGAGGGGTGCTCCAGGTAATGGCTTTTCAGTATTAAAGAAAACAGTTCCTTCTCTTCTTATAAGAAATATGTTAAAAAAGATTCAGAAACCCCAGACAGTGATAGATCTGTTTATTTGCCAAGTCCATTTTAAGGTAATTTCCCTTTTTAAACAGCAA
The DNA here is from genome assembly GCF_000754665.1 of Bison bison bison. Taxonomy (NCBI): domain Eukaryota; kingdom Metazoa; phylum Chordata; class Mammalia; order Artiodactyla; family Bovidae; genus Bison; species Bison bison. The sequence continues at coordinate 4,676,287 of NW_011495071.1, forward strand.
TCTGGATGACTAAGTTAAGAATAATGGAAAGAATAAGATGAATGCATGCAAAAACACAATAGGGGAGGTTTAAGATAAACAGAAATTTGTTTCCTTAGATTCAAGGTCCACTGATCAGTTCATCAGTTCAACTAGGAAAAGCTGAAGAATGTACTTTGCTCTTTAATAGGAAAGGCTAAGATTCTTGGATTATTCCAGGGCTTTCACTGGGGCCTGAATCAAATGATCTTGAGACTGTTTCTTCTGGTAATTTTCAATACACGTGTGATCCCTCTCAGTGAAATCTAAGCTATGTTCATTCTTATTCTGGCATCGAGTGTCTCTCATTTTCAAAACCTATTTCAGTTCCTGAAATACGTGCTTCTATAAACTCTAAGGCCAAGTTTTCCTTTCAAAAGTGTTCCTAACATTTACATTTAGACCCACCATTAAGTCTCTTTTATACATGAAACCCTCCCAATCAACACTCTCTTATATCTTTCTTTCATTCCTCCTTTTTAAGGAGGTATTTGTTTAAATCAATTCCTTCCTTCCATTTCTAATGAAAACACCTGGACTTGGCCTGGTAGAAGCACACATGTATTATGACCAGAAATACCACCATTTTAAAAGTGCCCCATGCATTTTCTCTAGCAGAGTAAGTTATAAGGCAAGAGGAGAAGAAGAAGGAGGAAACGAGGACGGGGAGGAGGAGGTTATTTATTTAACTTGTTTGGTAGGGATCAGATCCACTCTGGCAACATCATATTTCTGACAGAGTATATAAATATCCATGACACTTCCAGAATGTCACAATCAGTCCTATACTTAAGTCATTGGCTATTTCACCTCTCATACTCTATTATGCATTTGGCAAGCTATCACTCTGTACTCTTAAATTTTTTAAAATAGCATCACAAATCTGGTAATTAATATACTATATATAATAAATGCTCAAAGTAGTAAAATTACCAATTCAGAACTTATAATATCAATGTTGACATGTATCTCATTTAATAATGGTTTCCTTAATTTCTACATCACTATATCTGGCTTTTAATTTGAAAAACAGAAAGGAAAACAATGGTAAAAATTAAATTTTTTTATCGGTTTTCAGCTGTAGCTCTTTGTAGGTGTTTATAGAAAACCTTAATAATTGATTAAACAATGCTCCCTATCTCCCTGTAGAACATCCTAACCGAAGCCAGGGTATTCTGCAGAGTCATACGTGTGGGATTCTCTACCAGCTGAGTTGCACAGTTACCATGCATTCACTGGGTCTGCTCCCAAACCTTTTGATTCTAGTTCTCTTTGTTAATGTAATTTCAAAGTCTAATTAAATCATATGTGAACAGATGATACCATATAAATCAATGAAATATGAGTGTAAAAAGAGAGTGATTTGCTGTTTCTACCAAAATTAAGCAGAATATTTGAAAGAATTTCATACAGATGAGTCATTTAACAATTATCACTGACTACATGGAGGTTAGATAAAAGTTTCAGGGGAAATTTAATAAAGTCTAGAAGGATTCTGCATGTAGGTATTTCACAGCATTTTTAAGCAACGTGCTTGATTCAGATAAATATGGATTGGAAAACAGAGGGACTGCACTGTGGGTGTGGTTTACACAAGAAAGACATAGGGAAGTCCACCCAGCAAAGAAAGTGCTTTGTTTAGTTGCTGTAGATGTTTAGTGGCTGAGTTGTGTCTGACTCTTGACTTAACATCAAACACTGGCAAATACAAAATGAAAATATTTATGTGCATCATAAATATAACTATGAATGTTAAAAAGCTGAAAGTTATGTATTTATAATTTTTAGATGGGTCAGAATCTAAAAAATATGTTAGAATTTTTTTGATTGGTCAACTACTGGAATCAACCAAACTGGACAAGAAAACTTCTACTGTAACTTCTTAATGACTTCATATGATAGATAGCTCAGGTGTCCCTAATGCAGCAAAAAAAATTGGAGGGGGGACACAAATTTGTATTTTCAAAGTATCAAACTCAAAATGCTAAAATGATCACTCTGCTAATCTTGATTAAACCAGGAAGCAATTTTCAGGATCAGAACATTTAGAAATTCAATCTTGATAATATGGGGGGATTTTACCCAAGTGCCTCTGCCCTCCACCCCTCCCCACCCCCCCCCCCCAACCATCACAGTTAACATGGTTTAGCCATCTAGTGACCTGGCAACTTGTGTGAGCATGGAATAGGTTTTCTGCATAAGGGCTGCAGCCATGAAAGGGCCAGGATTAATCGACACCTGTGTGGTAATATTTTCATCTAGATTAATGGCTCCTTTTTTGCCAGCGCCCAGTGATTTCTGTCACTAGGGTCACATGTTATCATACAGCCTTCCACAGATAGCTCTGGCATGCTCTAGACTCTGCTCTGATCATATAATGCATGCGCATTTGGAATCATCAGAAGCAAACATCACACTTCTCTGCGGCACAAAAACAGGCGAACAAAAAGACTTGCTAAGCAAATTGCCTGTCTCCGTGCCTCCTTGATAGGAAAAGTCAGGAACCTACTTAAATATTTATTTTTAATTCCTCTGGCTAAGATTCTGACATGCAAAAAATCCAAAATGCATAGCTTTTTAGTGTCAAGTGATGTCCAAAGCAACAGGCAGCATATTTTACATGCAGGTCATCTGTACTGCATTCTTGTAAGGCTGTAAAGACAGTTAGTCTTGTAGGACCTTGAGTCCACATCCCCTGGGATACCTTAAAAAAGTCTCCTTCGAAATGAGGCAAGTTTCTAATCTTTTTCTTTTACTCCTCACAACATGCAGAGCAGTAAGTCTTTTTGTTACTGAGTTTGTGTGATGTAACAAGTGGCACTAGAGAAGAAAAGAAGAGAAATTGCATACCAAGAAGAGATGTGTTCAAATTTCTTAGAACATGCATTTCTTCCAAGTAGGTCAAATAATTTTACCAAAAAAGAAAAAAAAGCTTCCTTAAGAAATCAAATGAAGAATATAATACAGAGGAAAAGAGAAATATATAATTTGACTTACTCAAGGTCATAGTGTAAGTCCATGCCAAAAAAAAAAGTAGTAGTTCTAAATTACCTTCACCTCAGAAGTAATCTTTCTACATTATTTCACCAGGAATTAATGTGAAATGGTCTGAAAAGAGCTGAACACTTTGAAACTACATGCAGTCAGTCCTTCCCCCTAGTATCCTAGCATCATGGCAGTGGGAATGTAGAATATTTTGGACCTTGGATGGGTCATGCCCTCATATATATTGAGGAAACCAAAAGTCTCAATGATTTACATAAAAATTGTCAAGAATTACTTTTCGCATGACATTCTGAGTACTGTTAAAGATGAAAACAAACAATAGGAACTGGCTGGACAGTATGTTTTCTTTTAGAAAAGTGTGCAGTGCCCACCTGGAACCAGTCTTTATTCAAAGAAGCTCCTTCCCACTTACTTGAACTAACGTACAAAGTATGGACTCATAAATCAATAGCTCACTTTAATATGTTCTTTTTTAAGTGATAATTTAAGTTTTCTTTTTATTATAAGATGAATTCATATTCATCATAGAAAATGAGACAAAAAAATAAAGGAGCAAAGCGAGATCACAGGAATCTCACCACTCAGAGTCAACCTCTGTTAGCATTTTGTTTTACTCTAGGTTTTTAACATTTTGTGCATTTTTAGCACATTAATATATGCATCAATTTTATAAATTTTAACAGCATTTTAAGAGGATTATTCAGTTGTCTTCTGATTTTATTTTCATTGGTTTAATAAATTTGAGATGATTCTCCTCTGTGAACAAAAGAGTTTCTTAGAAAAAAAATTCAGTGAGATCTCTAGAAGTAGACATTAAATAGGTCCAAATTTAAGTGAATCTTAAAGGTAAGAAAATTTCCCTTTTTTTTCATATGAGATGATCCCCTCAAAACATGAAGTTTTGTTTCATTTTGTTTTTAACTTGACTATAGCATACCTTTTAGGTCTGAGATTGAGATGGCTAAATGTCTAGGTATATTTCCTCCTTTAGTTTTATGTACATGTTCAAAATCACATGGAATATTGCAGAGTATATTTAGGAAAGTGCTTTGCTGTTTTATCCTTTCACATTTCATGAAGAACTCCTCAGGAACAAAATTGTCTTACCATCCCTAGAGCTACTTTTTTTTAGGGACACCATCCTGAGCAAATCATTTCTCCTTAGAGGGTGTTTTAGACACAGCACTTGTAAAACGCACGTATGACACAGCTGCCACAAGCACCAAGTCACTCAACAGTGGCACAGTTGCTCACACATCTTTCAGGCACACAATTGAGATCTTCCTGCAAAGACATTTGCAATACTTTTATCTGTTCTTTAAACGACTTGTTTAATAGAGTTGCCATATGATCTCATCATCCCACTCCTGGTCATATATCTGGACAAAACTATAATTCAAAAAGATACATATACTCCTATGTTCATAGCAGCACTGCTCACAACAGCCAAGACATGGAAACAACCTATATATCCATTGACAGATGAGTGGATAAAGAGGACGTGGTGACACACGGTGAAAGTGTCAGTTACTCGGTCACGTCTGACTCAGTGCAACCGCACAGCCCGGCAGGCTCCTCTGTCTATGGAATTCTCTAGGCAAGAATACTGGAGTGGGTAGCCATTCCCTTCTCCAGGCGATCTTTCTGACCCAGGGACTGAACCTGGGTCTTCTGCATTGCAGGCAGATTCTTTACTATCGGAGTCACCAGGGAAGCCCGGTGGAATACTACTCAGCCATAAAAAGAATGAAATAATGCCATTTTGCAGCAACATGGATAGACATATAGTTTATCATGCTAAGGAAGTAAGTCAAAAAGACAAATACCATGTCATGTCACTTATATGTGAAATCTAAACTGTGATACAAATGAACTTAACTATGAAACAGACTCACAGAGAGAGAGAATAGACTTGCGGTTGCCAAGGGGGAGGAGGAGTGGAGGAAAGATGGAGATGGAGCTTGACTAGCAAATGCAAACTAGTGCATACAGAACGGATAAACAACAAGGACCTACTGTATAGCACAGCAAATGATATTCAGTATCCTGTGATAAACCATAATGGAAAAGAACGTAAAAAAGAATGTATATGTGTATAACTGAGTCACTGTGCTGTACAGCAGAAATCAACACAACATTGTAAATCAAGTTTTCTTCAATAAAAAAATTTTAAGGGATTGAAAAAGGCTTGTTTACAATAATATCCAACATGTCATCTAGAGGTCATACCTAAATCATTAAGCTTGTGCTAAATTTCTATCTGTCTTTTTGAATCTGACTCTGCATATTCAGCAAGCATTCATGAAGGCTGATTTGATGTTCAAAGTAATTGAGAGACTGATCTACAATATGAGAGACTTTTAATAAACTTGAATATATATAATGACTTCTCTCTTGGAGGAATAATATTTGGGGGGAAGAATCCTAATGTTAGCAGCACATATAGTGATAAGAACACATCAATAGCCCATGGTAATTTTCCTTGTAGCATGTTTTTGGGTTTTGTTTTCCTGTCTCTCTTCTGGTTACTGTGATTCTAAGACTGAAAACAGCACTACAACAACCACATTTGGGGATAAATGAATTAGTATAATAACCTCTTGTGCAGTGCTATCCAAGAGGACTTTCTGCCACGAGAGAAAGGCTCTTATCTACACTGTCCAACATGGTGGCCAATAACCACACGTAGCTATCAAGCACTTGTCAAGGAGCTAATGCGACTGAGGAAATGAACTTTAGTTTTAAATTTCAATAGCCACAGGTGGCTACTGGCTATCCAGCTTGATAGTGCAGCTCTAGGGCAAAGAAATGTGTCAGTCCTTCCGACAGCTTCCTCCCCTCACTGTTCAGCAGAGCGAGAGGGATCTTGTTCTTGCTTTATCTTGCAATAATAATTTTTTAGATGAATCCTAAGAAGAGAGGCCTCTTTTTCTTAATAAGGGCATGTGGAATCACTGAAAGGAGCAGAACAACCCAGTCTCATTGCAGAGCAGCCCCTGAAAGAAAAACAAATTCCACAATCCAAAATTATTTCTCATGGTACCTTCTTTGCAACCCGTCGGCAAACCTTCAAAACATTGGAGAGACAGTTATTTTTAAACTATCTAGGATTCTATGGGCATGGTTAATCATTTGTTCAGAGAAAGAAATATAAACTGGACATGCAAGATTTTATAATCCCATTTGCTAGAAGAAGCTGGCAGAAGATGCATTAACTAACAAAACATAGTCATCATTTTATTTTTCAATTAATTGTTAGAACTGCAAAGAAAACTCTCAGACTTCTCAGACTTGCAAAGGAAAGACAGCTAACAAGCTAAAGAGTAAATTATAAAATATAAAATATAAAATTCTGATGCCACAAAAAATTCCAAACAAAGCTAAGGGCATACTGGCTTCCCAGAATCTCTGTAACAAAACAAGTATATTTGCATTCACAACATTAACAACTGAAATAAAATTCAGCCACCTCACTCACAGATGATTTTTTATTTTATTAATATCCTCACAGATTTCACCTGTCCACAAGCATTGATTAGAAAGAAAAAAACAGCACCATGTCTGATCAGGCTTCTGACTCTAATATTAACTGAAGGGAGAAGCACAAGCAAAAATCGAGCTACAATACATTATTCTGAATGCTGCCACAGGAAAAAAGACACAGCACTGATTCCATCCCCTTCCATTTTCTTTGCAACAAATCTGTCACTTAAGACTAAGATGTTAAGATATGACTTATCCTTGCCGAAGCCATCTTCTTATAAATGCAGATCTCCCAACAGGCTTCATAGCCCTGATCTCTTCCCACAAGTTGCTCCTGATTCAAGCAGATAATTTTGCTCTCTTTAATCCAGTGGAAGTGAGTTCTTGGCACTTTAAAGAGAATTATGAGAACAAAAAAATCTCTTGCCAGAAAAGCACAGGTAAGGCTCTAGTCCCTTGATGGGTAAGTGTTCTTTATTTTGCCACAGAGCCTGCTAGAGCAGTAAGAGAGATCAGAGCAGATGTGTGGTTCAGGGGGCCTTAATGATATTCAAGTTACACAGAGAAAGATTCAGGTTCATAGGACAACACTACACTTCCCTTGGATTCCCTTGTGGATCAGCTGGGAAAGAATCTACCTGCAATGTGGGAGACCTGGGTTCGATCTCTGGGTTGGGTAGATCCCCTGGAGAAGGGAAAGGCTACCCACTCCAGTATTCTGGCCTGGAGAATTCCACAGACTCGATAGTCCATGGGGTCGCAAAGAGTCAGACCATGACTGAGCAACTTTCACACTCATACTTCCCTTATGGCTGCTGTTGTGAACTGAATGCTTGTATCCCCATAAAATTCATATGCTGAAGTCCTAACCACAACCCCCAAATGATGATGTTTAGAGATGGGATCTGTAGGAGGTAACAAGGGTTTGATGGGGGTCATCAGTGTGGAGTTCCCACA
>NW_011495071.1:4683850-4777824 GCF_000754665.1 Bison bison bison
TATAAGAAGAGACACCAAAGGGCTTCCTCTCCCTCTTTGTGCACAAAGAGGTCATGTGAGCACACAGCAAGAAAGCATCTAGCCACAGCACTGGTTGTGCATGTGCCTATTCCCACCAGGCAGCCAAAGGAAAGGGTCTCAGAATTCAAGCTGACTATCACACGTGTGTAACGAACTATCTGGGGCTACAGGGAAGCTACCTGAAATGTTAGAGGGAACGGTGAGCAACAGGCTGGAAGTAGTGCCTATTCCCACCAGACAGCCAAAGGAAAAGGTCTCAGAATTCAAGCTGACTATCGCAGCTGCACCCTTAATTTGGATTTAAAGTTGGTCTCCCTGATTCCTACGTACCCACCTCTGAAGGAAGAGTTAGAAGAATCACACGGTGAATACCCAGTACCATCACAACTCCGCTATTAAAGAAGTCAGCATTAAGTATTGGCTACTTAACCTACATTTAAAACTAACTAAGACTTCTGCTTCCTGCCAATATGGAGTCACAGGAACCAGGCTGACCCTCCTACCTGAAACAACAACAACAAAGTGAGTGAAAAAACAATGGTTTTCAAGACACTGGACACGAGAAAACAAAGGACACTGGTTCCTGAGAGACAGGAATCAAATGATGTGAGCCTTACTGCTGTCCCAATCTTACTTCCTAGAAGAGTTTCCTGGACACAGCCTAGGGAAGGCAAACTGAGGTGAAGTTCGGAGAGACAAAGGCAGCTAGACTGTGCAGGACCAAGTACTGAGGAGGAAAGAACAGCCTAGCGAGGGAACCCCAGAGCTCTGTAGAGGGTCCCTCTCAAGTACTCAGCAGAACACTAATCAGGGCATAAGTGTGATTAACTACCTGGAGCTGGAGAAAAAAAACTATCTGAGATGTTAGAGGGAATGGTGAACAACACACAGCAAGCTGGGAATAGTGCTCTTTCCCATCTGACAGAATAAAAACCCTAGAAAGGTATTGCCTCAGTAGTGGTAATAATTGGTCATAGACTAAACACTGCTCCAGTTCCACGTAACAAACCTTAAAAGCAGAACCAAAAGGATCAAACTATTTCCAAGTAACATAACTCCATACCAAAACCAAGCTCAAGAGTACACACAAAAATATCCAGCACCAAACAGGAATATCACAATGTCTAGCAACTAATCAAAGATTAGCAGGCATGCAAAGAAGCAGGAAAATAAACCCATGTAGAGAAAAAAAAAAAAATCAACCAAAACTGACACAGATTGACACAAACAATAGAATTAGCAAAGATATCAAAAGACACAATATAACTGCACTAGGTGAGTTCAAAATAGAGACAAAGATTAAAAAAAAAAAAACCTCAAATAGGGAATTTCCTGGCTGCCAGTGGTTAGGACTCTACACTTCCAATGCTGGGGCCCAGGTTCAATCCCTGGTCAGGAAAATAAGATCCTGCAAGGCACACAGTGTAGCCACAATAAATAAATAAAATACAAGCTCAAATAAAACATCTAGAAATAGACTTCAAGAGGTGAAATGAAAAATACACTGGAATTAACAGCTCATTAGACATTCAGAAGAAAAAAAAAGTTTTGAAAATAAAGCAATAGAAACTTTCCAAAATGAAATAGAGACAAATAAAGAAAAAACAAAGGAAGAAATCAGAACAAAATAAAACAAAACAAAAATAATCATTAAGCTGTGGGACAACCACAGACATAATAAGTTCAATGAGCTTCAAGCACAGAAACAAGATGAAAATTACACCCAATCATGTCACTCTAAAATTGCTCAAAATCAGTGATAAAGAAAACGACATGCTATTTATATAAAAAGGAAGATAAAGATAACATCAAATTTATCATTAGGATCATGTAATCAAAAAGACAGTAGAACAATATCCTTAAAGCATATAAAGAAAGGAAATCTGTCAACCTAGAATTAAATATCCTGTCAATTGCTCTTCTGAAAACAAAACAAGAGGTTTTTAGAAATACAAAAGTTGAAACAAGTAATCATCAGTAGATCTGAATTACAAGAAATGTAAAGGAAAGTTGATAAGGCAAAAGGAAGATTATTATCACCTGGATATAACTCTACAAAGAGGAATAAAGTATACCAAAAATAATAAATCGATAAATGAACAGGAATGTTCTATTACTATTTAAAAGATACTTTAAAATATTTATTTTAAAGCAAACTAGTAGACTATTTACACAAAATAATAATGTGCTGTGAAGTTTCTAGCATATGTTATAAAGTAAAATGTATGGTCAAAATAGCATATAAGCTGGGAAAGAAAATTAGAAGTCTAGGATTTAAGGTCCTTGTACATGAAGGATTTAAGGTTCTTGTACATGAAGGGTTATTATATCACTTGCAGATGGATTTAATAAGTTAAAGATGTATACTATAAACCCTGAAATAACCACAAATATTTCTAAAAGCAATTATAGCTATAAGCCAACAGAGGAGATAACTGGCATCATAATAAGTACTTACTTAACATAAAAGGCAGAAAAAGAAGAAAAGGAGAAGAAAGTACAGATGAGACAAATAAAAACAAATAGCAAAATGAATTAATCTAACTATATCAATAATCACATTAACAGTAAATGATCTAAATACTTCAATTAAAAGGCAGAGATTGAAAAATAAAAAATAAAAGGCAGAGATTGTCAGACTGCATGCTTCTCAAAAAGCAAGCCTCAGCTATATACTTACTACATGAAAAATACTTTACATATAAAGACACAAATAGGTTAAAAATAAAAAAGATGGAAAAAGGCTTCTCATGTCAACACTAAAAGCTAGCATAAATGCTTTCCATAAGCACTGTATTTCTAGTGTGTAATATACCTCACACATAAAACTCTATCAAAGAATTCACATAATAGTGGTTAAGAGAAGTATGAAAGTAGCTCTTTTGAATTTATTTTTATATCATTTACAAAATCATCTGGGGAGGTATAATTCACTGTAACAAACAAAATATATATAGAGAAACATATATTCAATTTATATTCTCCTTACATAATTCAGTGCCTGAAAAATGTCTGGATTCCATGTGAATTCATCTGCTTTCTTTAATCGTAAGTACTATAGGAGCCAAAGTCTTCCTTTTATGTCTTGGCTAACAATCAGACAGCCAAAGCTCAATTTAGTGCCAAAGCCTAAAATTAAATTCACTCCCCCGCACTTAGGCTTATTTTCACTCTCTCCTTCTAATTGGTTGTTGAAGTCTCCTAAAATCATCTTGCTTGCACTATAACACTGGAAACTACTTTGGATTCTTTACAAGTCACATTTTACAATAGAAAGAATATCAGGATATAAGATATGAGTAAATTTGTTCCACCCAAAGCTCTGAAGTTTCATTCTGCACCATAAAGTGAGAGTAACAGTGGCCACTTTGTCTCTCCCTCAAGAACATTAATAAAATGTGAATGTTTACAAATGCAAAACAAAGCTAAACTAATATTAAATGAAGCTAAAGGATGATCAACATTGCGGTTAGATTTTTAAACTGAAATCTGATCTTAAGAAGCAGTCATTTCCAGATTAACTCTTTTTCCCCCGTTTTTAATATTAATTCAAAACTGGAGGGACCCATAGAAAACTAGAGCATGTTCTAAGACAGGAGTAATAAAATGACCAGACAGTCAGTTTCAGAACTCTGAATGCAAAAAAAAGAACAAGGAAAACACCAGCACTCTCGGGTGAGCATGGATGAAAGAAAGCTTAACCCAAACTAGGACTGGATCTGCAGAAGTATTAAAGATAGGCCCCCAAAGACTTGTGAATTCAGGTATGCACTTGTTACTCCTTTGATTGTCAATTAACATTTCTGCATAAGAGGAAAGGAAGGGAACAAGGGTACAAGGACATAAATTGCTCTGATATTTTATCAAATGAAGAATTGCCCTTAAGCAAATCTACTCCAGTACCAGGCACTCTGCTCTAAGCAGTGAGAATTCTCCCTCTGGCCTCAGGCACAGTCTTAGTTGTGAGGTTCACCTGTATTTTAGCATTCCGAGTGGTCAAATATAACAGCAGCCTAGCTTTTATGGGAGCGCAATACTAATAACTGTAGTCTTTTCTAGTAGATGTATAGAGCAATGAGTTAAACAAGAAAAGAGACTTCAGATGGTACACAGGTGACTCATCAAAAATACAGCCAATCAAAAAAGAAAAAGGGCAGGGCAAGAAAAGGGAACGTCTCAGAAGATAATTGGAGGCATAGTTAAATATCTATACCGTAAAAGGATTTTATAAAATAGTTCTGCAGTTCTTACATGTTGGTATTAGAATCACCTATGGAAATTTAAAATGCAGATGCCAAACTTTATCCACCAGAGGTTACATCAGTGTGTGTCTGATACTGAGAACCCCTAATGTTAATCTCATTAGGAACCAGGATTTGAGGTATAAACAAATAAATAAAAACACAAATGCACGCTTTACAGGGCAGCATGCATAAGCCACTTCCAGCCTTGCAGCACTGTTCAAGGAGAAATCAGAAATGGCCACAGAGCTGGTAGATGGGGGAAAAATATGTGATTTAAGTAAATGTGTGATTTTTAAGTAAAATCTGTGTAGTCCTGAACTAGAAGAGACAAGATGAAGTCATCATGCATTTTATCCTTACGACAATAACAACAATGCCTCCCCCAGCTCTGTACACTAAAAAGATCTAAACACAATGATCTACTTGGAAGCAATAAGCATCCCCTAGTGACCAGATTATAGTTTCTAAATAATATTTCCCACCAAAAGGAACAAGTCCCTAGAAGAAATAACTGATTCCAGGTGTGAGGGGGAAACAAAAACAAAAATAAACCTTATAAAACAAACCTGGAGTATATCATCATATCAGGAAAAGTGACATTAACAAAGAATCTAGAGTCGTGTTAAAAGGTCTCAGGAACCAACATGAAGAGGCAAAAACAGGATAATGTGAGCATCAACAGAATAATAATTGCAATAGATGAAAGTATGTTTCAAGCTATGAGTTCAAAATACTAAAACAAAACAAACTCCCCATGATTATCTTTAAAGGATACCAGAGAACCAACTAATTATTTGGAAAATTAAATGATCAATGATTTATTTGTCCTTCCCATACGCAGCACCTTAGGGTAATAAAAGGAAGTTTCTCCTTATGAAGTAGGGATAACAAAGTAAGATTACCACTATCTTGTAGGTTCTATTGAAAGAATCTAAACACTGATCTTCAAATAGTTACCAACATCATACACTCCACAAAAGGTACATTTATGATGTGCCTATTTATGGAGTATTCTTGCCCTTCATATACCCCACCCACCACCAAAAGAGAAAGAAAGCCAAACCCAAATCAGATATACTTCAACAATGATTTATGGGAAATTAAGAAAGAACAAATATGCTGAAGTTGAAACTCTAATACTTTGGCCATTTGATGTGAAGAGCCAACTCACTGGAAAAGACCCTGATGCTAGGAAAGACTGAGGGCGGGAGGAGAAGTGGGCAACAGAGGAAGAGGTGGTTGGATGGCACCACTGACTGAATGGACATGAGCTTGAGCAAACTCTGGCAGACGCTGAAGGACAGGGAAGGCTGCTGTGCTGAGTGCTGTAGTTCATGGGGTTGCAAAGAGTCAGACACAACTCAGCAACCAAACAACAAGAGACAGATATACTAAACAACATCATGAGGACATAAAAACCAAAATCTGATTGTAGGAAACGCTATAGATCAAACAGTCTAGTTTCTTCAACAAATACACTTCAAGGGGGAAAAAAGGATGAGGGAGAAGCTATAGGTTAAAAGAGACAACATTAAAATGATTTGGCAGTGTGAAAGCATAGAAATGGGTGAGATTATTAATGAAATAATGTTGGCCTTGAGTTAATAACTGATGAAGTTAAGTGATGGGAACATAAGGGGGTTCAATACACTATTACCTCTACTTCCGTATGTTTGACATTTTTCAATAGTAAGAAGTTTAAAAATGTCAAAATCAAAAACTAAGAAAACTACAAACTATGGCATTAAAATTATCTTTGAGGAGAAGAAAAGAGTAGTAATTTTGAGAGGGCATGAAGGGAGACTTCTGGAGTATAGGCTGAAGTCTAATTCTTGAGCTGACTAACAGTTACTCAGTGCTTATTTTGTGGTATTACTGAGCATTTATACTTTGTGCAACTTTCTGTTGCTGTACATCAACCAAAATTAGTTAAGACTAGCATGCAGAATCTAGGTTACTATCCATCAATATAATTAATCAATAAGATGGGGATACTTAGTATTCCATAATGCATAATATTTCCATAGTGTTTAAGAAATTTATGGATGTTCATCAAAAGGAAAAAAGACAGTGTGTTGTGAATGCTATATTGCAGCCTTTAATCTCATAGGAACTAACCATAAGATAGAATCAGGACATATTAAATACAAGGAATACACTAAAAATAATAGGAAATACCTATCATGAATTGAGTTAAAAGATGGTTATATATTTTTTAACTATTCTTGTAGATAAAGTATCAATACTCAACTTTGACTTATAATTTTTTTTTGCTGGTATACTAACCAGTCTACATTTATTTACTGTATATTATACAAAGGTAAAACTAATAAAACTATTGTACTGCACAAAGATGAAAGCACAACAAACACATAACCTATTTTGAAAAAGCCAAAGTGAGTTGAAAGTCATGTTGCTAAATGGCTACAAGCAAGATTCTTGGTGTTACTCAGTCTTAGACAGGAATCCTCACTCATCTACAAGTTCTGAGACATCAACCAAGTACTTAATCTATTTGTGCCTTTGTTTCCACATTTGTAAATGGAGTGATATCGTCCCGTCTAGTTACTATGAGAATTAAATGAGACAGAAGTCTTAGCTCAGTGCCTGGCGTACAGCACCTGCTCATTAAATGCTAATTACCCTGTATTTATTACTGTTGCAATTATAAAAGGATACCCCTCTGCAATATCTCCCTTGGTAGTTTCAAAATATTCCTCTCAAAGAAATATGATGAAGAAAATTACAAATATGTTTATACATCATGGGCTCTGCAAAAAGGAGAGAATGCTTTACTTCAAATCAGAGGGGGGAAAAACATAGACAAAAATAAGGGGGGCTAGGACACAGCACAAGTAGATGGCCAAAAATGTAAAAGCAAGATATCAGAAAAGCTAGGATCAAAACATAATCACTGGTTTTAGGCTGAAAAAACAAAACTGCAAGGCAGATTTAGAAGAAATTATTCCATAGTCATAAACCACTAGTCAACAGAATCAGGTTATGCGGTGCAAAACCCTTGGGAAACCCCCCTGAACCAGAGAGCCATGAAAAGTATATTAGCTCTTGACTGAAGCAGGTACCACTTACCTGAGTATGAAGACATAATGCCAGTCACTGGGAATCCGTCAGGTAATTCCGGAGGACAGTGGTGGCCCTGGTCTCTCTCTGAGGCTCCACAGCCTCTCAGAGCCCACAGGACTTTTAAGGTACTTTTAAATATGTGGTATATTTTGACAACAGCATGTTTTATAAGTCATTTGTCATCAGCAAACTTTAGACAAGGTTAATGAAAGTTCTGTCACTTTAATGTCTAGCCGGCTTTAAATTACAAATGTCATGCACCATGACTAAAGAAAGGGCACTGCAATAATACCATAAACCATCATCTCCAGGGACATACAGGTAATTGCATAGCTCATTAAAAAACTGTTTTAATTATTAATTGACCGTGTCAGAGTTGTCCTTTGAAGTCAATTTTAATTTTTTTTTTCCTTGCAAGCATTATGATTTCAAGCTGACCTAGAGAACTTTGTGTACCACCTAAAAACTACCAGCACTGGTTACCAAGAACGCTCTCCAATACTTGGGAGTTACTTTCAAGTCATTTGCAAATAATTTGCTTATGGATGGGGGAAGGAAATGGTAGAACTTTTCTGAAGAAGTCAGCTATGTTTAATCACCTTACAGAGACCACAGAAATAGAAAAGTGAACCAAAATAAAATGCCAGGAGTTAGAGCAAGCACTCGTCTTTTTGTTGATTTTTCTTCCATGATGATGTGAAACAAGGAATAAAAGTTTTTGCAGGAAAAATACAAGTTTTGCAGTCCTTCTGATCAGGAAGGACTTAGCTAAACTTACAAAAGAGAGAGCTAGATAAATGTTTTAATAAACAATTCTAGAAATAGGCTAGTTGCAATTACCAAAGTTGAATACTCATCATTCAAAAATGTCAGTAGTAATAATTCATACACTTAAAGACAACAGAGGATGAGATGGTTGGATACCATCACTGATTTGATGGACATGAGTTTGAGCAAGTTCTGGGAGTTGGTGATGGACAGGGAAGCCTGGCATGCTGTGGTCCACAGAGTCGCAAAGAGTCAGACACAACTGAGCGACTGAACTGGAATGAAAGGTATATTTAAGTTCCACCAACCAAGAGAAAAACTAGTAGACTTGCTTTTTTTTTGAGTAAATCTAGAAGGTATCTTCAGAGAAGGCAATGGCACCCCACTCCAGTACTCTTGCCTGGAAAATTCCATGGACGGAGGAGCCTGGTAGGGTGCAGTCCATGGGGTCGCAAAGAGTCGGACACGACTGAGCGACTTCACTTTCACTTTTCACTTTCATGCATTGGAGAAGGAAATGGCAACCCACTCCAGTGTTCTTGCCTGGAGAATCCCAGGGACGGGGGAGCCTGGTGGGCTGCCGTCTATGGGGTCGCAGAGAGTCGGACACGACTGAAGCGACTTAGCAGCAGCAGCGGCAGAAGGTATCTTGGAGTTTCCCTGGTGGCTCAGATGGTAAAGAATTCGCCTGCAAATGCAGGAGATGAGTTCAATCCCTGTGTCAGGAAGATCCCCTGAGAAGGGAATAGCAACCCACTCCAGTATTCTTGCCTGGAGAATTCCATGAACAGAGGAGCCTAGCGGTCAATAGTTCATGGGGTTGCAAAGAGTCAGACATAACTGAGAGACTAACACTTCCATTTTTTTTTCAGAGGTATCTTTTAGAAAGACAAGAGCATGTCCACTCTTGCAAAAGATGCCAGTGGCAAGCTTAAATGACTAATTCTATATTTATAAAGAGACAAGCATCCATAATGTCAAACGACAGAGTTTTCACTGATTTACTGGCAAATTGAACTTTCACTATAAGAGAAAATAATTTCTCAAAATCTGGATCTTATAAATTAATCCAGTCCTTCTTGAAAACCATTTTAAAAAGACAACGCCAACCTTAAGTTTCAATGATTCATTGCCTCGTAAAAATTTGAGGTGAATATGTCTGATAGCAAATTTCCGGAACAAGAACCCTATTACAACACAACCTAAAAATCCACTGTCGTGGGCACTAAACAGTTAGGCTGCAGTCGGGAAGCCGCGCTCAGAGTATCCATCAACACAAATACTGACAGCAGAGTCTGCCCACCAAGCTTACAGGGCCAACAACTTACAACTCAAATCTGGGACCAATTTATGGTCTCCGCTGTTGTTAATGACCACACAGGGTGAGGAACCCTGGAAAAATGACGGCATTCTCAGGACTAACATATCATCTCTCAGAATGTGAAAATGAGATAAGTCAATTCTGCTGCATTGTCTGCACCTTGAGAATTAAACAGCAACTACCAACTGATAACAGAAATTACTCTGATGGCTCAACACCGGATTCTCCTTTCCCCCATCAAGCGGAGACTGGCAGATAATGGGATGACAGGAAAAAGTCAGTCGGCCCCCATTTCCTGCATTGTGGAAAGTGTACGAGCAGAGATACAGAGCAAATCACCAAAATCAGTCAGTAAATATACCAATACATAAAATAAAAATAATGCCTGGGTCGGAAAGATCCCCTGGAGAAGGGAATGGCAACCCACTCCAGTACTCTTGCCTGGAGAATCCCATGGACAGAGGAGCCTGGCGGGCTACATGTCCATGGGGTCACAAAGAGTCAGATTTGACTGAGCAACTAACACACTAATGTTATCTGCAGCTGCAAGGACGGACCTGGAGATTATCATACTAAATGAAGTCAGACAGAGAAAGACAAACGTTATCACTTATATTCAGAATCTAAAAAAAAAAAGTTGATACAACAGAAACAGACTTTATAGGCTTAGTGAATGAACCAGAGAGGAGGAGTGGTAGGAAGGATAGCTTGGGAGTTTGGGATTGATATGTACACACTCCTATATTTAAAATAGAACCTATTGTATAATACAAGTATTGTAAACAAGAACCTATTGTATAGTACAAGGGACTCTGCTCAATACTCTATAATAACCTAAATGGGAAAATAATCTTAAAAAGGATGGATATATCTGCATGTTTAATAAATAGCTAGATAGGTAGGTAGATAGATAGAATAAGAAACAGGACCCGACAGCTCAGGCGTCAATAACTAAGGCTCAGGAACCAAATCCGGCCTGCTGGCTTGTTTTTGTAGAGCCCGTGCATTAAGAATAGTTGTTACAGTTTTAATTGTTAAAAAAAATTTTTTAGGAATAAAGCTAAAATCACAACAAGAAAATTACATGAAGTCCACATTTCAGTGTCCATAAATAAAGTTTTGCAGGGACATATCCATGCTCATTGGCTCCAGGAGTGTAACACATTTACTGGCTTGCCCTTGACAGAAAAAGTTTGCCAACCTCGGCTAAATGTCGTGGTACCTGAACTCCGTGCCTTGGATGGCATATCAAGTGAGACAGTCTCATCTTCATACCTTCAAGCAATCTTGATTATTTAATAATTTAAAGACTCCCCCAACCTTAAAGAGGAGAGTTTACAATAAATGATAAAATTCTCTAGCTGCAGGGTACAGCATGAATGTTTCCAAATTGATGATCAAATTCTGTCTCTGGTATACACATATAAGTACAATACAATGTACAATATTCTAATTAAATTGAAAAATGGCTGCACAAGCCCTGTTTCTATTAACCAGGTCTTATTTGATTTAGCAGTAGTAATGAATGCTGAATCAGGTCAGGGTTGTTAAGCTTATCTGGCTTTGCCAATCTACTGAAATTAGGATAATAAAACTGAAGATATATAATATGGAAGACATTTAAAAAGAAAACTCGTTTATCTTCAATTAAAATATCCACAATACTGACAATAAACTTATTACTCCTCCCTATAGAAAGGTTAGGTTGAGGAAAACAGCACATTAAAAAGAATTCAGTCCAGCATGGGGACCATGGAATCGCATTTTAGAAGACCAAAAATAGCTCGGTTTTCTTGTGATACCAACATTTCACACATTTGTAGGGGGGGAAAAAAACAACAGGCAAAACACGGAAGCTCAAAATATTCCTCTGACAAAAAGCTGCACTAGATTTTTGGCTTCAATAAAGCTAAAATTCTCTACGTGGAATAGGGAAGGAGCCGTGAACCAGTTTCTTGAAATGAGCAGTGTTCTAGGTGGGCATGTTGAATCATCTGCTTGTTTGAGTCATTGGGGGAACTAGGTAGTCACCACCTCTGATTCACTTTACCTTTTCAGACTGAAAACGAAATTCTGGCTCGTTTCATTTTCTAGATTTTATGTATTTATTGACATAAACACACAGAACATAAAACTCCATACTGAAACTGTATCAGTCATCTTGGTATGTTATAAAATAAAGTATCTTTAATAATATTTGTTTTAGGAACCAATTAATTTTATGAGGGAATAATAAAACAGCAGCTTCTTCCTCCCTCTACAGTATAAACTATATAATAATATCAACAGAGGTAGGCCAAATCAATGGCGTGAAAACAACCTATTTGACATTGGCTATGAAGATGCACTAATTCCAACTCTCATGAGACACTGACTCCTAGGACCCAGTACCTCCATCCCACTCAAAACCAGAGCAGCTAAAATCTATAATCAAAAAGCAAGATATGCAGTTCCTCTATTTCCCCATTTCCCATAATTTAGAAAATATAAAATGAATACAGTAAGGAAGCCACGCAGGAAAATCAAGAAGGATACAATCTGGGAAAAAAAATAAAGAAATATAAAGTCCTCTGGGTCAGAAGCTGAAGAGAAGTTCCACAAAAGTGCACTTACACGAGCTGAGATGTCCAACTCAAGCAATTCACATCCCTCACATACCAGTCCTGATCATTCTCTTAGAAATGCTATTGTGTGCTATATTCAAAATACTAAACCATCATCAATGTAAGTGATCCCATTAAACAATCTCTGGATATGCCATCCAGCTGAATGTAAAGGAAACTCTAATAATGATCTGAAATGGGAACCAAATAATTTAAAGGGAAATAGAAAGTGGTTTTTTTTTTAATTTATCAAAAGACAAATAGTAATTTTTAAACCTTTTTCTATTTTCTACCACCAAAATAAATAAGTTGAGTAAACAAGCATTAGGCTAACAACTCTTAAATATTAGGAAATTTGTCTTGAAGTACTAAGTTTCAGTTCAGTTCAGTTGCTCAGTCGTGTCCGACTCTCTGCGACCCCATGAATCACAGCATGCCAGGCCTCCCTGTCCATCACCAACTCGCAGAGTTCACTCAGATTCACATCCATCGAGTCGGTGATGCCATCCAGCCATCTCATCCTCTGTCGTCCCCTTCTCCTCCTGCCCCCAATCCCTCCCAGCATCAGAGTCTTTTCCAATGAGTCAACTCTTCGCATGAGGTGGCCAAAGTACTGGGTTTAGGGTCGCCTAAACCCTCTATCAGTTTTCACTAACAGAGTAGACAGTGAGACTCCATAACTGGAGGTAATCAAGCAAAGGATCATGCATGTGTGCTGAAAAGGGATTCAACACTCATTTTAAATATGGCTGGTGAATTGGATCAGATCATCTCCAAGCTTCATCTCCAAAGTATAACATGATTGAAGCCACATAAAATGAAAACTACAGAGATGACATTCACTTAAATAAGGAGCTTAATATTTGTTTTCAACTCTTAATTAGTGATACTTTTAAAAAATAAAAAATGAGCAGATTTCCTCAGAAGTGCTGAGAGGCTCCCTTTCACACAAGACCTAAAAGGAAGGTGATAACAACAACTTTCAAGATCATGTAAAATGCAATTCCAGAGGAAAATCACAAACTATAAATACCACTCAGAGGAAACTATTTCAATCACAAAGGAGTAACAATGGGTAAAACCAACCATTATATTAATGCATGCATAAGGTTAACTCATTAATCTTATTAGCCAACAGGGAGTCAGCAACATGTAGCAAAAATAGCATAGAATTTGGAATCCAGTGGCCTTGGGTTCATATTTCAGTTCTAATTTGTATTCAGCTACTTAACCTTAGGAATGTCACTTAAACTTTCGGAGCCTTGGGTTTCTTATTTGTAAAATGGTAATATCTTCTTTATTGGGGTTATTAAAAGGATTAAATGAGAAAACATCAAACTATTGAAAACAGTATTTGACACAGTAAGTACACCATAAATCAATTCCCCGCCTCAGTTCAGTTCAGTCGCTCAGTCATGTCCAACTCTTTGCGACCCCATGGCCTGCAGCACGACAGGCTTCCCTGTCCATCACCAACTCCTGGAGCTTACTCAAACTGAAGTCAATCACATCGGTGATGCCATCGAACCATCTCATCCTCTGTCATCCCCTTCTCCTCCTGCCTTCAATCTTTCCCAGCATCTGGGTCTTTTCCAATGAGTCAGTTCTTTGTATCAGGTGACCAAAGTATTGGAGCTTCAGCTTCAGCATCAGTCCTTCCAATGAATATTCAGGACTGACTTCCTTTAGGATGGACTGGTTGGATTCCCCACCTACACTAAAAAAATATTTGCTCAATGTGTAAGGCTAGGACACAGCTTCTCAAATGGGAATCATGAAATAATTTTAAATGGAATCTAAAACTTCTAAAGTTTTAGTATTTGAGATTTTAATTTAAACATGTATGAAAATACAGCTCCCCCCAAAACCCTGTAATTTCATGGCAAATATTTATTTGGATAAGGGTGAGTAAAAAGATAAATCAACTTAAAGGGAAATAGTACATAAATAATAATATTGGCAATATAAAGTTAAGGCAAAAAATACAGGAAAGGAATACTATGTTAAATATATAAATATATACATAATACACACACATATATATACATATATATGAATACACACACACAAGAGAAGTTTAGTCTAAGGACTGTGCGGATCACAAATGAGCAAACAAATGAAATGCGCCGTATATTTCAAGTTCAGAGTCATATTCAGAAGAATGGTGTTAAAGTCCCCCTCTTCTTGGCTCTTTTAACATGTATCACATATAAAAGCTCTTTTAAAATAAATGAGTTTAACAATTGTCATGCTGAGTTGTAACATAAGCTGATTTGGAAGTTCCTGTATAGTATAGCATGTTAGGGATTTGTATGTTAAATCTTCTCTTTGAATTATCCAGGAAATCATTCCTTTCTCACCTTTATTTTCTTTATGGGAAACCAAAAAAACAAAGTTTCTGCTGGTTTAACACCCAAATCACTCAAGACACTTGGAACAAAACAAGGAGCAATCTACTTAAAACTGTAAGATCCAAGAATGTGAAATGGTTTTAGATTTCAGCAAGTCTCATCCTTAGAGACTCTACATGCTATAAGAATAAGCTGAATTTGCATTTGAAAATCTAGTAAAACAAACTAAGTGTCCTTTTTCAAGGGAAATGAATAGCAAAATAAGAGAAAAGCACTTCATATGTATTCCCAAGGAAAGTCACAGACTCCTTAAAAGCACTCAAAACAGACAGCACCTTCTTGAAACTTGTACCTATCTTAAAAACAAAACAAATGTCCTCTTATCATATAATTCATGCAATATATTAACTTTTGCTCTTTAATCTCTCTTGAAGTTGTCTTCCTGCATGGTTCCTCTACAACATTTTCATAGTAACCCTCCATCACGTCAAAATTCATCTATACACAGTATTAGTTTAAAATATTCTTTGATAAAAAAATAAATAAAAAGCTACATACAGACAACTGAAACCATGCTGAAAGAGATTTAATGCCCAGGGAGCACAGAGTTCTATAGCCAAAACATACAAAAGGGGAACATTCTGTGCAAAAGGTAATATATAAAACAGAATCAGTAAAAAGACAGCTAGCAGTGACATTCTCTGAAACACAAGCTATGCCTCTATAGTTTGGACCATACAAGGTGAAAGCAAGTTAATGGCTAATTAGAATCCTGTATTAGCTAATAGGAAAGAAGAATAAAGCTTCAGCATACCACAAAATCACTGTCATATTGACATTCATTCCGAATGTCGCTAGCACATTGATTTTCTTAGAAGCTTCATGATTCAGCTGCCTCTGAGCCATAGTCAGAGCAGTGCCCACCTGCATCGCTGGCTAAATACAGCTTTAGAAGAGAAATGGATGGAGGTGGCAGAATTAATAAATTATCATTTTTCTTCACAACTTGCTAGGAAATACGCACAGTGAGAAAAATCTGTAAAAATAGGCTTTGGATTGAACAGAGTTTCTAAAAGAATTTCTTAGACAGGAATTTTTGAAATATATTTTTAAAAATCCAGTTTTCTTTAAAAGCAATATTTTAGTCCAAACAGCTGATCTTTATTTTGGTTCCTCTGTTTTCTGGCTTTCTTCATCAATCATTTTTAATTATCTTTTGTATCAAGAACCAACAGAAAGGAACTGGGGAAAAAAAAAGATGTCAACTCAGGAGACCACAAAAATTCCCTATGAGTGCCTAAAAAAAAAAAAAAAATAGCCACTGATTTTCAACTGTGTAGAGAAATACAAACCCCAGGGTCATTGCCACTAAATCGGCAGACCAACATGATGAGTGCTGCTGTCAACGTGGCCAGTCTACCTTGACTTTTGAATGTCAAAAATAATATGGACGGAATTGACTAAGCAGTCTCCGAGGTACTGCCTTTAAAATTTTTAACTTTATGGCCATTAAATATTGAACAGATAATTGGATTTATCCCCTTCAGTGCTTTACGGATGTACAAAGTACCTACCTTCTCCTGTTTTATTCAAATTAATGGTGCTCTTTTAAAGTGTCTGCCCTGAGCACACACTATAGCCGACTCATTAAAAGGATGCTTCCTCTTCTGCTTACCAACTCTTTTCTCCATTTGTAATAAGAGGCCAAAAACCACACTAAAAACCCACAAGTACAGTTAAGGGCAAATCTATTGTGAGTCACCCTGAAAACGAGAATTTTCCCTCCCTCAACTCACATACATGGTGTGAATTTGGCAGTTGATTAGCTGTTATCTTGGAAAACCACAATAGTGAATCCATTTTTTGTTTTTAATTAAAATATTTATAAATGCTTCTTTGCAACTGGATGGCTTACTGCTACATTCTGAAATCAAGTCTGGAGAACATAAGGATGCCAGTATCTCTCTAGAGGATTAGCCAAATGAAACCTTGGATTGTGAATTGGCCAGGGGAAAAAAATATACCCATGGACAGGCTGTGCAATTCACACTAGCGATAAGGTATTTCTATCAAGTATGACTAACACCTACAAAAGTACCATCTGAAAATAACTCCGGTGGAGATGTGAGTGGAAAGGGGTTAATGGAAATAATGTTTTCATTTTAAACAATATAAATCCACAACTGGCATCCCACTGGCCCGTGACCTCCCCATACCCAATCCTTGTTCAAGTCATTTGCTAGTGTAATTGAAACCTTCTTTGAGAGTCTTTAGATTTCATTTCATGTTTGGGGGACAATACAGCTAAAAGACATTTACCATCCATCTTTCTTAACATTCCTAATCTAAATAGAAGACCCAAATCCAAGACTGTGCTTTTGATGGATCGCTCGCCTTCCTATACAGTAGAGCTTAAAGAGATCCCATTATTGCTTTCAGAAAACCTTTACAGAAAACATATATTCATATTCATTTTAGTTTTTACCATACAGCTTAACAATATATATTTATTTTTAATGGATTTTTTAAAGAAACAGATAAGTCTGCAATTAAAATATTCAAAAGAACAAGATAAAAACAAACACATTAAATGTAGGTGAAAAAAAAAAAGGCTCAGCAACATGACATGTTAAAAAAAATATAGAAATGTAGAAACAAGATTTGCTGCTCCTGAGTAAAATGCTAAAGAAACGTCAACACTTTTCCTATATGTGAGTACTTTTCAGTCCAGGTTTCCATCTACTCATTTCTCATAGTTGAAACAGGCTATAAAGAAATGCTTCCTTCTGGTTGCCCAGTGTTATTAACACACCATTACCAGGGGACAGACTTTTGATGATCACTTCAGTTATTCTATTAGACATGCATTCAAAATAATGGGTTTTATTTTAAATTTGTCTTGGAATATATATGAGGGCTATCAATATGAAGACAAATTTTTAACTGCTATAGCTAGGAAAATTTGAAAGATTGCAGGAAAAAAAAAAAAAAAAAACAAGCCACCCACCTCAGTTAGGTACATTTTAGTCTGGTGGCTAACTTAAGAAAATTTCACAATCTGTCAGAAAACCCTCACATATAAAGCCATAACTTCAACATTCAAATAGGCTCCTCAGAATAGCTAATGGGCTGCACAAACCCAGCCTCCTTTCATATCCATTTCTAATTATTTGACTTACAAGCGTCACAACTGTATCAAAAATACAAATAAAGCTGGCTGACAGCCCCTCAGACACTAATTCTGAAGTGTCTTTGCTGTACAAGCTGCTTTATTGCTTTCTGTGCACTGGGATTTTTCCTATATAAGAAAAGGACAAAATTGGACACATTCTAATATTAAGATTACATAGGTTACCTCTAACAAAATTACCTGCCGGACCTAAAGGAGCAACTGTGAAGTTCATTTCTACAAATCAAGCCTGTCCTGGAACACTACTTCACCTGAAGCTATCTGGCAGTTCATTTAGGCATTTAGGATTAACTGTTGTGAGTCTATCAATCCACAAACCCCAATTGTAATTTTGAACAAAAAGAAGATAAAAGAATATCTTATGGCTAAGTTCACAAACTCCAAATATTTAATAAAGAAAAACTATACTTTTCACCTTGACCCAAAATGGGAGAACATATTCATATTCCATGTGGAACTAGAGTATATGTCAGTCTTTTCACATTAAACATACTCTAAACTTTGCTGTTGGAAAAAAAAAGATATTTAAATAAGGAGCTTAACGCCTAAAAAATGCACACATTTGATATGCCCACCTCTAAAAGTTGTATTTTTTGAAACTAGAAGGGTAGAAATTAGTAAAATGCATCATTGGTAAGCTTATAAAGGAGTCAGACAAAGAAAAAAGTCAAACAGGTAACAATAGTATATAGAATCAGGGAACTTGGTCCCCAAGACACACAGACAAATGGGCTAAGAAAGGGCATGTCACATATGCCCAGGTACTGGCCCCACTGTTAACCAAATGCTTCTGATTATCTTCTCTACCAAAAACTTAAGAGTGGTGCAAGAATCGATAGGTTCTTGTTCCCTTTAATTCCCAAGAAATAGCCTTGATTATGAAAAAAAAATTAGAATAATAAAATAAGAGGGTGATTTTAAACTTCAAGAGAATGAGCTGCACTTCCTTAAAATAAATGACCAACTTCCTACAGTGACACATGTCTCAGTATGCTGCTGCTGCTGCTCCTGCTAAGTCGCTTCAGTCGTGTCCGACTCTCTGCGACCCCATAGACGGCAGCTCACCAGGCCCTGCCATCCCTGGGATTCTCCAGGCAAGAACACTGGAGTGACTTGCCATTTCCTCCTCCAATGCATGAAAGTGAAAAGTGAAAGTGAAGTCACTCAGTCATGTCCGACTCTTAGCAACCCCATGGACTGCAGCCTACCAGGCTCCTCCGTCCATGGGATTTTCCAGGCAAGAGTACTGGAGTGGGTTGCCATTAGAGTGTGGAATTTGGGAAACATGTTAATAATATTTTACATATTGCAGCACTATTTACAACAGCCAGGACGTGGAAGCAATCTAGATGTCTAGATGTCCGTTAACAGATGAATAGATAAAGAAGTTGTGGTACATATACACAAAAGGATATTACTCAGCCACAAAAAGGAATGAATGAGTCAGTTCTAGTGAGGTGGATAAACCTATGGCCTGTTATACAGAGTGAAGTAAATCAGAAAGAGAAAAAAACATGCATTAATGCATATATTTAGAATCTAGAAAAATGCTACTGATGAACCTATTTGCAAGGCAGGAACAAAGATGCGGACATAGAGAACAGACTTACGGACAGAGCAGGGGCAGAAGAGGGTGGGACAAATTGAGAAAGTAGCATTGAAATACATAATTACCGTATGTAGAACAGATAACTAATGGGCAATTGCTGCATAACACAGAGAGCTCAACCTGGCACTCTGTGATAACCAAGGGGGTGGGAAGGGGTGGGAGGTGGGATGGAGGCTCAGGAGGGCAGGAACATATGTATACCTGTGGATGATTCAGGTTGATACATGGCAGAAACCAACACAACATTGTAAAGCAATTATCCTCCAATTAAAAATAAATACATTTAAAAATAAATGGATTGATGTTAAAATAAATAAAAAATAAATTAAAAAAAACCTAAAACTGAAAGCACAGTGAACCAAACGACACAAATGTCCCTCAAATTAATGGCATAACCACTAGGAAGGGAGAGTAGAAAAGATACAAGTATGACCTCAGTATTTTACTATATTCTCCATGCTGAGGAGGCATGGAGGGAAAACAGCAGACACGTCCTGAATGCTTGTCTTTAGAAGTTTTCTGTAGTGGCAAGAGTGAAGCAGTTTTGAAAATATTTTTAGACATACTATAAAACTGAGTAAATGAGTAATCTGTGTTAGGAGCCAGGATTTTCATTGTGGAAGAAGGAGAATCAAATATATTGATAGAATGGAGGTAGGCATCCTCCTTGGAAACGGTCTGGACTTAGAAGTACTGTAAAGCGTGGGGCAGGCAAGAGCTATAGCAGCCCTGCTCAGCCTTTGGTTGGCACTCAGTGGGCCTCTCCCCCAAGCAAGAGACTGTGAGGGAGCAACTGTCAACCAGTAAATGTTAGTGGTCCTGCTCAGTGATTGGTTGGTGCCACAGTGGGCCCCTCCCCCTTTTCTGTATAAAAGAAGCCTGAATTGGGACTATGGGGAGATGGTTTTTGAGATGATAGTCTGCCATCTCTCTATCCACTAGCTTTCCAATTAAAATTGTTATTCCTTGTTATAACAACTCGTCTCCCAATTTATTGGCCTGTTGTGGGGCAAGCAGGATAAGCTTGGGCTCAGTGACAATACTAGTTCAAATGCATGATTTCTAAACTATGTACATGTGTGCAAGCATGCATGTACGTATTTCTCCTCACTGACTCCTAAAGATGGCCTAGAAAAAATGGCTCCATTAGTAAGGAGCACACCCAGCACTGAAACATCAGTTTCTAAGACCACTTTCCTCAAAACGGACCCAGAAACCTGCACAGACATGGCTGACTATAGGGCTATGGTAGAGAAGGTACAAGATGAGCCTACAGCATCTTATATCAGAAAGTTAGTGCTCAAAAAAAAAAAAAAAAGGAGGCATGTCAAAAGAACACAGAACACAGGTGATGCAATCTGATTACTCTCATTGATTAAATCTAGAATTCGAGCATAAATATATTTAAGAAAAGTAATAAGTAATAAACCATTAAAATAGAGAGTCTAAGAGTCAACAGCAATAACAGAAGAGAGAATGGATGGATGGATGATGGATGGGTAGGTGGGTGGGTGGAAGGATTTCTCTTTGAAAGAGAATGCAGACTGCTAACTGGTAAATGCTGATGCTCTAATTCCAAATCATCATAGGAAAGACTAGTTCATGCAAGACTCATCAAGAGAAGTTACATCTAAAGGGAAATTTTGGAAGAGGAATAAGATATTTGCATGTTGCCACAGATTGCTTATTAGTATCAAGGGAAAGTATAGTATCTATACAGTGGAAAAAACATATAATCCTTTGAGCAGATAATCAAATTTAATATCAATGAAGGGAAGAACACTGGGTTCCTCTTGATGTAATGCTCCAATAAGGACATGTCACTTAATTATTTCAGCTGGGAATGTATGGTCTTAATTTTACCATGAGGAAACATTAGACAAACCCAAATGAGCACATTTTTATTAAAAAAAGAGTCCTATATATTTTTTCATGTCAATGTCATAACAAAGAAAGCCCCATTAAATGAGATATAACAACTATATGCAATGTGTGATCCTGGAATGGACCTAGTACTATAGGAGGAAAAATGCCAGAAAGGACATCATTAGCTCAATTGACCAATCTGAAATATGAACACAAGATTATAGCATATCAATATTAAGTTTCCTGGAGTTAGTAAGTATACTGCTGCTAGACCAAAAATATTCTCCTTCTTTGGAAATACACTCCTAAGTATTTGGAAGCCAAGGGACATGATTATGCAGCATACTCTCAAAAGGTTTAGGAAAAAACTGAATAGAGAAAGATGGGGAAAGAAAACAGAGAAAAGTGTTTAAACACACAATCCATAAAGTATACAGAGTTCAAGGACAGCAAGAGACAAATATGTGTAAAGGGAATATGGGTGTCTTTTGGTACTATTCCTGCAACTTTTCAGTAAGTTTCAAACTATTTCCCCAAAAAGTTAAAAAAAACCAACTCCTCCCCCAAATGACCCAGAGAATTTAAAATGACTAATGTAGTGTTCCTAATCTCATACTTTATTTCTGTTAAGGTCACTTAAATGTGAAGAAAGTGTTACACACAAAGATGCTGGTCACAGTATTTATAACTGCAAAAAACTGACATAATGTATTTACAAAAAATGGGATAATAAAATTATGCTACATAAACTCAACACAATGCAGCCTTTAAATCTGCATACAAAAGTATATAATAACAATTGGAAATATATAATGAAAAACAGGAGGATTAAGGATGATATATAGTATAATCTCATGTAGGTAAAGCAAAGAGAAAAAAAAAATTAGAGAAAAGATTAAAAAAAAAAAGAACATGCCAACACTGGTTCTCTCTCCCAGAGATGGTTTATGGATGACTTTTTTCCCTTCTGCTTTCTTTATATTTCAAATATGTAATGCTTGTGTCATAATGCTATGATAAAAATAAGGTTTATTCTTAGAATAAATAACACAGTAGAAGTAAACAGAAATAAGTTTAAGTTCCTCATATACCTACTGTATACTTAAGGTGGATGTTCAACCATCCAAATTTAATTGGACCTACTTCTGGTCTCAAAGATGGGAAATAGAATAGAGTCATGCTAGGAGACAGTCTCTAGTAGAATTTATTTAAGGTGGTGAATCTGTACATTCATGAGCCACAGATGCCTCCTTTCTCCTTATTCTGAGCCATGGGAAGATGGTGAGATCACTTTACACCACTGCAACCCCCACACACACGCCTGCCCGTAAAGAAGGGGAAAAGAGAAGCAGAGCACCAACAGGGGCTGGCACGTGATGGGGGCCTCCATCCACTACACTGTACCTGGCTAAGCTCAACAGTACACTTCTCATCACTCCTGCTCAGATGCTGGAGAGCATACACTGTGGCTGAAATCCTTCAATTCAGTCGTAGTCAACAGCTTTGGTGCTCCGCAGGGAAATGGTCCAGCCCAATGATTCTGTGCAGAGAACTTGCCTCTGCATATAGGGTTCTCTGAGGTAGTCATCGGGGGTGGCGGAAGGTAGAGAAAGGAGGGATGTGTCCATGTGTGTATGTTGCGGGGGGAAGGGAGGGAAAAGGGGTGGATAGTAAGGGAAGAAGGAACAGGAGTGGGTAGAAAACATCAGAGCTTTTCAGAAGCAGGTGGGACTTCCTGGAGGCCCAGCCGTTAAGATTCTGGGCTTCCACTTCAGAGGGTATGGGTTAGATCCCTGGTCAGGGATCTAATATCCCACAAGCCACACAGCGTGGCCAAAAAGTGAAAAAAGTAGATGAAGATGATGAGATGTAAATGTTTGGTTAACTGAAAGGCTGAAAGGAAAACTGAAACACATCACCATTCATTTTCTAACAGCCCAAGAGTCTCCCACAGTCATTGCCAAAAAGTCAGGTTATTAAAAGGGTTGCTTTTTTTTTTTTTTAAGAGAATTACAGTAAACAAAAGAGGAAGCTTCTAGATTAAACAATTATTAGAGCTCAGTTCCTGTTTAAGATACACATATTTGGAAGCATTTAATTATATTTATTTCTTAATATACTCTGGTGTGAGCAATCTTGAACTTTGAATCTCATAACTCAGCCAATGAAATAATTAACATTCTTTTGCCAACCTGATTTGGATGAAAAAGTCAAACACTTCATTTAAAATTTATGTGAGGTACATTCATAAGAATACACTAATTTCTCATTCAGATTTCAATTGAATCAATTTAATGACTGCCGATAGCAAAGCAATAGGAATGCAAAGAAGAAAAATAGTCAGACAATTGACAATTACCCAAAGTTCCTGTCATGTTTTATGAATCAACAATTGTCTCCAAACTTGTGAAAGAAATCAATGTGCATTAATTTCTAGAATCTTATAACCTATCTGCACTTAACTATAAAATATGAAGACAATTAGACATACAATTTAAAGAACTCATCGATTTGAATGAACAGAAATAAAGAGCGCCTCTACAATCCCATGTTCCCTTTCAAGGCAGCACAACTTACAGGGCTGTCTGGTTTACCACTGTTTCTTCTTCGCATTTCCTGTTTTTTATCAGCAAAATGGTTACAATGGCCTTTCAGACTTGAGTGATGCATGACAGAACAACACAGTTCCATTCTCAAATATGAATAGCCTGGGAACACAGCTCCAAGAGGCAACTGCAATGGTTAAGCCAGAGAATAAATAACACGGAGCAACGTTATCACATTCTAAAATTAAGCACAAAAAGGGGGTAGAAATAAAAGGAGGAAGAAAAGGCCAAAAAAAAAAAAAAAAGAGGGGGGAACCCCTGCAATTTCAACACATGAAGGGAAAACTCACTGCCATCACTGTTCTTCCTGTTTTCCTCTGAAACAGAACATTAACACTAGGACTTACTGTGGGAAAGATTAGATTTTTTTCTTTCCAAGTGGTGAATAAATCTCTAGTTTTACCACTTCCACTTGCCTCCCCACGCTCCACATTTATGAAACTTCTTTGAAGCCATACATAGAGAGGCCACAAAGCCATCACTCTGATGCTGCAGCTAGTAGGGCCCCAAAAGCATAGTGTCCAAGGATGAAGGCATTCAGACAAAAAGACCTACTTCAAAAACCCTCCAGCAATGTGTAAGGTTCTAGACCAAGGTGATGGATTTCTGTCAGCCATCCTAAAAAAGAGATAACCTGCATAGCCGAGACTTAAACCCAATTAAACCTGGATTGTTCCTGGCCTACAGGTACAATCACACCAGGAAGGATACAGTTCTATAGAAGTAAAAACAATAAATTCACATCTTGCTCAGCTGTCATATATTCTCATTATGCCCAATGCAGATCAACCCATCTAAAACTGTAACCACTCCCCTACCATTCCGCGCTCTCTTTTTTCCACAGTTGTTC
Organism: Bison bison bison; assembly: GCF_000754665.1. Taxonomy (NCBI): domain Eukaryota; kingdom Metazoa; phylum Chordata; class Mammalia; order Artiodactyla; family Bovidae; genus Bison; species Bison bison. The sequence continues at coordinate 4,708,364 of NW_011495071.1, forward strand.
CCACACTCAAAACACTGTAAGATTTGTTCATTTATTACATTAATTGCTTATTTCTCACTCCCCCCATCCTCTGCCCTCCTGGATTGTGAGTTCTAGAGGGTGGAATATTTGTTCAGTCCACTAATCTATCTCAGCACATAACAGACACTCAGTAAATATCATACAAATGAATGAATCATTCATCAAATTAAATGATTTCTTAAAGCTCTTCCTATTCAAGTAGAAAAGGCAAGAATTAGGCAAGGAACCTTATAGAGTTATAATAGGACAGATAAAGGGTTCAATCCCTGGGTTGGGAAGATCCCTTGGAGAAGAGAATGGCAACCCACTCCAGTATTCTTGCCTGGAGAACCCCAGAGGACAGAGGAGCCTGGCAGGCTAAAATCCATTGGGTTGCAAAGAGTCAGACATGACTGAAGCAACTTAGCAGCAGGAAAGGGTTATTATCTTTACTATAAAAAGCCTATTTACATTGATTAAAGACCTCTCTCTAAAACACTGATCCAGAAATGAGTAAAGACCCTAAACAACAGCTGTTTAAAAAAAAAATGGTTTAACCATTTTTAACCAAGTAGTTAAAAATATTTGAAGAAAAATAAACTCACTAATATCAAACACTAAAACAAAACATTTTTTTTTCTCCTCTGAGTAATTAGCAAAGATTTTTAAAACTAAACATTCCTATCACAATGACAGTGAAGTAAGATGATCCTTCTTAGACAGTGGACATAAAATTAAAACAACCATTCTAGAGAATAATTTGGAAATAAGAATTTAGAGCTAAATAGGTCCATATCTCTAACCCAGGAATTTCATTTTGTGAACACTTATTGTAAAGAAATACTTTGAAATATAGACAAAGATCAAATACAAAGATGCTCATCAACGTATTATTTACAATAGCAAAATTCTGTAAACAATCTAGGTAATTAACAATAGAGAAATGGCTCAGTCAATTATGGTCTAGCCACTAAATTCAATATTATATAGTCTTTAAAAAGGGCTTCCCTGGTAGCTCAGCTGGTAAAGAATCTGCCTACAATGCAGGAGACCCCAGTTCAATCCCTGCTTAAAGAACTTTCAAAAGGACAAGAATGTGAATAATACAATGTCAAATACAGTAAGTTTCCTACATATGAACAAGTTCTGTTCCAAGAGCATATTTGTAAGTCCAACAAAGTTAGACTAAGTTACGTACCCAACTAACACAATCAGCTATGCACTACTGCACTGTAATAGGTTTCTAATACTTAACACACAAATAATGCATAAAAAACAAACACAAAAATAAAACGTTTTTAATCTTACAGTACAATACCTTGGAAAGTACAGTAGTACAGTCTAACAGCTGATGTACAGGGTCTAGCATCAAGTGAACAGAGCTCCTGACTGGAGGAGGGAGAGGAGGTGGGAGATAGAGATGGATAGTCAGCAACGGAGATGGAGGGGAAGCCGCAATTTCACTCACACCTGACACTGATGGCCCAGGTTCTGGTTCTCTGCTGTATTCAACTCTATCTACCCTCTTGAAAAAACGATCCAGTGATGTCTGGGTAGTAGCTCTTTTTCTCTCGTCATAAATGACACGGGAGCATTGGACTGCATTCTGAGCAGCCGCTGCAACCTTCAGGTACCATTCTACACACAGGTCCTGTGCCTCGAAAGCTAACAGTGCCTCCTCAAATAACAAAAATCCCCCTGCCAGCTTCCTGCGTCATGAATCTCTTCAGTTCTTCAGTTACTTCTTCCTCCTGTAGTTCCACTGAATTATTTTCACCTTTGTTTCTATCATTACTGCTTGGTGCATCTTAGCAGTACCAGTTGCATCACAGGGGCTTTTACGCTTGCTTCTGGATATCCTTGGCTTGAAATAAAGACACTGTACTTTGTGTGTACAGCACACAAAGGCACAACCTGTGGAGGATGCACGCACGTGACGGTGTATACCAGGCACGTGAACTAACTTACACGACTGCACATACAAACACACGTTCACACCTTTGAAAGTTCACAACTTGGAAGATTCATACGTAAGGGACTTACTGTAAATGAAAGCAAGTCAATCTGTTCTGAACCATGTAGGGTGATATGCAAGGAAGGCAGAAATATCTAGAGTATTTATCTGAGTGGTAGGCCTATAGATGAATTTTATTCTCTATATGCTCATGGGTTTTCTTATTTATTTTAAACATGTTCTACCTTTATAATAGAAAGAAAATTTAAATGAAAGAAAGATTTCATAGAAGAGTTGAGACAAAATATGCTTTTATGAGTTGTCCATATTAGCAAGGAGAATAAAATCTTGAAAAGTCTTGGAGAAAAAAAAAAGTAAATGTTAGAAGAGCATCTGCAAAAACACAGGAGTAGCATTCTTAAGAAAGAGAACACCCTTAATCTCCTTTAAATAAAAAGCAGCAATTAAGAAACCACAGCCCTGAATAACCTCTATAAGTCCTTTCATTCCAAGAGCATATTCTTAGAATTTTTCTTTTAAAGTTCAATATGAAATTTGACAGGGAATCGTTTTATTTCCTAACTCACGTAGCTATGAAAGAGGAACAAATCTTTAAAAAATAAAAAAAAAAGGAGAAAAAATACAAAACATTTATGGCATGTGTCCTTTGCCATAAACAAATTATTGACAATAAATGGACTTTTCGATACATCAGCCAAATATAGAGTCACTGATCACAGCTATAAATCATCTGCTAGAAAAAGGCTGAATTTATAAAAACAAAACAAAAAAAGCTCTATCTTTATCAGATGGTCAGAAGAAAAACTATCTAAACTCTTAAGAAAGCCTTTTTTCCCCCTAAATATCTGTACAGGCAGAATAATCATTTAAACAATTCTAAAACAAATTTAAACATTCAACACAAAACGTTTGTGCCTACAGATAGAGACCTACCAACGTAATATCTGCACATGCTCTTTGGAAAGGAAATCTACAGAACTGTGTCAACAAATATAAACATGCTTTGCCATCATCTGACAGCACTGCTTCATGAAATTACATCAGATCTCTATCTAAACCAAGTTTTAGGGCTATCCATAGAGGCAGTAAAAGCGAATGTGAAGAAAGGTAAGAAAATTCAAGCAAACGTATTACTTTTCTTTTAAGCTCAAATCTATTTCTTAAGGCTAAACATCAGAAGCAAGATGCTCAAATACCAAGACTTTCCTTCATAACCTTTGCTTTGAATCTAGCTCCACAGGGAGAAAAGCATGTTTACAAGAACCATGAGACGTGTGAAAAGCAATAACCAAGGTAAATGAAAAAAGTGCCAGGTTAAGTTTTAGTTAGAACTTTATTGCAAAAATACTTTGTTTTATGAAATGAAGAAATCTACTTTTCCTCTTCTCCTCTAGCGTTACATATTGAAAAACGAAAACATGATTAAACTATTCTTTTAATGTCATCTCATCATTTATAAAGAGCTTAAAGAAAACAATTTGCATGCAGGCTGAGCACGATGGTGCATCGTGTAGAACCCAATGTCAAAAACTCAAGTTCAATTTCCAGTGCTAATCAAGTTTCTAAAACAGGAACTCTGTTCTTTTCCCTTCTAGCTGCGTGCTTTGATTTTCTTTTGCAGTCTTAATTCAAAATGTTCTAAAATTTTGGAGTCAATTTTTTTAACAGACAAATGTAGCATGTCAAAGAAAACATCAGAGGTAATTACTTCTCACCCACTGTTCTCATTCCAGAAGAAAAGACAAAAATAGAAGGGTCAGAACTTTCGGATTATTTTAATGGTGTGTGTTTATGAAAGAGAAAGTGAGAGAGTATCAGGGAAATTCATTCAGCTAAAGTAAGGAGTGACAAAGCAGATTTATAGAAATCGTAATACATCTGTGATACTTCAAAACTTGTCCTTGATATTTCAATTTCTGGCCATTACTACATATAAAACTGAGGATTGCCAAATTTGTCTGGATGTTAGAATCATCTAGAGAGCTCTTAAAAATTCCAAAGCCCAGGTCTGACTTCCAAATAAACTACAATCCTTTTTAAAAAAAACATGCATCAACACATCCAGAATTAATTGTAACATTTTGTTCCTCTTACTTTTAGCTCTTTTCTCCCCTCTTTTTTTTTCATTGAAGTATAGTTTATTTACAAATGATGTTGTATTAGTTTCAGGTGTACAACACAGTGATACCGTTTCACTTGTTCACAAGAATAGAGATATACTTTTTCAGATTATTTTCCTTTTTATATGATTACAAGATATTGAGTATAGTTGCTTGTGCAACTACCATAGGTCCCTGGTGGTTATCTGGGTCCTTGGTAGTTGTCTATTACACATAGATACATATTTGTCTCTATGTATATATATATACTTGTCTACATGATTGTCTACATTACTATATATATAGTAAGGTAGACCACAGTCTTTGAAGAATGAAATTAGGCATCAGAGTTTCTGAAGCTCCCCAGGTTTAGGAACCACTGACACACAGTACAGAAACCAAATAAATTATCTCTCCTTTGAGATTTACCATAGCTGTTATTCCAGGGAATTTAAAAAGAAAAGAAAGAAAAATCACTCAACCAATGCATTAATCTATACCTGTTTTTAAAGAAAATCATTTACACATACACTCACTGCTGTTACTGAAGCTGGCTCAACAAAATGCTGGAAAAAATCATTATCAGAGTACACGGCATATTATGCTGACATGAGTTTATACTGCACAGCATCATTCCTTTGAGAAGGATGCTGATTTGGGTGAAGGAGCAGAAGGGAGAGTGTCCTATTATAAACTCAAAATGAGGTGATGTAGATTCCAAGGTGACTATCACAGCTTTCCAGAGACAAACTGGCAGCAATTAGAGATGTTTGAAGCACATCAACTTGCTTAGCCTCCTACCTTAGTTTTTATTCTAATAAGGGAAAGGACATTAAAACCTTCTGTTAAGTATAAATATGCAGAAGGAGAGAGGGAAGAAAATCCCAAAGCCTTAATTCCATTTAAAAAAAGGATTCATTGCAGCTAATTTTCTGAATGTTCATAATACTTAAAGATGTCCAGAAAGATCTTATTCATTAATTATCATTGTCTTCACCTCTTGTTCCTTCTATCCCCTGCGTCTCTATAAAAAAAATGAGTAAGGTACATGTGTTCTGTTTGTACTACTGGTTCATGACATTCAAAGAGTTCATCATGTACAGAGCACCACCTGTGTACTTAGCTTCAATCTGCAGAAATCTTTCATCCCTAGGAAAGAGTATAGATTATTTTTATGCTATCCAAATGGGAGAATGTCCCAGATACCAGATGATGAAGGGGCCCCAGAGGGACCATAATGCTAACATGCTTATGAGTACTATAAAATTTGGCTTCAAAGACACTCTGAGTTTGGCAGTGCTTCCACAGATCTCCGTGAATAGTAAAGACATAGTTGTTATTGGTGGTGGAAGCAAAGGGCAGGAGGCAAGAAGCATGCCCTTGTGCGTGCAATCACACTCCATTTAAGACACAAGGAATTCTCTTAGAGAAAACCAGGAGAATCGCTGCATCAATTTATGTGCTACAAACATGGTTTGCTTCATTACTGTAGCATAGAATTAAACACATAAATCTGGACCACTCTTCAAAGACCTAAGGTCAAGCTGCCAAACAGTTTTCCTCCGTGCTGGCTTTTGGCATTCTGGTGATTTCAACGCCATTTATGCCAGACCAACCTTCGACAAAGCACCGTTTAACTTTCTTTTTTTTTAATAGCAGATGAAGGTGAAGGGAATACTTCTTGGCAGAACAGATATGCTAGAAATTTAGAGTTGTTCTCTTTTGTCCTAGATTTTCTTCTGCCTCAATCCTGCAGTGAAGTCACGATACATCTGTGACAGAATAAGTCCCATGGCAGCAGACTGACATCATAAACACCAGATTAAGACTTGGCTGCAAAGCCAAAGGAGATGATGGGCTGGGAAGGAAGAGGCTATAATTCAAACAAATCTCTTCCATAATAGCTGTGGGAATACTAAACATTACTGGCCGAGTAAATTGCTTTTTGTATAAGTGTTCTCTTTTTTGAAGTTTGCCCCAGAGTGAAAGTTTCTCTGTTAAGTCAGAACCTTAGCATTATTTTAATGTACTGTTCTGTATTTAATAATTTTATGCTTTAGACATTAGTCTGTTACCATGGGAATGACAGCAGCACAAATACAGGATTACGGCTATCAAGCAAGAGAAAAGAAATTATGAATAAGTCTCGTTATGTTCAATAATTAGCAACTACATGGAAAAAAACAAAACCATGAATTTAGGTTGATGCATTTATCTCAGTGTTTGAATACAACTCTGAGTATGTTATTGCTTTAAAATGAGACTCTAGCAAACTGCCAAAAAAAAAAAAAACACTTGACTAGCAGTTGCTACTCAGTGCTATGATCTGAAAATTCATCCTGTCCAGCTCTTTCCTCCTGTTTTAATTCTTCCCTTGCAAAAGGGAACTAATGGATACAACATTCAAGATGGATTCTGATCATTCAAACCAACACTTTGGGGTTAAAAGTAAGGAAATATTGAATAGAACTGGCTCCTCTACCTTCATCACAAAATGAACAGCTTCCAGAAAAATGATGCTGCCTTCTCCCCACAATGAAAACTCTATTATTAAATATGGGATGGTAGGTACAGAAATGGACTGCTAGGCATGAGACATAAAAGTCCAACTAGGATAATGTAAAATCCATATACGCCTCTGTTGCTTCTGAAGTTACAATAAAGAAAATTGTACTCCAGGACATTCACCTTGATGACTAAGGAAGAGTTCCATGCATTTAGTGCAAGGCCTGCAGTTGCACTAATTGCAGCAAAGATAACCAAAATGGTGGACAAACATTGTGAGATGACCAAAGACTGCTAAAGAAGTAAGTACTTCACTAAACCAAAGTCCACCCCCAAGTATGAAAGGGCAAAGTCATAGTATCCAGTCTTTCCCAAGTACGTGGGGAAGCAGGCACATTGCCAGATCTCTGGCATCCTGTGGATTCATTGCCTTACTCTACAAAAGCAGCAATGTTAACATGATCCATTCTAAAACAGGGCAAGAATCAAATTTTAATCTCTCAAACAGGTAAACAGTTAATGAAGATTGACAGCTCCTTAGGACTTTCGAACGTCCCTACTTCCTCTTCCATGAGGTTTTCTGCATTCTAAGGCAACGGCACAACACATCATGGGAGGAAAGTAATTTTAGAAAGTGCCATCCAAATTATCTGGTCGTGAATAGGCTCTGATTAAAATATAAAGAGCTTTTAAAATAATTTAAAATGATTCACTGGAACTAATTTGGAGATATTTTAATCTCTGAATGTGCAATGAACTGTAGTCTCCCTTGGCCCCAGCCTCTCCTTAGAGAGGGACGTTTCTAGTTAGGCCTTTTGCCATTGGTAAGAGGCATCAGTCATACCAACTCAGATGCACTTCACCTGTGCAGTTCCCTCCACCTTTTATGATTTGTGTCTTTCCAACTGGCACAGTTCCCTTCTACTTTCCAAACTTAGAGATACTTCCCCTTCTCGATGAATATCAGTCTTCTGTTTACTAAAGGCAGATAGCTAGATAATTCTGAACACAACAATGTGACAATTTAAAGAATCACATGAGATCAAAAGACCTCAGCTTACATTCTGTAGTCATTTGTTTGAATTCCATCTTGGATTAAACAAAGGAATGTTTTCCCAACATAATGTTCCAGCATATTCTCAGAGACTCCACTAAGGCCCACTGTGAATCAACACCTAAGTCGCTCTTAACTAGGCTTTTCTAGTGTGACACAAAGTTCAAGGAGATGTTTGCTGCTTTGCAACTCCTTCACAAAATCCTTTGGTGCTCGGTGTGCAAGATTCCCTAACTCTCAGCCAAAGACACTTCAGATAAGAGGAAGACAGCTGATCTCTATTTTCTTGCATTCTAGACCTTTCAGTTTCTTTCTGAGACTCTGGATAAAGAGCTAAAGTTGAGAAGAAGAAATGAGGGACAAGTCTACATATTGGAATAGTGTGATAAACACAACTATCCCCTGATCTAATCTTCCCAGCAGTCTAAGGAAGCAGGTATTTTTATATGTTATTCATAAATGAAGATCTTGAGGAAGAAGATACCCAATAACTAGTAATGGAAGAGTGAAATTCAAACTCAACACAATTCCAAAACTCAAATTCTTTTGGCTATATCCTTACTGAAATCCAGGCTTCTTGAAAGCAGGAACCCTGGCTTTTAATTTTTCTATGTCATCTTGAGAGACTACATGTACAAACAGTTCTTAACAAACATGTACAACAAGTAAGAGGCAAAAGGATTTAAAGGAAACTGTGTAGTTTCTTTTGTCAAGGCAACCCCATTGCCCACAGCAGATCGGAGCATGTCAACCAAAACTTACTACCACGGCATCGAGACAGCAGACGGAGCCCTCAAACCTCCACCCACTCTGAAGTTGATGCATCCGAGCAGAAGACAGCCACTTACCTAAAAGAAAGATGAGAGAAAACACCATTATTGTTAATAGGGAACACTGACCTCCTAGAACCTAGATCGACAGAAATGTAAAAATTTACTTTCATTTTACAGTTAATGGATCCTGAGCACAGTAAGCATAAAGAAGAGCTAGTTCTTCATATCTCTCAGTTCTTCAAAAGCCAGCTCTCATTCTTCATTACTGTGTATTTAAATTCATTCACCTTAACTTCGAATAGTTTTGAAGTAGAGTTGATTTATAATGCTGTGTTAGTTTCAGATGTATATAACAAAATGATTCAGTTTTATGTATTTTTTTTTCCTTTTTCAGATTTTCCCCCCTTATAGGTTATTACAAAATATACAGCATAGTTCTCTGTGTTATACAGGAGGCCTTTGTTAGATATTTTATATTTAATACAGTGTATTTGTTAATGTCAGACTCATTTTGGAAGTCCCAGCCATAGCAATCAGAGAAAAAATAGAATCCAAACTGGAAGAGAAGTAAAACTGTCATTACAGTGATATGATACTATCCATACAGTATGCTACCATATGCTAAAGATGCTACCGGAAAGGTACTAGAGCTCATCAGTGAGTTTGGGAAAGTTGCAGGATACAAAATTAATACACACACAGAAATCTGTTGCATTTCTATACACCATCAACAAAAGATAAGAGAAATTAAAGAAATAATCCCATTTACCGTCACAGTCTTAATTTTTTGAGATGTCAGAAGACTGATGAATCCTCTCTCCATAAAATTGCACAGAGACATCTCCTTCATATAGCTTCAGTGGATTCACAGCCCTCCTGCACCCACTGACCCTATTATTAATATCTGATGTGAGACTGGGATGCAGGATACCTCTGAAGCTTAAACATGCTTTCAATTGCTTCAGAACCCACATAAATTTTAAATTCTTAAAAATGTTAGCAATATATGTGCAAAAACTTGTACCCAGCAAATAGATAAACGACATTTGAAAAATTGGTCAGTACTAAGATGGCAAAGAAAGTCTCTGGTAATAGCAAAAAAACTACTTGGATATCAACTAGAGCTGTTGGCAATTAAGTCCAAAATTTAAATAAGTTAAAAGCAAACAAACCCAACAAAGAAGTATCAAGAAAATCTGAGAAAGAAAAGCTGTGTGTGTGTGTGTGTGTGTGTCCTGTATGTTGAGGTGGAGAAGGAACAACATATGAGAAAGCTTCTATAAGTAAAATAGTGTGGTTTTGTTCCATAAGAAAATAGACCAATAGAACAAAACAAAAAGCTCAGAAACTGACTCAAGTATACACGGAAAATTAGTATATGATAAGATACCAACTCAAATCAATGGAGGAAAAAATGGACTTTTTAATAGTGTTTGGACAACTGCATAGTCACTGGAATAAAATTAATTACATCTGTATCTCACATCATATATCAGAGAACATTCCAAATGAATCACATATCTAAACTTAAAAGTAAAATCACACAATTATTGAAAGAAAACTTGAATGAACTCCATTATAAACTGAGTGAGAAAAGGAAGCTCCATAGATAACAAAAGATTATAAAAAGTATTGACTCACTATGTTGTACACCTGCACTAATACTATAAATCAACTATACCTCAATGAAATATAACTAAAAATAAAACAAATATAATAAAAGATATCATTAGAAAAGACCCTGATGCTAGGAAAGACTGAAGGCAGGAGAAGGGGACAGCAGAGGATGTGATGGTTAGATGGCATCACCAACTGGACAGACATGAGTTTGAGCTCTGGGAGTTGGTGATGGACAGGGAAACCTGGTGTGCTGCAGTCTATGGGGTCACAAAGAGTAGGACATGACTAAGCAACTGAATTGAATATATAAATATGTCTACATAAAAATGTATTTAAAATTAAAATATTTTGCATAGCAAAAAAATGCCACTAGCCACAAGAGAAATCATATACTTGAAAAGAATATTGGCAACTTACAAAGGGATAATATCTGTCACATACAAGACTCCTTAAAAAATCTAAAAGAAAAATACCAACATCCTCCCTGCCCCCAAAATAAATAAGCAATATAAACAGGGAGTATACAGAAGAGTAAGTGAAAATGGCCCAAAACGTATGAACAGATGCTCAATGTTACTCATAATAAGAGACATGTATTCATTTTTCACTGTTAGATTGGCAAAAATCCAAAAGTTTGACAACATACTTTGTTTGTGAGACAAAGGGGAAACAGCACCTTTGTATACTGCTGGTGAGAAGGCAAAATGGAACAAACTCCTGAAGTACGGGACTTGGCAGATTACAGCAGAAATGTAGATTTCTAAGTCGGTATGGAGGTAAAAGGAAAGACAGTGAAGAAAAAACAGACTCTTCAATAAATGGTGCCAATATAATTCCAATAAACAAATGAAGAATTATGGAAATAAAGAAACATTTGGCAACCACTGCAAGCAAGAATAGATACTAAAATGGCAATGATAAAAACTATAACTTGTGGGAAAGTGTGGCTGATGCCCCTAAGCCCACTTTGGTTATATAAGATGTTAATAACTGGGGAAGCTGGATGAAGGTCTATGGTATTTGTTGCATGATTTTTGAAACTTTTTGCAAGTCTGAAGTTGTTTTTATGTTAATGTTTTTACTTAAAAAATAAAAACAGCTTCTTAAAAAAAAAAAAGTAACTCAAAAAAAGGCACTGAGACAATCAGGCATTCACATGGAAAAATTAAAATTAGATCCTTACTTCATGCCATACACAAAAATTTCTCATCAGTAAACTGAAAGTAAAAAACAACGCTGAAATTCTTAGAAAAAAGAGAGAGGATATTCTCATGACCTTGAGTTTGCCTACATTAAAATTAAACTTTGTACAATAAAAAATAGCATGAAGAAAGTAAAAAGGCAAGCCACACTTGAAATGCATATAACCGACAATGGATTAGTATTCAGAACATAAAGAATTTCTACATATCAAACAGAAAGACAAAACAATCCAATAGAAAAACAGAAAAGATCTGATCAGGCAACTGACAGGAGAGAAAACCCAAACGACCAATAAATATGAAATGATACTCAACCTCACGAGGCAGAAAAATGCAAATTAAACCGAGAAGATATCTTTTCACTGCCATCAAATTGTCAAAAAAAATGTTATCTGGCACTACCGGGATGGAGAAGAAGGGGAGCAACAGCAGCTCTCACACAGTGCCTGTGAGAGGACCAGTGAGCACAATTACATTGGAAAGATATCGATTGATTTATCTAGAAAAGTGAGGGGTGTCCCAAGAAACTCCACTCTGGGTAGTAGCCTAGAGAAATTCCCACACGTGTTCAAAAGTAGAAGACTTGTACAGGGTGCTCCATATAAGAACGTTCATCCTATTTCTGGGGATAAGAGTCAAAAACTGGAAACAAGCTAGAAGGTCATCAAAAGGTAAATAAATAGTGGTATATTCACAAAATGACGTATCATACAGCAGTGAGAATGAATAAACTAGGCCACATGCATCAGAAGGCTTCCCTGGTGATTCAGGCGGTAAAGAATTCGCCTGCAATGCAGGAGACCCAGGTTTGATCCCTGGGTCAGGAAGATCCCCTGGAGAAGGAAGTGGCACCCACTCCAGTATTCCTGCCTGCAGAAGTACATGGACAGAGGAGCCTGGGGACTACAGTCCATGGGGCTGTAAAGAGTCAGACACAACTGCTGCTGCTGCTGCTGCTAAGTCGCTTTAGTCGTGTCTGACTTGACTCTGCAACCCCATAGACGGCAGCCCACCAGGCTCCGCTGTCCCTGGGATTCTCCAGGCAAGAACACTGAGGGACTAACAATTTCACTTTCGCATGCATCAAAATGAAAAAATTTTACATATAAAGGGTAAAGGTAACAAACAATTTTCAGAATCTGACAGCATGATGTTTATATTATTTTTAACACTTTATTAAAAACATGCAAAAATTACTGCATACTATATATGGACACCGGAGAAGGCAATGGCACCCCACTCCAGTACTCTTGCCTGGAAAACCCCATGGACGGAGGAGCCCGGTGGGCTGCAGTCCATGGGGTGGTAAAGAGTCAGACACGACTGAGCGACTTCACTTTCACTTTTCACTTTCATGCGTTGGAGAAGGAAATGGCAACCCACTCCAGTATTCTTGCCTGGAGAATCCCAGGGACGGGGGAGCCCGGTGGGCTGCCGTCTATGGGGTCACACAGAGTCGGACACAACTGAAGCGACTTAGCAGCAGCAGCAGCATACATGGACACATGTTTTCAGGAAAATGACTTAAAAAGATATCGGAGTAAAAAACACTAAATTCAGCATTATAGTTTAACCCTTGGAAAGAGGTGAGGGAAAGGCAAATGCAAAAGAGATTTTTTTTGCACACTTGGGAAAGTGTTAAGATGTGACAAAGCTAGATGTACATCTGTGAGTATATTACTATAAGTACTGTAAGTATTAATATAAGTACTATAAGTATTTCCTATATTACTTTCCACAAGCTTTTTAAATAAATGCAAAATATATCATTTCAAAAAGAATATGCATAATAATGTATCAGTTAGTTCAGTCACTCAGTCGTGTCCGATTCTTTGTGACCCCATGAATCACAGCACGCCAGGCCTCCCTGTACATCACCAACTCCTGGAGTTCACTCAAACTCACATCCATCAAGTCAGTGATGCAATCCAGCCATCTCATCCTCTGTTGTCCCCTTTTCTCCCTGCCCCCAGTCCCTCCCAGCATCAGAGTCTTTTCCAATGAGTCAACTCTTCGCATGAGGTGGCCAAAGTACTGGAGTTTCAGCTTTAGCATCATTCCTTCCAAAGAGCACCCAGGGCTGATCTCTTTTAGAATGGACTGGTTGGATCTCCTTGCAGTCCAAGGGACTCTCAAGAGTCTATGGGCCTTTATTATTCAATGACTCTTCAATTGGATTTTGCTTACCTATGATGGGGTTTTGCAGTTTTTTAAGGTTATTTCCTTTTTCTTGATTTTTATATTGGTTATATTGGAATAAAAACATACAGGGCATCTTTAGACTCCATATTCTAAAAATAAAGCTGCTTTTTGTTTCCTTAAAAGTACTCAAATACTTCCTCCCTCATTATTCATATTATTCAGTTGCTTCAGAAAAAATTTAACCAAATCCCTCTGGAGTATGTTAGACCCCAGAATATAATCAGAATGTTAAGATGTTTTAGAGAAATTTGATTAAAAAAAAATCAGCTCATTTACAATGCCTTTAGTAGAGATTAAATAACCAAATAAAATTGCATTTTCCATAATGAACGTCAGGTTATACACTACTGTACAATTTGAATGTTGAAAAGTAATATATAATTGTGAAATACCCAATGGTTGAGGAAGCATGATAAAAATTTAATAATCTAGCATAGAGTATATATACAAAAGAAGTAGTTTTCCATATCACACTGTTATACACTATTGTTGCTGACTTTCACTATACTGATTCAACACCTAGAAGGTCAACACATTCTAGCCTTAGAAGTGCTACAAAGTTTTAGGTGAAGGCTAATAAGATCCCCTTTAGCTTTTCACTACACTTTTCTAAGACTATGAGCTCTATGGGTTAATAACGTTAACTAAATTTGAGACAGGGAACCTAGGTCCATTTCTCCCACATATTAATTTCACACAGGAAAAAAAATTCAGGGCTATGGTTTCCTACCCCTGGCTTACTGTCTTTCAAGTTGAACCACTAGACAGTTCACTGCAAGTCCACCACCACCATAACAGAAAAGAAGCGAAGCACTGGTATGGAGGCTGGACCAGCGGCATCTCAGTGGAGAAAGGATAGAGCATGCGTTTGAAACGCTGCTCAAACAGCTAGATATGCACCAAAAATCTGATAGTCGATGTCAAGAATGTTTCCAAAACCCACGCCAAGAGGACGGCTTTTATTTCAACATTCACTTTGAAATAACAAGCTGTTTTCTAAAGCTGGAGTTTGTTCTTGTATATTGAATAAGGATAAGCAATTTTAAATAGCAAATAAGCCCCTTAGCTACCAAATTTCTAAAAAGTGTTCTCCTTGCTCTAAAGGTAGGAGGGGGAATAATTTGCCCATGGGCCCAGAAACTGAATGACAAGTTTTGGTCCTAAGCAAATTTTCAGTCAACAGAGTCCTTTAAAAAACTAGAAGGAGGAGGTGGTAAATGTTGGTATTGGCAACAGCTTAAACAAAAGCCACACTTTTTTTTTTTTCATGTGAACACTGGGAATAAGAAGGAAGCAATGATGTTCCCCTTAAAAAAAAATAGCAATCCAATGTATTAACTTCCCTCTGCCTAAAGAAAATGTGTCAATCTTAGTTTCTCAAACAACATATTTTCCCCAACACAATAGCTCATTTCTTTATACTACAGCTAGTTGGCCATCCCCGATCAGCTGAAATCACTGCACAGCTTAAGATCTGGGACTGAAACCAAAAGGAATAAATCAGTGAAGGCCTGAATTTCTATCCCACCAAGCAGGCCAGACTCTCCTAAGATGAGGAGCAGCCAAAAGCAGCAGGGGAGTTCACAACTGTGCTGGTCAGTGATCTAAAATTACATGACATGGGAAAGGTACGTGCCCATCAAAATCCCGGGAAATCTCCTTTAATCTTCCCTTTACTACGCTATATTGCATCGCAAAGGTTCTATGTAGCTCCTCCTCCTAGCACTTTTGCAGAACCAAATCTACTCTAAGAAAATTAGTGAAGACATCACTCTTATGTGGAAGGGCTTTCTAAGTAATCAAAGTCCCGCAATAAAGGAAGTCAGCATTATTTCACTGCACAGAAGCTGGGGGCAGGGGGAGATGTTGGCCAGAAAATACTTCACTCCAAACAGAAAAGTTACGTTTTGAAATTGTTCCAAGAAGAGGATATTGGCAGGAACTTCAAGATTTTGTGCTTTTTGCTGCTACTAAAATGAAATAGATTTGAATTCTAATCCAGTAATATGAGACAAACCAAAAGCAGACAGACTGGCAAATACTAACTCTAGCTGCCCAATGTCACACATCAGTTCAAAGAGGTCAGAAAAGAAGCCCAGGCAGTTATAAAGAAATATATGAAGAAATGAACAGTGCACTTTTTTTTTAATCCTGATCTAGTGAGAAGGTATAAAGGAGTCCACCTGAGCAGAAGACTTCAAAAGCTAGATAAGGGAGGACAAAGAAAGAGGCTTAAATGGAAAACTCATCAACAAGCCAAGAATATAATAAAGCAAAACTAAACTTCAATTTTTGCAAGAATACAGGCGTTTCAGCACTCAAACGAGACGCTGTCGCTACACCTCTCCGTATACAAAGGAAATGTGAAATCCTGAAATCCCTGTAGCATGTAGTCACTGAAGCAACTGCCAGGTAGAGCTAATCCCCAAACAAGATTTCTTAAGAAATCGCACTCTCTACTTTATCCCTTTTTTGTTTTTTGGCTTTTCATTTTGTTTTGTTTTCTCTTTCTCTTCTTTCATTGTTAAATATTAGCATATTAAAGAAAGGAATCTTGAAAAAAGAATCTTCACTCACTCAAGGGGCTAAATAAAGTCCTCTTCAACCCATGGGGCCCACCAAGATAAAGGGCACTGGAATGATAAGTTTTTAATGAAGCAAGAACTGAGTAAGTAATAGGGAGGGGGTTGGTGCTGAAATCTGACCTAGTGGCCAAGAGGTAAAGTCAACATAAGCCCATGGAGAAAGCGTGCAGTTTAAGGAATCTGGGCTCTTTACCCTCAATACAGTCTTATTCAGGGAATGCTTCCACATGCTTAAAAAAAATCCACTTTGCCTGCTCCCAGATATATAGCATTAGGGCAGGGATAAATTTCAAGCTGGCAATAGTCCAAATCCAACAGTTGCAGCTGTAGTAGCTGCCTTGTTTACAAAGCAATTGAGGAAGCTTTTAGAGGGCAGAGTGCACCAGACAGAAGGGGGTCTGTAAGCAAAACACGGATGGATCCCGATGCATTCAGAGCAGACAACACATCTGTTCCCAGGTCCCCCTTGGAGACATGCCGACTACAGATCCAAGTCAACCTTTAATGCTCATGTTTTTTCAGGAGAGCATATCTACATAAGCACTGAAATCAAAATTATATGCTGGTAGTTATTGGGCCCTTGGGTCATCTCCCACATTCTAACCAAAACTGAGAACATTCCACACGAGGTTTTGAGCAGACTGCAATCAACTATGACCTGAACTGCTTTGCTCAGTAAGAACACCAACTGTAAGGATGCCTTCAATTGCTATTTTCTGCCTCTTATCAACTACATTGCTAGCTTCCAGCTGACCATGCCTCTGGCCAGCATAATTACATATGATGTCCCAGAAACAACTCCGGCTCCCCTTGCTACTTTCTCACATCCAGTAGATTTCAATAATCTCACTAGATTCTATTCCCTGTTAGTCCTTTCTAATCCTGTCTCTGCCATTCTTCTACTCTTGGCATAGTTTAAGTCAGAATTCCTCTCTTAAAAACAAATGAAATACACAGTCAAGGGAGGGAAGGGGACGGATGGGGAAAGAGCAATAGAATAAATGCTGAAAAGGAAACAGAGTACCTTCTGCCTGTTTACAGAGCTTCAAAAAAATGTGCAATGATGCTGACATGAGTGAGAGTATGATGGGCACAGATGGGTATAATTAAAACAGGCGCTCTCAAGATGCTTAAAAAGGGGGTAGTTCAGCTCCCTTACTCAAAGTAACCAAACATATTTAAAAGACAGTTACGTGTACTTGGATGACAATGAATATTTGAATTCACAGGGTTTAAAATTCATGCTATCTGTCTATCCATCCGATCTCCCAGACAGTGGGCCATAGTTTCTACCCACTGCAACTTGATATTTTTATTCCTGTGAGGCAAAACATCATAAATCAGGCCTACTTACTGTACGGACTCTGCCAGATTCTTATCCTTCTTTAAGAAAGCCCTCTGTAATCCTGATCTATAAAAGTTTCTTTCCTCAGTGGTTTAGTAAATAACTGATGAAAAGATTTTCTGCTAACACATCTGATTGCAAAAAAAAAAAAAAGAAATTTAATATGGAGTTAAAATTTTTCATCAATTAATTAAAATTAAAGATTATAGAGTAGGTATGGAGAAAAAGGAACCCTCTTATACTTCTGATGGGAATGTAAATTGGTGCAGCCACTACAGAAAACAGCACAGAGGTTCCTCAAAAAACTAAAAAATAGACTTGACATATGATCCAACAATCCCACTCCTGGAGGACAAACTAATATGGAAACCATAATGCTCCCCTCTGTTCACAGCAGCACTATTACAATAGCCAAGAGATGGAAACGACCCAAATGTCCACCGACAGAGGAATGGACGAAGAAGACGTGGCACACACATACAGTGGAATATTATTCAGATATAAAAAATGAGCAAAATAATGCCACTCGTAGAAGTATGGATGGATGGACCTAGAGATAAACATACTAAGTAAAGTAAGTCACAAAAAGACAAATACCATATGATATCACTTACATGTGAAACCTAAAATATGACGCAAGTGAACTTCATCTATGCAACAGAAACAGACTCAGAGACAGAGAGAACTGGGGCTGCCAAGTGCGATGGTGGGTGGAGGGGGATGGACTGGGAGTTTGGGGTTAGCAGATGCAAACAATTATATACAGAATGGGTGAACAACAAGATCTTACTGTACAGCATAGGGAACTATATAAACATCCTGTGATAAACCATAATGGAAAAGAATATGAAAAGGAATGTGTTTATATATATGTATACATATATATATAAATATGTATATAAGACTGAATCATGTTGCTCCACAGCAGGAATTAACACAACACTGCAAATCAACTATACTTCAGTAAAATAAAATTTGCGAAAATAAAAAATCTGTATATTCTCAAGTTGGGCTAAGCCTAGCACAGGGTTCACACACTCAGGAAGGACCATAACATCATGCCAAACCTTTCTTCTGTGGGCTCCCTGGGTAGAATATTTGACAGAGCCACAGTAAAAGACAATCATGACCCAGTCACTCCCAAGCCCATAAAAGTGCTTCTCCTGCATTCAAATGAAAGAGCATGTGCCCCAACGACAAACCACTGCCGATTTACTGTGGGAGTAAACACTGAGCATAACGTTCTAACCATGTCTTTGTGCATGCAGCATTTACACAGTAAATCAGCATAGAGCCCAGCACAGTATACCTCTCACTATGTAATTACACATATTAATTACAAGTTTAATCACATATATTAATAACACCTAGCCCACAACTGCAATGTATTCATGTAAACCTAATCAAGGAAAACTAGAATTATTTGCATAAAATTTACAATGAAAACTATAACGACTATACTAACAAGATAGGGATAGGAACGCATATCTGTGACAAACTGTTTGTGTCAAGAAGAATAGAAAGTGATTCTCTTTCCTGAACATTATTTCAGGCCCATTTAACACAATCTGTATCACTCAATGAATGTGCAGTGTCCTACACACATCAAATCAGATTTGGATAATGTTCCTGACTTCAGATAAAATTTCATTACTATAGTTATGGAATGATAGGAAGTGCTTACATTTTTAAGCTTTAATAAAAAGTGAGATAGGCTAAGAATTAGGAGAGCCTGACTCCAATCTGCCATTGATATTTAAACAACAAAACAAGTCTACCCACTGGTGACCTCTTACAGCCTCTGACTTAATTCCACCCTTAAACAGTTTAAAAAGTGTGGTCAAAGGAAGTGGAAGACGATGGAAATCCTGTTTAGAAGACTTTCACAAAACCAAAGGCAATCATCAGTCATTTGTTGCATGTCAATGCATTTAAAAAAAAAAAAACTTATTTTGTATTAGGTTATATCCAATTAACAACGCTGTGATAGTTTCTGGTGAACAACGAAGGGACTCAGCCATCATATGTACGTGCACCCATGGCGTTTCATACACCCTCTTGGGCAAGTTGGCATTTCTGGGAGACAGCGAAGGACAGGGAAGCCTGATGTGCTGCAGTCCATGGGGTCGCAAAGAGTCAGACACGACCGAGCGACTGAACAACAACACTGGCAAAGTGGTACTTCTTGTGTTTCTGAAGTTTCATTTCTCCAAACAAAACCAGAATTTAATAACAGAACAAACAGTCAATTAAAACACTACAAATGCTTTGAAAGCAAATAATAACTTAAGACTATAATTAAGTCTCTTCATTCTAATTGTTGTCTGATTTTTATGAAGCACTTCCTTACCAGACTAAAAACAAAAATGTTTACAAAACCCAACATGATAGACTTCAAGATTTTTTTCTTCATGTAACGTCTGGAAATATTCTAGTTTCACTTTTAGTAATATATGCCTTTTGTTTGTTTATGACTAATCAAGTTGAGGTGACAAAGTATAAAACAGGCATATGAAACAGAAGCGATTTACAAAATGAATTCTAAATCTGCTCTTATAAACAGCCTTATGAAGCAAAGTTCAGTATTTTTAAAAGATCTATTGAATCTGCGTTTCAAAAATGATTCACAATTTCATGTCTATATGAGGGAGAAAGATAGAGTCTGCCAATTGACACTAAAGTAGGGGACCAGGGAGGCAGCGAGCACTTCAGTGACACAGCCCTCCTGTGAGTCATTATCCTTCCGGCAAAAAGACAAGCAAAGTCTTGTTGCTGAAATTTGTTTTGCACTCAGTCTGTCCTTTAGGACCACCAGCATCTACTTCCACAACATCACTTACCATTAACATATTCCAAGCCAGTTCAAAACTACAGATGTTTTACAAGCAGCAAGAGCTCTTACCCGTTAAAAATAGCTAATAAATGGCCACACACCCTGATGGAAGAATGTAATATTTTCCACAAGAAATGATATCATTTATCTTTTCCAAAATTTTATTCACACCTCAATTACTATTCATCTGTCATCATCACTCCTAAAACCCAAAGTAATCAACTGAAAGATAAATTCTCAATGAACTCCCACCGTGTTTACACACAAATTTTAAAACTACTATTTCCTTCAGCCATTAAGTTAGTCACCTTAAGGTTTCTTGGTAAAAACTTAAAGAAATGCCTGGTTTTATTTACCCATGGAGGGGAATTGAGAGAAGGTACATTTATACATTTAAATATTTAGAAGATCTCAAAATATGTGCTCAAAAGTGCGATGAGCTCTCATATGTCATTCAATATATAGCAAATCAATAATGATTTATAAATTATACTTTTTTTATTTCAACAATATTATTTTATGGACAACAAAAACAAAAGGTAGGCCAATATTCTCAGGCCAATTTAAACCAGTTTTCTTCAGGGATCCTCTTTGGGCAAAACCTCGAAATTATTCATAATAATCTAAAATAATGAATCACAACTGCTAACATTTATCGAGTGCTTACTACACATCAGGCCCCATTCTAGATGCTTGGCAGATATTACTTAGTTCTCAAAACAGGTCTGGGAGGATGACTGTTTAAGTATTTCCACAGTCAGCAGGGAGACTGGCACAACGAGACCGCACGACTTGAACGCGAGCACATAGTTAATAAACGGCAGAGGCGGGACTGGCTCCAGGATTCAGCGCCCAGGAGCTACAATTATGTTCCCTGGTTCGGGAAGATCCACAGAAAACTGTAGCTCTTATCAAAGACCCAGAATTTCATGAAATCAATGAAAATGATGATAAAGACTGTTTGGATCACAAGCAAGATTCTAACCAGTCAAAGAGCATCTGGCAAAGTTAAACCAAATAAAACCAGGAGGTTTTGGAAAGTTGGAAAGGATAAAAACAGGCTAAACACTTGGAGATAGGAAGGATATTCAGTCATCCAATCTATCAGGAAAATTGCAAGGCAAAAACAGTTAACACTTGATCCTTTGCTCATTCTAAGAATTACAGACTTGCAATTATATTTTAAATGTTGTTAAACATAAGATAAAATAACATTCCTCACTTTACCTTCACTGTCCATGATAAAGTTCAATCAAATCTCTTTAACTCTGTTTACTATGAAATTCTGGTACCTGCTTTAAGTGACTTCACTTCAGTGACCTTTTCCAGGCATCAATTATCCTCAAGTAAGGAGGATCTCCTGTACCCAACCTGCATTTTAAAAGGGATTCACAACTTCAGAGTGGTTTGACGGAGAACTAGGATACCTCCTAGCAAAGCAGTCTAATATGGGAAGAGTCTGGAGTCTGAAAAACTGGTTTCTAATCCCTGCTGAACTGCACAATAGCCACCGTGAGTTTGGGACAATCTCTTAACCTGTCTCAGTTTGCATACTTAGAAATGGAATATTCCCTACTTCACGGTGCTCATTTGGGGAGACAATGAGACAGCACACATATCTGTGAATGGCTAGTGAAATGCTGGTTATTCTGAAACACTCAACTGCCATCTCCATGAGTTGACAGTCAATTTCACCAAGCATTCATCATTCATATATTACATATTGATTGGCTTTTAGTTGTATACCTTAGAGGCTGAGAGAAGTAACCAAAAACTAAAACAAAGTGTCTGTTCTTAAAAGTCTGCTTGAGTTGTGAGTTTTCAAAGCGCATAAAAAAAGGTTTTGCTTTAAAAATTTAGCACATGAGGCAAATAAGTAATATGATATTAAAGCTGTAAAAACAGGAAATAGTGGAACGCCTAAGAAATAGTTTGATTCCAACTAGGATAATCAAGGTAGACTTCCTGAAAGAAGCTGCACGAAAGAAAGATTAAATCAGAGTGGTTTAAATCGAAAGACCTTACATCCACTTCACTATATGTTTGTTCATCCTGCCCCCTTTCTGGCCCTGTAAAAGGAGTCCCCAAAACGCAAATGGTGACAAAGCAATAAGGGGCTTGTGAAGACATCCAATTCATTATTATCTACCATGCCACCTGCCATATCTGGCACGCAGTGTAAATACTGTAGTGGCATAGCTCATCTACTGATAATGCCAAGTCAAGTCATTAATATACAACTCCACTGAAGACAGTAACAGAAAATTTTAGCTTCACATCATGCATTTATGAAGAGATAATCAAAGGCATATTTCTGTGAAAAGCAGGAATCATATTCAAAAGCTGTGCATCTTTGGCCAATCGTTCCCTGCTTTCCTGTATTATCTCTCCAGAGTGGAAAAAATACAAAACAATATATTTCTATTTTGGCCCATCAGAATCACTAAACCCTGATATGAAGCGAACTGCTCAGATTGTAAACATGGAAAGAAGGAATAAATCTGCTGGGTAACAGTAAACTCAAGTAGCACAAATCACATCGAGTATTCTTGTAGACTCTCCTTATCAGTATTTAAGCAGCAGAGACAGTTAGAACCAACAACCACAGATAAAGCACACCACACTATTTAAATTCATCTACTGTTCTGGTGTCCTAGTCGTCTGTCCTGTACAAACCGAGATGGCTTATTCTCGGATTCAACACACAATCACCATGCTAAGTTGCTGGGTCTACTATCTGAGACTGTAGCCACTGACCCCCTTCATGCTGGTTAATTGCAAGGATTACAGACGCACAAGCACAAACTGGCCGATTTTGTACTCAGTCTAAAAACTCAGGCAAGCAACAAGATGTGATCAGCTAGTCAAGAAATAAAATTAGAAAATGTTCTATACGCTCTTCTGGCTCTTTTAAACTATTCAAATAATTACTGTTTGGACTCAATCTTACCAGCCACAGGGCATTCGATTTAACATAGAGATGAGAAAGGGGGAAAAATCTGTAAAACAATATAGCAAAAGCAGTTTCAATGAATTGAGTGTTGTCTGAGATGGACATTTATTAACTATAAACAGACGTTTAAGTAATTTTAATATATAAGTGTAGGTGCGGTTACAGAAACACATTAGAGGGGAAATGTTTAGGTGAAAATGTGGTCCAATACATGTCTTTCTTTCACCATTCAGGGAAAAATAGATTTCAACTCACTTGAAAACTGGCTGGCTGGAGACTACACAATTTCCCCCTGTAGCTCATTAAACTGTTATATCACCTTGACAGTCAATTCCTGCAAAGTTAAATGTAAATCGAAACATTTTTAATTGAATCATGCAATACATGACTAAGGCAGTTCACTGTTTAGAGGAAATTTGTGAAGTAATTCATTACTGCACTAAGGTAACTATATCACCCCAAACAGAAATAACTCAGATTTTAACATATCAACTAAAAGCCAAGGATACCTGCAGTGAAAAGATGCTGTGTTTCTACTTATCTACCTCAAGGTCTATAGTGCTGACTCTCTGACACCTTATTCAGCAGTGGATAAGAAGCAGTACCAGTGGGACTTCCCTGGTGGTCCAGTGGTTAAGACTTTGCCTTCCAATGCAGGGGCTGGTCAGGGGATCCTACATGACTTGCATCCAAAAAACACAAAACATAAAACAGAAACTATACTGCATCAAATTCAGTACAGACCTCAAACAAGTTTTAAACACAATAAAAACAAAAGAAGCAATATTGGTGAGTAGGAAAGGGCTTTAACTTGACAAGAAAAAAACCTGCTCCTCCACCCCTCTCTCAGCCTTCACACATAAAAACAAGTCTTTCTTCAACAAAGATTTAACAAAGACACTAAGAGAGAAACCTTTGCCTGACTCATTCTGGAACACAAAGGTTACCTGTGGCTCTATGGTGATGCTCTGTATATTTTGAAAATGCACACACAAAAAGGAAAATTCTTTAATAACACAGCCCAAGGGTGTAAGGAAGTGGACCACTCAAGCGGTTTATACGATTAGCTTAACAAGAAGGGACATCCACTCTTCTACTGCTTCATGTGATCTATTTACAGTCAAGATGCCTATATTTAGAAAATTCCTAGAGTACATGAGAACTGAGAGATAAATATCAAACTACTACCCTTCCAGGCTGCCCTAAAATTTCTATTAGCCTCAGGAAAGCATGAGCCATTGGGGGTTTGCTTCAGCAGAATCTGAACCAGAACTATTACTCTATATTATACTTTAAAAAAAAAGCGCTGCTGCAAACTGTATTCAGCGCAACACTTTAAATCGCTCCATATTTGAGATCAGAGTTTATACATATTAATGTGAAAGAGCCTATAGCCCAAACTCTACTGTTTATCACTACCTGAAAAATTAAATTAAACATACCACATTAAGCAACCAACCAAATTTGATCTCCATTAAACCCAAGCCAAGAGTGAGGCCTTGACAATAGGATTGAAGAGATTAGGGCTTAATTTAAACAAAGTGACTGCAATAAAACAATTCAAATGTGTGAGATTTTATAGGAGCAAGTACTTAAAGCACCTGAAGACAAATATTTACATAAACTATCAGATCAGATCAGATCAGTCACTCAGTCATGTCCGACTCTTCGCGATCCCATGAATCACAGCACGCCAGGCCTCCCTGTCCATCACCAACTCCCGGAGTTCACTCAGACTCACGTTCATCGAGTCTGTGATGCCATCCAGCCATCTCATCCTCTGTCGTCCCCTTCTCCTCCTGCCCCCAATCCCTCCCAGCATCAGAGTCTTTTCCAATGAGTCAACTCTTCACATGAGGTGGCCAAAGTACTGGAGTTTCAGCTTTAGCATCATTCCTTCCAAAGAGCACCCAGGGCTGATCTCCTTCACAATGGACTGGTTGGATCTCCTTGCAGTCCAAGGGACTCTCAAGAGTCTTCTCCAACATCACAGTTTAAAAGCATCAGTTCTTCGACGCTCAGCCTTCCTCACAGTCCAACTCTCACATCCCTACATGACCACTGGAAAAACCATAGCCTTGACTAGACAGACCTTTGTTGGCAAAGTAACGTCTCTGCTTTTGAATATGCTATCTAGGTTGGTCATAACTTTCCTTCCAAGGAGTAAGCGTCTTTTAATTTCATGGCTGCAGTCACCATCTGCAGTGATTTTGGAGCCCAGAAAAATAAAGTCTGACACTGTTTCCACTGTTTCCCCATCTATTTCCCATGAAGTGATAGGACCGGATGCCATGATCTTAGTTTTCTGAATGTTGAGCTTTAAGCCAATTTTTTCACTCTCCACTTTCACTTTCATCAAGAGGCTTTTTAGTTCCTCTTCACTTTCTATAAACTATACACTTTCACATAAACTATACAACATCATAATCTACTAAAGATAAAAAATTCAGGAACCTATTAAATCATAATTTAGAATACAAATATTACCGGAAGGAAGAAAAGGAGACCGCACCACTAACTGGGTCCTATAAATGAATGTGCAGTGAAGGTTCTTTTGAAGGCAAGAGACAAGATTAATCAGGGGTGAAAATATAAATGTATTAACACAAATCAAAATGCGATTCTTATTTTGCTATGGTCTGCTACTGACAGCGTATTGTACTTTCTAGACAGACACCTTTGAAGTTTTTTATCCTTAAGAATCCCCTTCCCATTTCATTCCACCCTTATATGTCATGATCACATACCATTATCTTTTCTCCAGTTCAAGAATTTCCCATCATTTGCCTCTTCCAACATAGGCTACCCCTTTGCTCTGATCTCCTAACCACTCTTTTCTCACAATCCCCTAGAAACACTCTTAAACACTCCAGAAATTTGAAACATTTCTACCCTTTGCCCTCTTTTCCCAATCCCAAGGTTAAAAAAAAAAAAGGCTGGTTGCTCCCTCTGATGCCCATCCCCTGCCTTTAAGAAACACACCATAGGGACTTCTCTGGGAGTCTAGTGGTTAAAAAAAAGTCGCTCAGTTGTGTCCGACTCTTTGTGACCCCATGGACTACATAGTCCATGGAATTCTCCAGGCCAGAATACTGGAGTGGGTAGCCCTTCCCTTCTCCAGAGGGATCTTCCCAACTCAAGGATCGAACCCAGGTCTCCTGCATTGCAGGCGGATTCTTTACCAGCTGAGCCACAAGGGAAGCTCCCAGTGGTAAAGACTTTACCTTCCAATGCAGGGGGTGTGGCTTCCATCCCAGGTTGGGGATCCCACATGCCTTGTGGCCAAAAAAACAAAAAATAAACCAGAAGCAATACTGTAACAAATTCAATAGAGACTTCAAAAATGGTCCACGTTAAAAAAAAAAAAAAAAAAAACTTGGAAAAAAAACCCTATAAATAGATACATACATTACTTTAAAAATTTTCTGTAACTCCCAACTACTCCTAATAATCATTAAAAATTACTATCACCAGGGATTCCCAGTTTGCAAAAATCTCCCAGTTAATGAAAGCTATGTTTTCAGGTTCATAAAGCCAATACCCCATCTGGTCTTTTAAAGTAGGAAATTAACTGAATCCTCTAGAGAACTAAGAAATCTCTGACCATGAACCTGAAAATGAGCCCCTGAGAGTCAGTAATCTGATTAGTTAAACTGGGTGAACACAACAACAGAATGGACCTTACATGGGGGAGATCCAGAGCTGGGAACAGATGCTAGAATCAGGAAGTGGCTTCCATCCAAGCCCAAAGTCAGTCCCGTGGCTCTGCTACAGAGATGAGTCACGGGAACACATTTCTGTCCTTAGCTTCTTTCATATCAATTGTGCCCAAGACCCAGATGATATTTCTCTGCATAATGAGTTGATTTCTTGATCAATGGATTCAGTGTGAGGCTTCCCAAGACCTGGTCCAAAGCCTCTTATACTCTCCATGCTTCCTTGGAGACACTCAGGAGAATATTTCTCAACTGGTGCAAATGTCAGAATTACCTAGGGGTCTCTTAAAGAAGAAATGCACACGCCCAGGGTCCCCTACCAGAACTACTGAATCAGATGCTCCAGAAAGAAGCCCCGAGATGGGTATATATAGTTTTTAAGCTCCTTAAACATCTCTGAAACACAGCACTGCTTGAGCACCACTAACTTAGGATGGAGACAATGGGTACAATGTAGCAAGCAAAGGCCCACAGGATCACCCCATAGGAAGGAGACAGTCAGGAGCAGAGAATTTCAGGCTGACCTCCTCCTGATGGTGAGCATCCTCTCCTCCTCTGCTGGTTGAAGTGTCAGCCAGGATCTGCCCCCTGGGCAAAGGAAGCATCCAGTAGCCTTGGCACTCGTCTGAAATATCCAACAGGTTGCTCCAGGGGGTATGGACTTTGAAAGTCGCCATTATACCACTAGAGCTGGCATCCTGGAGTGTCACAGGTGTATTGATAATTGACTCAGTCTGTTTTGTTTACAATTTCCTGCCCAACAAATTGCATGTTTCTGCAGATGTCTAACAAATTCAGGACATTTAATTCCTCAGCTGCCACCATCCTGCTGTTTCCGCCCTCCTCATCCATTGGTTATGATGGTGTCCAAAGACACATTCACCGGCATTAGCAAAGGTCATTAAAAAGCTCTTACAGCCATCTGTACCCAGATGGACAGGTCTCCAGCCAAAATAAGAGAGGTTCCCCCTCAAAGGAGGCCCAGAGGACCTGACTCTAAGCAGCACCACAGTTGGTTTTTTTAATTATTGTTTGTGGGCCCTGAATTATTTACATTTCAGCTGTAAATCTTAATGACCCATGCCATGTTCTTCTTGGCTTACTGATGGTAAGCAAAGCCAAACAGTTTCATTTACCTGATTCAACGCTGCTGTAGGATGGGGGCCAAAGAAAAGTGTATCTTCCTAAATTGTCTTACACCGGTCCTTGGAGCAAATCATTCTTGCTTGAATCCTTGGCTGGGTCATTCGCCACACACTTACCAGGTAATTCCCTGACCCAGTCACCCTCCTTAACATCCAGTGGTACATCTCTATGCAAATGACTCATTTGCGTAGGGTTCTGAATTTTCAAATTTCTTGTTCTTTGAATTCTGCATCCCACACACAAAAAAATCTGACTTTATGTGAAATCAAACCACAACATTTTTTTTTAGTGTTCCTATAACGTCTTACAGATACTTAATATGTTGGCACCAGTTTCCAGAACAAAAGTTTAAAAATCATAATGCACCCTGGCAAAGTTTGATAAGATCTTCATAACAAAAACCAAATGCCTAGAAAGACGGGGTCAAAGGCTTTCCTAGAACACCCTGCACCCTGCCCAGAGAAATCAAATAAATCTGGAGTTTCAGCTAACCTTGATCAAATGAATGAGGGAAGAAAGGATTCTACTGCTCACATCTACCTGATAAAACCAGAGATCTCTTTTCTAAGTACTGACCTCCAAAGCACTAGGAAAAGTGAATCCTGAATTCCTGGCCTCCAGCCTCTGAGAGGAGGCTCTCAGCCACCGTCAGCCATACCTTTTTCCCATAGCTACACTGCTTTTCCACGCTCTTTCTGCCTGCCCTTCAGAACTCAAAGCAGACGTGCTCATCAGCGGAGCCAAATTGTTAGACTCATCAAGTTTATGAACACTGCATACAAAATGCAAACATTTCCTTCCATTTGGGCAAACATTGGCACGGGAAACTTTCTTTCCAATGTTAACAGCAGGGAGCTTAAATAAAAGTTCAGTTTCTAGAAGGGTGGGGGAAGAGAAAAAGCTAATTCTAAAAATATGTCATCAGCAGCATGCCATTGCCAGAGAAAATGGTACATGTTTCCCTCAAGCACAGTTCACTCAAATGAACTTGACAGCTTCAGAGATCACTTAAAAGAAAGAAAATTTGTTGCACAAGTCCTGCCAGATACTAAAGAGATCACGTCTCAACAGATAAGACTTGATAGATCCTCATCTTAAATATTTCTGTACGAAGATTATGTGAACTCAGAACTAGCACTTTGTCACATATCTGCACACAGACGTATGCCCTAAGGGTATTCTTCCAGTCCATTCATGGGAATCCTTACTGGAACCTGGCAATTAACTTTAACATCTTGCTACTGTTATCAATTCCCCTGAAAATAAATTAAAGGCCATCTGGGCATACAAGTAAAAATTACACAGCTAAACTTTAAATAAGCAGCTCTCCCCTTGTCCACAAGTGTGTCCAGACAAGCTAAACAATTTTAACTGGGTTACAAATTATAGGTGTCGGTGCCTTCTCTCAAATCCACCAAATGCTGGAAAATGCTGCTCTTCCGGCAGACCATTTCCTAAAAGGGGACTATCCAGAATAGTTTCCCATTTAAACATAATACTCAAGTTACTGAAAATTCTGTAAAAATCAGGTGTGATATGCTCGTTTGACCTGAAGCTGCAGCTCTCAAACATCTGATTAAAAGGAAAAGCAGACAGGCATTACAACTCCCCAGAAAGCCACAAAAATAAAAGCCTCCATCTTCGAGAAGATGATCTCCAATTACAGCACAGTGCTGGTCTGAAGAAACGCCCAGTGTACTGCTGGGTGGAAACGTACCAGGCAAAAGGCTTCCCCATCTCAACAGGGGCAGCATGGCGGCTGAGCGGTCAAGCCCCTAGTGCAGAGCCTGAAGAGCTCTTATTTGTTTTCTCACCCTCCTAACCATAAACCTAGACTTCTGGATCCCGGTTGAAACTGGATAGGCACTTTCACAAGTGCAGCTCCCTAGAAGGGCATCGATGGTTAACTTTGCCCTTGGAGAAGATGAGAGAAGAACTATAAGCTGATCTCTAATATTAAATATTTAATGTGTTTTTAACACATCAGCCCTTTAGATTTAATTCCAGGCTTAATGCACCTGTCATGATACTGACTGTGATGGTATTATTGCAACCATATATTTTTCCGGCATTCAGAAAAAGATTTTCAAAAGATTTGCATCCCAGAAAATTCCAAGTAAAGTTCAATTTAACTGTTTTTAAAACACACTTGGAAAAAAGAAACATTTTCTCTACAGAAAACATTTTTTCTCCACCCTTAAAAAAAAAAAAGATAGCATGTTACTAAGTACAGTAAAATATAGACCTAGAAAATGCTGCAGGCATTGCTTTTTCTAAACACTGCATTTTTAAGATGGCAAAGACAAAAGCTGAGCCTTAGTGACAACAAGGTAAAGCTTAAATATGTTCTAATTTATGTAGCAACCCACCTCCAACATCCAAGGGACCCCTATGTAGGACAACTGTTAACATTAGTTTGATGCTGGAAGTTCTATAAATTCCATTAGGTGATGAAATGGCAGAATATGCATAAATGATGTGACCATACTTAGAAATATCAGTGGTTGGTTTTTTTTTTTCCTCAAAAGAAAATCTTCAATGGTATGCTTTTTCACTCATCTTTATGGATTGTACTAGCACCAGGATAAACTTAAAATACCCATCACTATGAGGCAGGGGACATGGGGCAGAGAAGACACAAAATTTAGATTAATACATTATGAGCATTTCCAGGAGGGACAACAAAGTTTTACACACATAGCAATTGATCCCTTCTTTTTAATTAGAAAGAGAATGTGGTATGTTCTCTAGCCTTGCACCATGGCCCCTCTCCTCTCCAAGAGTATGACGACAAGCTCACTTTGAACATTATTAACTAATACTGATTTAAGTGGAGAGGGAACTCTTGAAGTTTTTCACTCATCTGAAATGCAGAACACATACATATTTTACCAAAAGGTTTACTATGCATATTAATCTTTTACACATTTTACTCCTCCAAGCGTGAAAAGAAACAAGTTGAAGTAATAGAGGTTGCCAGGTGTTGGTGGCACCCATTCCACTGTAATGACAGCCATGACTTAAGGTTTTGCCTCGCTCTACACTTCCTATGAATTGCAAATCTTCAGGTTGCCACAGCAACTCTATACACTGACAGGTATGCTTCCGGGAAGCATCCTGGTCACCCTTCCTATCTTGTTTGCTGGGCCTCAGAGCACTGCAAAACATCAGGGGATGGATCCCCTTACAGAGTTACTCCAGCGCACTGTCCGGTCACCGCGATTCATCATTCCTATTTCTTGAGCTGACAAGCTGAGGTGGGGAAATGACTTCCTAAATGAGCGGAGCTGATTACCTGGGAAAGCAATTCTTCAAGATAGCACAGCTAACTAATAGCTCCATCTGCTACACATAAACACCTTCCAGAGCCCCCAGAAGTCATGTCAGAATACGACTAACAGAGCTGAGTCCTGGATGCCAGATTTCTTGTGTCATCACAGGTGTCTGATGAGCACAGAAAGCACTTGAACTTTTCTTCCTCTGTGGGGTAACTGGTGCTATATCATCTTCGGATCACAGGCTCCCCACAGAAGAAGATATTTCAGTAGGTGTTCCCAGTTCGATTTTTTTTTTCTTTTTAATAAACGTGAGACGTGCTCGCTTCGGCAGCACATACACCAAAAAATAAATGTGAGATAAAACTTCAGTACGAAGCCATCTGAAGTATACACAAAAAAGCGGTCGGACAGGCCTGGGGCAAAACACACTTCTCTGAAACCCAAATGACAGCAAAGCTCCAGGATAACCCAAAGACGAGAAGCTTTTCCATTGCCCGAAATAGATACTGGTATATACTGTGAAAGATTTGCAGCTTGTTTTAAAGTGATCAAATAAAAATAGAAGCTTTAAAAATGGTGACAGTGCATCCTGGTTTTGTAACTTAAACAAACTTAGGAAGGCTGTGTGGTTAGGATGCATCGATAAGCTCAGCAGACAGTTAAATACAATTTGGCGAGGAGAAGCAGAGCTGTACCAAGCTATTATTACAGATACAGACGAAACTATAAATGGCTCTCAGGATTTTTTTTTTCTTTAGAAATCTAAACACCAGCCACTTCCTCAGTACCCTAAGGGTTCTGTCTGCTTTTATTATTAATAAACCTTTGATAATATAAATCAAATCCTAACATCTCAATATTGGGTGTTTAAGGAGGCTGCACATGTCTACTCTCCTGACCAAAGTCTTGGCATTTTACAGTAGCTGCATTTAACACTGCTTCTATATCAAATGGGAACAGGCTCCAGCTCTTTCCACATTAGCTATGATTTTAATAATACGCCAAGCAAAACAGGCTAGCGTAATAAGTTTCATTGCACCCACTCCAACAACAGATAAGCAGTGCATTTTCATACAGTTTCCACTTGTTGCTAGGTAACCACACCGTAACGAGACATCTCCCAGCATTATGCATCCTCTTCTCCCAAATTTGATGTGCTTTGGGCATTAAATACCGTTATTTTAACCATATCTATCTCTCAAAACAGTTTAAAGCTTTGGTTTTGATTGCGACACAGATTTTGAGGATGGTTGCTTCTGAGGGGATTTTTTTATGTGCAGAGATTCTAAAAGATACACTACAATAACATCTTTCTCTCTTCCCCAGAGCAAACCCACTGCGTCATCCAATGAATTGATAGCCTGACACTTCACAGAGAAAGTAAACCCTCTCGAAAGATGTCCACACTCTGCCCTCTTAACAGTAGACAATGTCAATTAAAAACTTCCTTACTGCTTTACGTGACCATGAAGGGAACTGTGTAAGCAGGGGTCTGTGTGGAGTTGGCCTTCACCTGCGGGCTTCAAACAGAAACCCTTTAACTAGGAGCATTCAGGCCAAAGCGGGAACCCCATCTGTCAGCCAAACAAACCAGCTTTCTGCTGGAGAAAGGAAAAGCTCTGCGGGAACAGATGCAGCCCGACCTGAGATACTGAAGGACTCGGGCAACGGGGAGGCAGGAGGGGTACCTGCAGGAAAGGCAACAGACACTGACATTTTAAAAAGAAAATAAATCTTAGCAAGAGGCAAGAGGCATCTCCCAAACATGAATTTTCTTTTGAGCTTCAGGAATATTTTACCCTACATGATTAGGGGATGCCAAAAAATGTTTTATCACCTCAGATTGTCAATGGGGCTAAATGTCTCTCTCACAGATGATATAGAATTGAAGGGAACTAATCAATGGGGCTGAATGATCTCTGTCACATAGGATATGAAATTGAAGGATATTAATCACACTCCAGAGTAGGATGCAGACAGGGTACCAGATTCCGAGCCTCAGCCTCTTGTGAACCCAGAGCCTGTTTCCTGTCCTTTCAGTGCCCCTGAAGGTACAGCTGCCTGCTCTCTTCAGAGGCAGAGAGGAGTGGGAGTCCCAGGCCAGCTTCAGTCCCTACCTGACGTCTTGGCTTGCTGAGCAATCCTTCCCCCTCTTAGGTGCACCCCTGTGGTCAGAGAAGCAGTTCAAAGGGTTTTGCCTCCAGGCGCCCCTGGATACACCTGGAGTAGGGGCACCAGGCTGGAGAAGCGCCTCCACTCCCTCGGGGGGAAGGTCTCTGGGGGTCTGCTGCAGCACACTGGGTGTCACCCAGGAAGCTCTTCTTCCATTCACCATCCCTTCCTTTGCTTCCTCTGGGTCTTTCCACAGCTTAGACGGTTTGACCTATTTTAGTTCTTTTTAAAACCTGGATAATTTTAGGTGGAAAGGCAGGGCTGGATCTCTACTATTCACGAGGACAGACTAAGATGAAACAGAGAGATTGGACGGATAAGGCAAGAGCCAGGAAAACACTGCCATGTCTCCCAAGGCATGTATATTAACGAACTCCACTTAATTTTTCAAAATTCCAAGAATGCTACAGATCCAGAGGGTGGGGGAACTTGGGACGGATTAATAAATTCATCTTTCTGCTCCATATGAGAACATCACTTGGTCTATTCTGTTAACTCAAAACAAACCCACCTAGTTACTGACAGAAAGCTTAAAATGACCAACAGTCAGACGAAGAAGATGAAGTTCTCCATGTGCAGACTGTCTCTGCGGTCCAGCAACGCTCTCTGTTGGCGGGTATCCTCGGCGCACGTGCACAAGGAGACACGTACACGAACCATCACTGACGTAAGAAAAGTCTGCAGACAGCCCATGTGCCTATCAACAGGGGGACGGCTGAATAACAGGTATATGTGTGCTTTGGGATACAAGGTAGCGGCTAAGTGGAACAAGCAAAACCTGCATGCAACAACACGGCCGGGCTTCTGGGCACCGCCGCGGAAGGGACTAAGCTGCAGAATGATGTGTGCGGTATGCTAGCACATACGCCATCCCACAGCATTCCCACGAACTATATGTTTACATCTCCATCTGGACGGACAGACACAGATACACACAGACAGACAGGTAGGTAGACAGAGACATGAGCAAATACAGAGGAAAACAAGTTAGCGGACCCCACTAGGCATCCATCAATGAGGACTTCAGCCTTTTCTAAAATACTTTTAAAGGGAAATATATTCATATATTTCTTGACTAATTAGAAGTTAAAGAAAAAATATATTTATAATAAACTGGGAGGTAACTGAAGGGGACAACATCAAGAACTAAAGGAAATACATCTGAGTCTTTCAAGTTCTATCAAAGGACTAGCAGATGAACTGATTCTACCTCCTCTAAAAGTGTTACTTTTGAAAAGCATTTCAAGACAAGGATACAAATATCTAGAATATTTGTATCTAGTTTTGGTGGATTGTGAATTTATGTAAGTTTAAAATATCTAGACATTTATTTTAAACATCTAAATATTTATGGGCTCCTTTAGAAAAGAGCCAACTTTATCAATATAACTACCTTACTACAGCATGGCAATACATCCATTAAATGGAAAAAAATAATAAAATATTAATTCTTATAACACCTTCAGGATAACTGGCCATGGAAGAAAATATATAAATGGGACTCATTTATATAAAAGTGAATCCATTAAGAATGGCAAGAGTCCTTGCATGTGGTGAATTTCTTGTGTTTGGAAATGTGCCTAGAAGTCATCAGATTTGTTGTTAGTGAACCCCCATCTGTCATAGCTCGTATCTGAACTATGGATAGCTCTTAGTCCCCAAATCAATATGCTGTGCATTCGTGTCATCTAGCATCCAGTCTAGAAGCTCTGCAATTGTCTATGAGCTCCTCGATTCTTATTTTCACAACCCTGTGCTTTGTTATAATTCTTGACATCCAACTGACAAAATATAGAAATATCATTTTAAAGACTTCACTCAAGAAAGCTTGGCTGTGGAGAAAAGGCTACTTCTGTGTGTGTGTGTCTGTCTGTCTGTCTCCACCCACACATGGAAACTCAAGAGAGGATAAAATTATAAAACATTATACTTCATTATGGTTAAGAGGTTATCACCTCAAAGGACTGGAACGTGTCTCAGGCAAGATACTTTTAGCAGTGTCTCATCTATGAGGCCAGGTATCCAGCAAGTCCAGCTTCCCAGAGCATCAGAGGGGAGTGTCAGAGCTCCATGGCGGGCACTAAGTCACACCAACGCCACAGGCCTACTTAAGCCCTAAGCAAGTCATGGACAAGATTCTACTCAATGGAAGATGATGGGCCATCACCATTTACTCTGTTAACATACTTTTCATATACATCTGGTAGTCTTAGTTATCCAGTTTTCCAACTTATAACAAAATAAAAACAAATTAAAAAAAAAAGAAAAAGCTGAGGGCAAAAGAAGAGATAAGAAAAACCATTTTTAAAAATTACTGAGAACTAAGAAAAGCCTAGCCATCTCTCTGAGTGCAGAATGGACAAAACAACCAATCCATATGAATGGACTCGAATAAGTTGATTAGCATTCTACAAGATCCTGGGTTATTCACACAAAACAAAATTCAATCTCCTATGTTTTTTAAAAGGCATAGAATTGTGTATGCCATTTTGGGACAATTTTCATCAAACAGCAGGCATTAAGTTTCTCTGGTGAGCTCTACTGAGTTGTCAATGCCATGACATTACCAAAGAAAAAAGAAAAAAATGGATAAGGTGATTTTCAGTTCAGTTCAGTTCAGTCGCTCAGTCATGTCCGAGGTGATTTTAGGTGGTACTAATAATGTGTGTGTGTGTGCTAAGTTGCTTCGGTCATGTCCAACTCTTTGTGACCCTAAGGACTGTAACCCATCAGGCTCCTCTGCCCATGGGATTCTCCAGCAAGAATACTGGAGTGGGTTGCCATGCCCTCCTCCAGGGGATCTTCCTGACCCAGGGATTGAAAGTGAGTCTCTATGTCTCCTGCATTGGCAGGCGGGGTCTAATAACAATAGTGTCCAAAAGAAAGGTGTCCATGAGGGCAAAGACTTAGTGTAGCTTGTTACCTGCTTAGTTTCCATGCATAGAGCAGTGACTGGAACTCAACGCTTCTAGAGGGCATGAATGTATAAATGAAATAAATGAGAGGCTGAAGAAATGTATGAATCAGCAGATTGAAAACAAATGGACTCAGGATCCCTCCAAACTCTACAAACCTAGAATTTGAATGAAATATTAAAAACTTTAATATTTCAGGTTCACCTTTGGAAAAACAACTTGTAAGGAATACCATAAATGAAAAGGTATGAGGAAGAGAAGGCAACGTGAAACACATTTACAAAGAGGAGAGGAAGGAAAAAGTTGATGTCTTTAATTGCCTACCTTGTTTCTAAGACTCAAGAGCTCTTGCATTTTCTCTTTTCACCACCTCATCCCCTCCAGCTGAAGGGTGGACATGCATGGCACAGGTCCACAGTTCTATAGAGATCTCTAAAATTGGGTGTGGAGAGAACCTGACAGCCTTTGTTTACTTAAGATTTACCTCAAAAGTTCATTTTTTACTTTGAAAGGCTTTCGTCCTATAATGTGTTTCAAAAATAAATTCCATCAACATTAAATCACATCTTCTTGAATTATAAACCTATCAAGCGGAAGGAATTAGCCTTAAGCTGCCAACATCAAAGCAAAGGAGTCGGCCTTCAGTGAGAACCGCCTACCTGATTGATGGCTCTGTCCCTGCATTCAGAGTCATGCTAAGTAGAAAACAAAGAGGTTATCAAATTTCAGTAATTAATATGAGTAAACATGAGTTGAGCTAACAAAAGCAATTACTTGGAATTTTAGTGCCATTATCTCAACATTTCATGTTTTGCCTATTTCAATGGAAAGCGGAGATTAAAATGAATGCCTCAAGACTGGAGATTTGGTCATTTCAATTCCAAAGTTACCATCCACCTGTGTAGCACAGTTGACAGCTAATTTAATACTCTCGTCCAGATAAAATAAATTACTCTGACTTCAGTTTATAAAGAATAAAAAGACTCCCTAGCATTTTCACTCATTTTTGATATGAGAAAAATCATTTCAATTTTCTGAATTAAAATCGGCAGGACAGGTGGGAGGGAGCACATATTTGTTTCTGATGATATTTTTACATTTTGCTGACATTAGTGGAAATATTTCACTTTGATATTATCTTCTGGCTTGGGTCTGCATCTTTTTGCATTTCTTTCTGGAGTCATAACTGAGCACTTCTACAGCCTTAATTATACTAAAAGGAACAGGAGGGGTAAGGACTGTGATTTCCTTTCTTAAAGATACAAAAAAAGTCCCAGAAAACTGGAAAACAGATTGACAACTTCTATTAGAAATACTCCCAGTATAATCTCGGAGCAGTAAAATATGAATTATTCCGGATTATTTAAGTGTCAGAATAAAGTGTCACTAAACGACCCTGACTCTATCATCCTGGGACCATCCACCTCCCTCATAAGACCATATTCAGTCCATCACCAAGCTTGCAGATACGGCCCCTAAATACTGCTCAGCTTCACCCACTTCTCTCCTTGCCCCTACACCACCACCCTAACACAAGCCACTGCCACCTCTTGTCCAGACAGTAGCCTCCTAAGCTGTGGGGCCCCATCAGCATCCACTCATACCCCTTCACACTGGAGCCCAAGTGCTCTTTCTCAGGAAATGACTAGGATCATGTTACCCCTTCCTAATTTCTTAAACCCTCTCAAAGCCTTTCCATGTTTCTTAGAATAAAGCCCCCAATTTTTCCCAGAGCCTACAGGGCCCTGAGCGGCCTGACCACTGCCCATCTCTCCACTTGCCCTCTGACTCCAGCCACAATGGCCTTCTTTCAATCCCTTTAACGCACTTGGTTCCTTCTGGAAAGCACTTCCGACAATTTATGGCCTGGTTAACTCACACCAGCCCTTCAGTCACAGGTCAATCATCACTTTTCTGTGGTTCCCACTCTGGCCATCCAGACCACACCAAGTTCTCTTAGTTTATGATTTCATTGAGCTATAGGTTTCTCCTCCATGACACTTGGACCACTTAATAACTGTACATTTGTGTGACGTTTGCTTAATAAATAATTATATTAAGTATATTTAATAATTGCTCCTTGACTGCAAGGCGCATGAGGGCAGAGGCCAAATCTGCTTTTGCTTACCACTGGCTTCTTCCACTCAGCACCTAGCACATACTCATTAAATAAAAACATCCTAAATTAATTGTTTCATGCGTTGCAATTATCCATCTGGGATCTGCCTTCCTTGGTGAGCTATGAGGTCAGAGATTATGCCTTTCTCCCCCTTGGCCTCCTCATCATCCAGCCTAGAGCCTGGCCCATGGTAGACTGTTGATCAATAAGTGCTTAATGAATGCCTGAGCAGAGTAAACAAATGTTTTTTTAAAAATATAAAGGCAGTAGCTCTGACCATCTCTTGGAATGATTAAGCATCCCAATATTTGTATTGCTCAGGAGAATCAATTATCCAAACTTCCTGCAATGTTGTTATATGAGAAGAGATTTGTGGAAATAAGGTGGCTCTGATAGCCGGAGGGTCTGACACATCCACCCACTTAAAACTGCTCCCTTTAGACCAACATGCCCAGTTCACACATGACAAACAAAAATCTGTCCACACACATTTTCATTTGAACAGGAGTCTATCTGTGCAGAAGGAGAAAGAAATTAATTTCTGTGCACTTCTGAGAGTTTGACATCCTACCTAGATTCGTACAGCACACTCAGATGATCAAAGCCTAACTTCCTGGTTAAAATCAGGTGAACAACAACAAAAACACTAATGTTTAAACAACATTCCAAATTATGGCATGTTCAAGGTTCAACTTGTCAAGTTCAAGGTCCCTTTAAGGGCTTTTGTATGTCTAATGAGGGAATCCAAACGATGAAGCCATATATCTGCACCGGCGTTTGGTGGGGAGAGATGCACAGCCCCCAAAGCATTACAACATCACGAGACTTAATGTGTTGACTGTTGTACGGGGCCTTTTCTTCTTCTGCAGAGCCATGTAGATAATATTTCAACAATAACCACACATTTCTCCCTGCGGTATAGACACATACAAAATGCATTAGGAAAGATGCCAATAACTGAAATGCTTTTCTCCGTAGCTCTATTCAACTGAGTGTCTCCCAGGTGCCACAGAAGTGCACAGCTTTCTGAATCTGGTTCCAAAGGGAGCTCAGAGTCAATAAGCCTCCTCAGCTATCATCCAGCATGACTAAATCACTCCAAGGGCAAACCTTTCTGAGTTATGTGACCATTTCTTTTGCAGAGTTTTACCGAAAATGGCATGCCATAAACCAATTTATCTCAAGGTAACCCACACTGCTGGATGAAAAGGAGCCCCAGAAACGAACAGAAGGAAGAAAATGCTAACGTTTCAAGTTCCACAGGATCTTCGATCACACAGAGAAATGAGCATAAATGAAGAAACCAAGAAGGTTTCCAGAACCTACAAGGGATCATTCCAAATAGCAATAGAATCCCCCTATCCCAGGATTAGAATAAACCTGTCACTATGGTGGGGCTTTGCCTTTTAAAGGGGTACAGCAAGGAAATTCTCTGCTGATGAGAAGCAAGCTGTGCAAACATATCAGTGGGTTCAATGATGTTCAACGGACATTCTGGGATGCCTTTTATGTTGTTCTCTTGCGAGCCTTGGACAGGAAGACGAGGGAATTCTCCACTCAGAAAATACTCCATTATTTTAATAGGATTACATTTTAGATTGACAATGTTTAAAATAGCCCCCTGAATTTATCAGCCTGCCAGCACTTCAAGTAAGTAATTTTAATGCAAAGATCTTTTAAGTTTAAGTAAATGACTGGCAATGAGTCAAAAAATTCCCTCTAGCTTTCTAAAACACGACACTCCAGCCATCAAATGGGAGTTCATGAACTCAGGAGTAAGGACCTTCACACTGGGTTCTCTGCGTCTATGATTTGCCACATTTTTAAATACATGAGTTTCTCTGAACTTTTATTTTTTATGACTCCTCTTTGGTTTCCAAAAGCATATTTTGGCTTGACAAGATACAGGCTGACTGCAAGGTTCAACTGAATCTCTGACAAAGGTATCGTATTCTTTAGTCTCTAAAGCCTCATTATTCCTTCCTTCATCACCCGTCCCTTCTCCTTTGCAACAGACAAATCAATAATATTAATACATACCCAGGACCGACCATATGCCAGGCCCCAGCTAAGTGCTCTAAATCAGCCAAGTGATTTTTGTTTCCTGCTCCAACTACCCTCCTTGCGTCAGAGATCCTGGGTTAGAAACCAGGCTCTGCCATTTACTATCTTCAAGTTTCCTAGCTCTATATGCCTTGTTTCCTTATCTGTACAATGGGTTGAAAATAGTTCTTCCCTCAGGCAAATCTCATGAGGATTAAATGAGGTCATCTGCGCACAGCAAAAGCACAGTGTGGGCGGGAGGCAAGGACCCTGTCACTGGCTGGCTTTCACCTCTCCTCCCTACTCTTCAAGCCACTGGCCTGAAATCAAATGGAACAAACAACACTCTTTGCATGAGATTTTCTGAAAAGCTGAGTTCCGATTAGAGGATCAGTTCTCTGAGGACTGTGATGACTGTTTCGCTTTCTTGCATAGTTGCTACCACATTCCATTATAATATGATAAAGCTTCAGATTACCTAATAGCATGGGTTGGGAAAAATAAACAGTAGACGGTCTGGGGTAGGGGCTGGCAAACTGCCATTTGCGGGCCAAACCCACACAAAGCTAAGAGTGATTTTTATGCTGTTTAACGGTTGACAAGATCAAAAGAGGAATAACATCTCATGACACATGAAAATTGCATGAAATCCAGATTGCCAGTATCCATAATAAAGTTTTATTGGCACACAGCCACACTCATATGCATTTCCTATGGCTGTTTTCATATTACAACAGCAGAGTGAACTCAGTGACAGAAATCTGTGGTCCAAAAGGCCTCATATATTTACAGAAAGCATTTTCCAATTCCTGGTATAGACCAGTATTTTCTGGTTTAGAAAAAGCTTAGTACACGATGGTGAACATTTAAGAAATCTACAAACCCCTCTGAGAAACCACAAATGGTACTGCTTCAGTGTTTCCTGGTCGCAAAGAGTCGGACATGACTAAGCGACTTCACTTTCACTTTCAGTGTCTCTACAAAGACACTAGGCAACAGGGTTTGGGCTAAAAATAGATATCACGGTGATGGGGGCTCTGAATATGAAAAAGTTAACTATCGTCTGCTGTTCGTTTTATGCACTAACCCACTTCACTCAATAAAATAAATTAGGGAAAAAGTACCATATACACACACATACATCTCATACAAAACCAACAAACAAGGACCTACTGTAGAGTACAGGGAACGATACCTGTTCTATATTACAAGGTATCTTGTAATACCTTATAATGGAAAAGAATTTGAAAAAGTATATATACGTATATGTATGTATACATTATCTATAGATTATGTGTATAGATAGATAGATTCAGGCTTCCCAGGTGGCGTTAGTGGTAAAGAATCCACTTCTCAATGCAGGAGACATGAAAGACATGGGTTCGATCCCTGGGTAGGGAATATCCCCTGGAGGAGGGCATGGCAATGCACTCCAGTATTCTTGCCTAGAGAATCCCATGGACAGAGGAGCCTGGTGGGCTACATCCATGGGGTCGCAAGGAGACGGACACGGCTGAAGTGACTTAGCATGCATATAAGTGAATCACTTTGCCATACACTTGGAACTAACACAATACTGTAAATCAACTAGACTTCAATTTTTTAAAAAATGCTTATTTTATGTCTATCATATGACACAAAGGGTCAAGATGGTCACATATCTTCTTTTTTTTCCAATTCTGAAATCTTTTATATCCTTTAATGTGAATAAATATTGTTACAGCTTTTTCCAAACGTATTCCTGGAAACATGAGTCACCTACTGAGTGTCTTTGCTGCTTTGCTCTCAGTTAATAAGTGTGCTTCTCAAATACAACTCCCACCTATTTACTGAATTTTGTTGGGGCGGGGAGCCCACCTGGCATTCTCTTCTCGACTCTTCTATGTCTCAAGTTCCTTTGTCATATACTTTGACTCTTTTGGATTTATATACATCTGAGGTCATAACAATGACAATAAGTGTAATTGGCAAGCTCTGGCCCATGAGTCCAAGTCTTGAACTTAATTCTCAGTGGACCATTTAGCTGCTCTGTCCTGTAATTCAGTAATTCATGCACTTAGTTTTCAGGAGAAACAACTAAGAGAATGAGGATAAATGAAAGCAAACCCACCGTCCCCAACACCCCAGCAGGACAGCAGTGTCCCAAGTATGACGTGCTTGTTTCTGAAACGAGAGGGACTGACTTACTGATCATGCCATCCCCTCTACTTCTAACAGAGTCTGGAATGCAGTAACAGCACACTTAATTTTTGCTTTAAAAAGGTCCTCTTTCAGTGGTCAGTCAATAAACCAAAGAGCTTATAAAAGGTGCCTGAGTCTGAATTGAACTTTGTTCTCCTAACTCCTAGCAGCTTCAGAGCTCTAGATAGCACTGGCAATAAATATGAAAGAACAATAGAATCCAAGTAATCCTTCTTGTGAGTAAAATGTCTGCTGGAGAAGTCTGTGGGGCAGCACCAAGAATTACATGTACTCACAGACAACAATGGACATGAGTTTGAGCAAACTCCGGGAGATAGTGAAGGACAAGGAAGCCTGGTGTGCTGCAGTCCATGGGGTCCCAAAGAGTTGGACACGACTGTGACTGAACAACAACAGACAACAAAATCTGGAGTATTCAGCTCTCAGAGTACTTACATCCTTGGATGGAATATTTCTTCCCACTTAGAGATATTTCTACTCCCAGAAAATGCAAGAAAATGTAAGAAATGCAAGAATCGCCCAAAGGTAGAATGGAAAGTTCTATCACTTTATTTGTTTGCCTCATCATGCAGCATGTGGGATCCAGTTCCCCAGCCAGGGATCAAACCCACACCCTCCACATCGGAAGCACAGAGAATAATCTCAACCACTGGACCACCAGGGAAGTCCCTCCATCACATTATTGAACAAATAATTCTCAGCTTGTTCAGTTCTTTCATGATCTGAAAAAGAAAGCCTTTCCCTTTTTCTTTTCCTGATTTGAGGGAAAGGGAAGAAAAAAGCTAGGCCCAGATTTATAAGACATAAGGACAAGACCAAACGGACTTAAGAAACTAACACCATTTTAAATTACATTGACAAAACATGTACCCAAATTTGCCAGTTGTTGCCACCTGATTCATCTTGAGTATAATAACAAATAAGCACAAGAAGAAGTGTTCATGACTACAGAATGCTGTCCTAATCCTACCCAAAAGCTGGTGGAGAGTCAGCAACTTCACTAAAGAGAGGAGAGGAAAAAAGAGGAATGCCCCCAAAGCAAGATGCTAGTAATATCCCTGAAGTTCCTCTCATCCCAAAATGTTGAACTCCCCAGTCCAAATCAGACTGAAATGACAACTTCAAAATCGGATGAGAGAGGAACTACACAGAGCACATGCTTCTTGCTGGCTGGCTTTCCTTCGGAACCACTTTCCTACTGCGGATTTTTTTATTTATTGCCATGAAAATGATACCTGTCACCAGAAGTTACAGTATAGACAGCACCTAACTCATTATCAGGGTGGATAAAAAGGGAGAGTTTGAGGAGGTTTCTCTCCTCTCAATCAAAAGAAGTGTGTACTAGAGAAAGGAAAACAAATACAGGAGAATCTTTGCTAACAACGCCTAGCTTTAAGGCTCCACATGAATAAAAAAATTTAACAAAAAACAAAGCAGAACTAGGGGAGTATTGTGAAATGCCTGATTGCTGAGCGAGCGTATTTTAGCATACTAGTTGTCAGAGCAAGTCAGTGGGATTTGAGAGCACATTTCTGTTTTGACATCTGGCCCATAACAAAATTACTATTGATCTGTTGTGAGCTTCCAGCAAAAACAGTATCACCTAGTCTTACAACAAAGAATCATACACTAAATAACAGGCAATAATCATCCTGTATTTGTGCCTTCGGCCCCAAAATCACATCTCTGCTGGTGTTCTGCTTGGTCCATTTTGGGATGAACGTCCTATTCCTGAATCGAGGTGTCCAGATGGTTTTTAAAAGTGATTTTTACCACAATAGGATCAAGCCCATCCTTCCGGTAGCCTGGTGGCAGCGGTAGTGCAATGCTGGCACCCACCTTGAACACACACTTTGGTTTGCTGCTGATTCTGGAAACTGACAGGACAAGCATTATTTTCCAACAGATGTTCTAGAGGCAGTGGAAGGAAACAATGAAACAAATCCGACAGTCAAAACTGTTCATGAAGGTTTGGAAGAGGCAAAAATAAATAAAAGAAGAAAGTAG
Organism: Bison bison bison; assembly: GCF_000754665.1. Taxonomy (NCBI): domain Eukaryota; kingdom Metazoa; phylum Chordata; class Mammalia; order Artiodactyla; family Bovidae; genus Bison; species Bison bison. Next base: position 4,753,108 of record NW_011495071.1, read on the forward strand.
AACCATCAGCCTTGTTTCTAATTTGTTTTCACAGCTCTAAAAATAAGTATAGGCAAGTACCACTCACAAATGATGCAACTTTCATTAAAATGATCATTTATGATTTTTAGTGAGCTATATATTTGTCAATGACAGTAATAATGTATTAGAGAACTCTGACATAACATTGTGTGTGCCAAAGAACCAGGTTCCTCCTGTAGCATTGTTTAGCTGGATATTGCCTATTTATTGTCCAGACTAGTAAATATCTTCTTTGTTTCAGGCCTTGGCATATGCACCCCCAAATACATCACAGCCTGCTTTTCAGACCAAAGCTGTATTAACCAAGAAGCTATCAAGTTTTGTTTTTTTTTTTGGTCTGCATCAGTCAGAAGAAGACAAACAATATAGATCAAGTGCATCTGCGCTCCACTCCATTGATTTGTTGCATGTGTGGTTAAATCCTGTCAAGCAGTATTAAAGGTGACACATTATCATCAGAGCACCCACTCCGAGAGAGGCTCAGTGAGTCATCAGAGAGGCTTCTTCCTGCCATGCAAAGCAGTTACAAAACTTACTCCAACTCAAAAGACTTTTCAAACATGCAACCTATAACCCTCCAGCAGTACTTCAGCAAGGAGCTCTGAGTGCAACGATTTTATAATGAAAGGTTAACCACTACCACCTTGGAATGGAGGGAGAGATGATATGAGGGGCACAAGGAAGACCCTATACTCAAAGATTTGGTGCCATGGCATCTTAAAAGGAGCCTAGTGTGTGCTAAGTTGCTTCAATCATGTCTGACTCTTTGTGACCCTATGGATTGTAGCCTGCCAGGCTCCCCTGTCCATGGGATTCTCCAGGCAAGAATACTGTAGTGGGTTACCATGCCTTCCTCCAGAGGATCTTCTCAACCTAAGGATCAAACCTGTATCTCCTATGTCTCCTGCATTGGCAGGTGGGTTCTTTACCTCCAGCACCACCCGGCAAGTCCATCCATCTTAGATGATTTAGGTTTAACCTTGACTGCAGGGGCTTCCCTGGTGGCTCAGAGGTTAAAGCGTCTGCCTAGAATGTGGGAGACCTGGGTTCAATCCCTGGATCGGGAAGATCCCCTAGAGAAGGAAATGGCAACCCACTCCAGTACTCTTGCCTGCAGAATCCCATGGAGGAAGGAGCCTGGTAGGCTACAGTCCATGGGGTCGCAAAGAGTCGAACACGACTGAAAGACTTCACTTTAACTTTCACTTGACTGCAGGTAAGAGTAGACCAGATAGATGCTATTGTCTAGAACCCATTCATGACTTTAAACATGTTTCCCTTCTAGTTCTTTCACCAGAGACTAGAGACAAGAGACCACTCCTGGTGGTCTGTGGTTCACTGATTGCTGTGGATTAATACACTGAGTCCCTTGAACTGCAAGGAGATCAAACCAGCCAATCCTAAAGGAGATCAATCCTGAATATTCACTAGAAGGAGTGATGCTGAAGCTGAAGCGCCAATACTTTGGCCACCTGATGTGAAGAGTCGATTCATTAGAAAAGACCCTGATGCTGGGAAAGATTGAGAGCAGAAGGAGGAGGGGACAACAGAGGATGAGATGGTTGGATGGCATCACTGACTCAATAGACATGAGTTTGAGCAAGATCCAGGAGATGGAGAAGGACAGGAAAGCCTGGCATGCTGCAGTCCATGGAGTCACAGTCAGACACAACTGAGCAACTGAATAACAACAACAAACACTGAAGCACTGCACGTTTCTCTTCATGGCCTCAAAGGATGTGTTCTGCTGACAGACTGCAGCTTAGGAGAACCAATTCTTTAATTAATGTTTTGCAGAGATGTCCACATGCTGACCTCAGCAATATTAAAGGCATACAATTCTTATGCAAAGTCACGAATGCAAACTCATTTCAAAGTTATCTATGAGAAATTGTCAGATCAACTCTAATGACAAAGCACAGCCAAGTGGTGCTCTGAGAGAGGGAATCCATTACACTGCAGTAGCACAGAAGGTCTTTTCATAATATCTGCACGAAGAACATGAACAATTGCTCGCTTTTTTCTAGTTTATTTTTTCCCATCAAAACATTGGAATATGGTTCAGAATTTCTAAAGTAAATCATATTTTTAATAAACTCTGTTATGTTTTTATTATACACTTGTAAATTTTTTTTTAAATCTGTTCCCTGTATTAACAGCTCTACAAGTGGCAGAAATCAGAACAGCAAACATTTATCCTGAATTTGCCAAGGCAGCACTGATTTCAAATATTCTACCCCCTTAGTACTTGTTTGTGTGTTAGTTGCTCAGTCATGTTTGACTCTTTGCAGCCCAATGAACTGTAGCCCGCCAGACTCGTCTGTCCATGGAATTCTCCAGGCAAGAACACCAGAGTGGGTAGCCATTCCCTTCTCCAGGGGATCTTACTGACCCAGGGATAGAACCCAGGTCTCCTGCATTGCAGGCAGATTTTTTACCATCTGAGCCCACCAGGGTGATTGAAATGTCCCAGAAATGCATTTAATGTAATGTCCAAACTATATTTTCAGTATCTCCATCCACATGTGATTTTGGCAGGAAAAAAAAATTATTTGGCATAATCTTCTTCATTTCTCATAATCTTTTGTGGGGTTTTGGTTCAGAATATATCATCACTGCATCAATATTGCAAACAGCACACATTTCATCCCCTGACAGAGATTTTCCCTATACTTATCACACATAATATGCGGTAACTATTTCAGGGCCTTATTCTTACTAGACTCTGAGCTCTTGGAGGAAAGGCATCCTATCTGCTTGTTAACCAGTATCCCAATATCCAGCATGGTGCCTGGCACACGATGGGTGCTCAGCAAATACGTGCTGAATTCTGGAGTGAAACATAAAGCAAATACAAAGACAGAAATGACACACTCCACCCAGGAAGACCTCTAAGGGATCAACTAAATGCAGTAGGGTGCTTTACTACTTCAGAGAGACGTGAACTGTTCCTCCTCATGGGCAAGTATGTGTGTATGAACTCCATAAAGGCAGCAAAGGTGAATTTGGGGCAAAGACCACTACTCCATGGAGTGAGCTGCTAGGTCAAATGGGACCATAAGACCACCGTTTGAATAATGAGCCAATGAACTCTGCTTCCTGAAGTTTTCCTTCGGAGCTTCTGAGAAAACTGGATACTCAGTGGCCCTTTGGCTTTCATTTTTCAAGGACAATAATCTAAGTTTGGGCTTCCCTGGTGGCTCAGTTGGTAAAGAATCCACCTGCAATGCAGGAAATCCCAGTTTGATTTCTGGGTCAAGAAGATCCCCTGAAGAAGGTATAGGCTACCCACTCCAACATTCATGGGTTTCCCTTGTGGCTCAGCTGGTAAAGAACCCACCTGCAATGCGGGAGACCTGGGTTCGATCCCTGGGTTGGGAAGATTCCCTGAAGAAGGTAACGGCTACCCACTCCAGTATGCTGGCTAGTCCATGGGGTCACAGCAAGTCACACACAACTGAGCCATTTCACTTTCAATCTAAGTTTAGTTCAAAATTTTAGCAATCACGACTCTTAGAAATAGGGAATAGAAATGTGTCTTTTTCCTGGGGGGAAAAAAAAAATACCGTAAAACAGTGAAGTCCCTGCCTTCTCAGGCCTGTCCCTGGAGATGTTGGTTGAGGGTCTCTCCCCTTACGTGAATAGACGGCGATATGCACCAGGAAGGGTGGAACTCAACAATGAAGAGAACGCCTTGAAGGTCTGAGCATTCGAATAAAAAATGGAACTTACAGAGAGACTTAGTATGCTATGCTAAGTCACTTCAGTCGTGTCCGACTCTGTGGGACCCCATAGACAGCAGCCCACCAGGCTCCCCCGTCCCTGGGATTCTCCAGGCAAGAACACTGGAGTGGGTTGCCATTTCCTTCTCCAATGCATGAACCTGAAAAGTGAAAGTGAAGTTGCTCAGTTGTATCTGACTCTTAGCGACCCCATGGACTGCAGCCTACCAGGCTCCTCCATCCATGGGATTTTCCAGGCAAGAGTACTGGAGTGGGGTGCCATTGCCTTCTCCGAAATCAGAAACGGACAAAACATTGTAAATCAACTATTCTTCAATTTAAAAACAATAAAATCTAAAAAATAATCTGATATATAAGGGAATTTAAGACTGTGCACAGTCAAGGATGTCACACTAAATGGACAATTGACAAGAAAGGATTAGACTCTAGGAAAGGGAAAGGGACAGAGGAGTGGATGTTACAGGGGATAAAATGGCAACCCACTCCAGTACTCTTGCCTGGAAAATCCCATGGACAGAGGAGTGTGGTAGGCTACAGTCCATGGGGTCGCAAAGAGTCGGACACGACTGAACGACTTCACTTTCACTTTCATAGTATATGTAAGACCATTCTAATATGGCTATCCAAACATGAAAAGGCCTACTTTAAAAAAAAAAAAACTGTATTGGTGTATAGTTGATTCACAATGTTGTGTTAGTTTCTGCTGTACAACAACAAGGGAATCAGTTGTACATATACATGTCCATTCTCTTTTAGATTCTTTTCCCAGATAGGCCATTACAGCATATGCATTGAGTAGACCTCCCTATGCTATACAGTAAGTAGGTCCTTGTTAGTTATTTTATATATAGTGTGTATATGTCAATCCCAATCTCCCAATTTATCCCTCACCTCCTTCCCCCCAGGTAACCATAGCTTGTTTTCTACATCTGTGACTCTATGAAAAGGCCACTTCTAAGCTTTATGCTGAGTACAGTCTCTAAGGTCTTCTCCAGCTCTGCAAGAAAAGTTCTCATTTGTAACACAAGAGAACAGACAGGATATTACGTTCTCTCCATCAGTGCAGGTACATTAGCCAAATCCAAAAGTTCTTCCTCCCATCAGAAGACCTAATGTAGCCTTAAAAATAGATACCTAACACAAGCAATGATTTATGACAGATCAGCAATCATGCACATTTATTTCCCAAACTGCTAAGTTTTTTGCTCTTTGCCAAGCTAATATCAGGCTGTTAATATTCCCAATAAACAGCTTGTCTAAAAGAAACTTTGTACTATAGCAACTCTTACAACAGGCCATTTGCATCTTCAGAAGCAGAAGTCTGCAGGCATTAATAAGGATAAGTGCAGCTATTTAGCCCAGAACCCCTGAGGACAAGATACATGATCTAACACCTTTTACTTAACAAGTTTCCAAGCCATGAGTCCTCTCATCAGCATGTTTATAAGCTTACTCGCATATTCTAATGGTAAGAGTACCAGATGACAGATCTGTACGTAGGTACAAGAGGGTATCATTTCTCCTCCAAGCATATGCCAAGGCACAGAGCTGAAGAAAATGCTGCGTATTGTTCACAATACATTCCAGGACCTCTTCTATTGAAAACTAAATTTAACTGTTTTGATGCTAACATCAAGCAGACAAACATTCTCCAGCTCTGAGCCAAAGATTAGTAAATTCCAGGATTTACTAATTAGGTGAATGAAGGGAAAAAGATTTGAACCAAGAAAAAAAAAAAAATCCACATGTAGATAAACATAGTTAATAGGCCTCATCCATTAACCAGCTTCTATAAAAGCCAAACAACCTGGTTTTCAAACCATCACTGTGACCACCACTTTATACATTAATTATGCATCAAAATAGATCACTGGTATTTTTGATAATACAAGTAATGGTAGAGTGTACAATCTGAGCACAAGGTCCCAAAGCAGTGTAACTTGGAGTTTTTTCCAAAATTCTTTTGTTATGGAAGCCAGAAGTCAACGGTTCTAATCCCAGCGATGCCTCTCTCCAGAGTTTTAAGTATAGTTGGAATTACAATGTCATGTTAATTACTGATACATAAGAAAATGACTCAGTTATACGTATATATGCATTCTTCTTCATATTCTTTTCCATTATGGTTTATCACAGGATATTGAACATCGTTCCCCGTGCTATACAATACGATCTTTTTCTTTTAACCATTTATACCAGTATGCATCTGCTAATCCCAAACTTCCAATCCTTCCTTCACCCATCCCTCAACCAGTCTAATTTCTATGTCCATGTTTCTGTCTCATAGATAGGTTCCTTTGTGTCATATTTTAGATTTCACACATAGTGCTATCGCTGGAGTTTTTAATAGCTGGCTAATCATTAGTAACCTGTAATCTCAATTTCTTTCACCTTTAAAATTCAAAGACTACTTGTAATGTGCAAAATTTTTCTAGATGGAATAAAAATGATTAAATACATGGTTATAAAGGATTTTAATGTCCTCAGAAGATGCTGGATCTCAATATTGCTGAAGAACTTTTAATTATAAATATCTCCCAAAGAAGAAATAGAAAGCATTGAATCAGGCTTCCAGAAAAATATTTTTTGTCTGTCTAACATGTACCTGGCATTCTGCTGTGTTTGTGGATGCAAGGATAAAACAGCCAAATTGTAAGGCTGCCCATAGCCCTGAAATTTCAGAATACTTGGGAACAGAAAATCAGATATAATAGTCTAACATGACATGTGAAGTGCTACAATAGGAGAAAAGACAAAATGCTACAGGAGCACAGAAGGGAGTACCCACGTTTTTTCAAGTCAAAGTAAAAGATGAGAGGTGAGTGGGTGAGTTTTATGTATGTACTATATTTCTAATCAATTCTGAACTCCAGATGAACACAGTCTGTAGCCAGCATTAGGACAATTAGCCTAACTCTAGCTGAAATTAAGAAAAACACTGCTCCATGCAATTCTAGCAATTGAAGAACATAAAAGATGAAAATAGCTGCCAGTCAAAATCAAAAGTAAATCCCAACCAACACTCAGTGATAAAGAGAAAATTCATTTGGAAAAACACATTCCAAAGAAATCAGTAAAGAGTTAATAAAGCTTTCTACAAACTTAAGAGAAAAATATCTCTATAAAAACGTACATGTAATAAGGCTACAGATCATTGGTTAGCTGCCAGAAAAATGATGGAATATGGCATAGTTTACTTATTTCTTTTTAATGGCTCCAACATTCCACCTGAAAAATTGGTCCCGGAGCTGTATAATTGGGGATAAAAATTAAATGACAGTTTCCATTTGTCATGATGAAAGCTGATCACTTGTGTTTTTTCATTTATCCACACTGACTAAAGTGGTTCCTGAAGTCTACCAAGCCAATCTTTTCCCTAACAGTGCAAATCATGCTGGTACTAAAATAAAGGGAGAAACAGAATAAGCTTGTTGGCATCGGAACACATACTTCATTCAGGTTCCTGAGTTCCTGGGTCTCTATCTCCAAATTGTCTAGAGGCGGGAGCCAGAAGACAACTTTTGGGGCTTCATTAATGTAATATGAAAATAAGCCACTGGTCCCTTTTTTTTTTTTTAATTCATCAATATTCTGAAATTAAATTACTAATATTTCACATTATCAGTAGGAAATCAAATCCTCTTTATCATCGTCATATTTAAAAGACTACTCACACAGCAAAGAGAATGTCAGTAAACAGATTTAGGACGCTACAGGGAGAAACTAACCCTAGACCCCACACAGGGAAGACGGAAGTGCACAGAGCTTGAGGCTGTTACTGCTGTTCCGTTTTCAGGGACGGGGATGTGGAGAGGAGAGGGGCGGCTAAGTGTGAGGGATGCAAAAAGACCAAAAACTACTGCAAGAGACTCTGGCGTCAGACAGTTCTAATATTAAAACATAACAGGTACACGTGGGCTTTTGCTCATCCTGATCCCAGAAGGTATTTGGAAAGAGGAAGGCAATCCCCCAGAAATATATTTAAAGGCTTAAAAACAGATTTTGTCAAGCTGCTTTGAAGTATACACCTTCCCTTTCTAGACTGGGCTGATTTGAATTTGATTGGATTTTCATCAGTGACCTCTGATGAAGTGTTTCAAAACTCAAGCTGAACTAGGTAATTCAATATCAGAGTGAAGAACAGAGACTCGGAAGTCAGATGGCTGCTCCCCCTGATGCTAGCTGCATGATCTGAGGCAAGCTGTTCAACCTGTGGGTACCTCAGTTTCCTGTCTAGAAGGTGAAGATTAAAAGAAGGGTGTAAGTATTAAAGGATTAGTGCATGTAAATTGCCTGGACTAATGGCTAACATATAGTGAATCCTTAATAATGTTATTATTGTTACTATTATGCCATATAAGAGTGGTTTTTTAAAAAAATCATGTCATCAGACTGAAAACTACTGACAAGAAATTTAATAAAATTATACAGATGTACTGTTTAAAGATACAATAATATGTACAATCAAGCTTATAAAACAGATATAATATATATATTATATATAATAATAATAATCCAAGGCGATTATTCCTACAAAAAGTGTTTACCTGACAAAGATACTCAGCTTGGAAAGGACTCTCCTAGTGGATCTAAGCATCTTAGTTCAAAGTAAGGATGGTACTGAGTGCACATAAGCAATTCAAGGATGACCAAGAGTCCCTTGGACTGCAAGGAGATCTAACCAGTCAATTCTAAAGGAAATCAACCCTGAACACTCAACGGGAAGGGCTAATGCTGACTGAAGTTGAAGCTCCAATACTTTGGCCGCCTGATGCAAAGAGCTGACTCACTGGAAAAGACCCTGATGCTGGGAAAGATTGAGGGCAGAAGGAGAAGGGGATGACAGAGGATGAGATGGTTGGATAACATCATTGATTCAATGGACATGAGTGTGAGCAAACTCCGGGAGATGGTGAACGACAGGGAAGCCTGGCAGCGTGCTGCAGTTTGGGGGTTGCAAAGAGTTGGCCACGACTGGGCGACTGAACTGTAATAACAAGATGGGACCCTGGCCTTAAGGAACTTATACCTCCCATGTGCCAGTAGCTATATGAAGAGCTTTAATTATATCATTTCTCTTACTTCACATGAATAAAATGAGCAAGGCATTGCTGTGGCTATGAGACAAAGTAACAGTCTAGGATACAGAAAAATAAAGTACTGGCCAAGGCCTTGTAACAGTGAAGTTTTAGTACTAAGATTTCTACCCCGGTGGATCTGACTTCAAAGCCACGTTCTCACCAGTACACCACACTGTTTTCTATTTATTTGTAATTCATTAACTACTTGCCAGGGACAGGATCAGGCAACCAAAAGCTCACGTGTTTGGAACTGCTGCCAAAAGATGTTAAACTAGAGATAGCCACTGAGTGTTTTTAAGATGAGAGGAGCGTTAGAAAGGCCACCCTCTTTACAGACTTAAGAATGGATGCAAGAAAAGAACTAAGCCCCAGAGAGGTTAAGTAATTCACCTAAAGTCAAAAGATAAAGCAGCTGTAAAAATTACAGTGTAACAGTATGAAAATAACACTTCTTTTACAAAAATCTTAGGTATAAATCTGTTATCCCAAATGAGGTGAAAGAAAGAAGCTTAACAGGACCAGAGAGGTTCCAGAAGAACAGGGTTACAAATTCAACCTCAACCAGCAAACAAACAAGAGCAGAGTATCCTGGAAAAGCAGTCTTGGGGAGAGAGGCTGGGGTGATAAAAAGTAACATTTTAAATAAAAAACCAAGATTTGCTACCATCTTCCCCTACCCTCCAGAGAGCCCAGGTTGAGACCCTGGGAGCTATCAACTGGCCAAACAGGTATGGAGCCTGAACTCGACTACAATACGCTTAATAAGAGGCTTCCAGACGCCACTGAAATATGTACAACCTATCACTTTAAAACCTAAAATATGATCTGCTGCTACTGCCACTGCTACTGCTAAGTCACTTCAGTCGTGTCCGACTCTGTGCGACCCCATAGACGGCAGCCCACCAGGCTCCCCCGTCCCTGGGATTCTCCAGGCAAGAACACCGGAGTGGGTTGCCATTTCCTTCTAATGATTCTCCACATCATCCGTCTTGTCCGTAGGTCCAGTGGGACCTGAACTATATGATGAACTAAGTATATAATCTCTGATATATTACCTAGATAAGGGTATTTGGTACAATTATCAGCTTCCACTGTAAACATCTGCACTTCAAAGAGGCCAGTAGAAAGAACATAGGCCTTAAAAGTTATAAATCTGAGTTTGAAGTTGTGGCTCTGCCATTTATTAGCTATATGGCCCTAAATACATCATTTAATCTCTTTGAGCTTAAATCAATTTCTTCTCCTGTTGAAGAGGAATAAACAATAGCTAGTTCTAGTCTCTTTAGGATTAAATGAGAAGAAGCATAGATGTCCTTGCTGGTTATTGGCTTGTGGTTGTTCAGTTGCTAAGTTGTGTTTGACTCTTTGTAACCCCATGGACTGCAGCATACCAGGCTTCCCTGTCCTTCACTAGCTCCTGGATTTGCTTAAATTCAAGTCCATTGAGTCAGTGATTCTACCTAAGCATCTCATCCTCTGTTGCCCCCTTCTCTTGCCCTCAATCTTTCGCAGCATCAGGGTCCCTTCCAATGAGTTGGCTCTCCACCTTAGGTGGCCAAAGTATTGCAGCTTCAGCATCAGTCCTTCCAGTGAATATTCATAGTTTATTTCCTTAGGATTGACTGGTTAGATCACCCTGTGGTCCAAAGGACTCTCAAGAGTCTTTATTGGTTTATCGCCTCTCAACTTCAAATTCACCCTTTTTTGCCTGCTCTGAGAAGACGGATCTGAGCCTTTTAAATGTTCTTCCTTTACCCACTGACACACTGTTAGGTTTGTCAGTAGAGGACGCTGGAGGGACACTGTGGAAGGAACTAGGTTTCGGTATCCAGCTCGTGAGGTGCTCACGGATTACTCAGGTCCAACAGAGCTAACTGACCAAGCATATCCAGAGCCTTGTAGCTTCCCCAGCAGGCTCTTTAGGAGAGGCTTGCAGCTTCCCCAGCAGGCTCTTTAGGAGAGGCTTGCAGCTTCCCCAGCAGGCTCTTTAGGCAAATCCTGTATCAAAGTGCCTCCTAAGAGACACGGTCTACTGAACAGTTTCCCCCAGCATCCTAGAGAACAAATTTCCAGCAAGTTCCATAGCAGCACAGCAACCTCCCTGCCACAGCGTGCCACAGCTGTGCCCACTGCAGTACCGCCTGTAGGAGGCTGGAGCTCTTCCTAGGGTTCTCTATCCCAACCTCAGCACAGTGGCTGCTCTCTTATCTGCTATTCCTATACTCTAGAATTCTCTTTAAATCGTACTAGCAAATCCCTCATTATACAATGCCCTGTTCAAGTGAACGAGTCTTTACCTCTTGAAATAACTGTGTGCTTTCTCTCTCTTAATTGGACCCAGATTAATACAGTTTCACAGACTAGTGCCTGATGTTTACAGTTTATGTTCAATAAACAGCACATCCCTGGTGGCTCAAGTTGGTAAAGAGTCTGCATGCAATGCAGGAGACCCAGGTTTGATCCCTGGGTCAGGAAGATCCCCTGGAGAAGGGAACGGCAAACCACTCCGGTATTTTTGCCTTGGAGAATCCAATGAACAGCGGAGCCTAGCAGTAGAGTCCATGGGGCTGCAAGAGTTGGACATGACTCAGTGACTAGACCTGTAACAACCATATATGTTGGAGTTTCTCTCATCCCTATTCCTAAAACGCACACACTCCTTTCCCTTTTTCATTCTACTGACCAGAACATGAACTTATTTCTACTACAAAAATCCCTACATGGTGTCAGTGGAGTAATGAATAAGTAGAAAAAGAATGCCCCATAAGTTTCTGTCCAATACATGAACAGAATAAAAAAGAACACTGCCTTCCAACTAACTGACCCTTATTCAGCATGCAGCTTAGAAAATGCTTTTTGCAACTACCTTGGTTGACCTAAGACAATGTGACAAAGTGTGAAAATGCCTTGTTTTTCATGCCAAGGATATTTCCAAAATGACCTAAAGAACCAAATTCATTAGTATGTTAAAAAATTTAAACAAGAATCATTTTATTTCCTCTTGCCTCAATTCATGGTAATAATAAACTACAATATTTTGAAAAACCATAGAAAATATAGAACATTACCTGTCCTAGAATAACTGATGAATTTGTGTTAGAGGATGGGGTTGACAGTACCACGTCCAGGGCAAGAAACAGTGGGTTTAGCAGCAATATTACAAAGCCAACATGTATTTCCTCATCTTGCAAATGTACCAGCTTAATTCTTGGGTAAAGGAGTGTAAAAATACATTATTCAAGGTGTCATATATTGTTGGCACATATTTTGAATGAAATTACTATAAAAATAGAAAATCTCAAATGTATTAAGTTTCTGTCTTCAAATTCTTTATTTCTAATCCTCAGAATTATTCTTCCTCTGAAAGAAAAGCTATCTCGCCTTTGACACAATCCCATGTCATCTGTATTTTTACTTGTGTCTAAAAGTCTCACTTAATTATCTATTTAACAGGAGCAGAGACTGGATGGGGGTGGGGGGAACCTCATCATCTTTTAGGCAGGCACCTTGTCCGATTTCAAGAGCTAACCCCCACATTAAAACACCCCAAAATAGATATTGTGAGCCACCGCAGGACCCCAACATAAAGCAAGGCTCCTCATTAAAAGTTGGAATGGACCCTGCCAGCGATGCCTGCAGGGATGCTCAACAATAGCAATTCCACCCCATGCCTTTTCCGACCTAGATTAAATTACTGACAAAACGGACAGACTACCCAAAACTGTGAGCAACACATTTTGCCAATGAAAATAATGATCGCGCTGGTATAGCGCACATGCTTTCTGTTCAGCTTGTCAGTGTTTCCAGTTAAGGGGCTCAACAGTCTTACCAGCCAACCCTTCCCCTGCCAAAACCAATAAGCTACCTTCATTTCTTAAGCCCCCTCAGGGCTTTGAATTACTGTCCATTCTGCACTGAGGTCAGTCCTGTAAAACTGTTTTATCCCCCGAGAAGAGCCAGAAGCAGAAGCAGCCCCTACTGAAAACTCAGATGGAGAAAATGTGAGAGTATGTGAGCTTCCTGTAATTTTCCACTGTCAGTGCTGCACATCTGCATTCTTAAAAGTTGCATCTACTGCTTGAGATGGCAAGGTGAGCTTCCCAGCAGCAGCATCCCTTAACGCTCACGGTGTTTTATATGAAAACATGTATTTCTCTACACCAGTGTGTAACAGGGTAAGATTTCAAAACAGCCTAACTTTATAGTTCCAAGCATTCTAGTGAGTTCAACAGTCTCTTATACAATATAGTGAAACAAACACATACAAACACAAACACACCCCTTAAAAGTATGCATTCTTGTTGGATTTTTCATTTTATACCAGAGAAAACAAGATCATGCCAGATCTCTTGACAGCAAACAAAACCTGTTTAGGAAAAAACAAACCTTGCCATTTATTTTTTTTTATTTGTTCATTCAGTCATTCAATTCATTTATTTATGGAATAACTTCCCACACTAAAAATCTGTTAGAATTTTTTTGGATAGAAAGAGAGCTCCTTTCATCCACCCTATGCTTTTCCATACTACGTGAGAATCGGATACAGTCACTCTGTTTGACCTGGCAAGCTAAACTGCTGAAAACAAGATCCTTTCCCCTAAGGAGGGGTCTAACCCATGCCAGTTTCAAAATATGACTTCAAGGCTTCAATAGAAGATGTGACAAGAGCACCATTCTTATAAAATACTAGTCCCCAAAGGTCCATCTTTCGGTCCATTTCTTTCCACCTGCATCCAAGTTTGGCTTTCCAGGCACAGTCACTGCTACTTACTTTTTACCTCCAGGCGTCCCACGATTCTCAACTTCATTCACAGCTTTTATTCTTGGTCCTAAATTATGCCTCTACTCTGGTAATAAGGGAGGAGGAAACCTGCTAAATGCATCCTTGATGCTGATGTGATCTTTCCAGTTATTGAATGTTTCATTGAATTTTACACTATACAACTTCAAATGTAGAAAGCCACCGATTCATTTTGTTAACTGTTGTTCAGTATAGATAGCCAGCTCCATAACTATACACTTTGATTTGGTACATGAGAAAACGTATTTTTCATTACAGCCCTTATCCTCCTAATGACATTTCCAAACAGGATTTTAAGAACTGTGAAGCAGAAATAAAATTATGCTCAAGTTCCAAATTGATCTCATGGAATGGAAAATGGATATCATTGCCAGTGAGTATTAACAGGACTCTAAGCAGGCAAGTTAAAAGTTCAGAAACATTTCTCAAAGAAGGATCATCTTTCAAATGCCCCTTACATTAGCAATCACAACAGAGATTCTTTGAAAGAACTGAAGAGTCTCTGATGAGATCCAAGCCCCAACCCCTAGGTCCTTTATACTATACTTGGACTTCACCATCTGCTTTGGTGTTCCTCCTTCCTTTTCAATAATGAATCAGGGCTAACATTTCAGTTATCTGGATTTGCACAAAAACCTAAAGGAGCCATGAAATTGCTTCTGTAAAGCACATTCTGTGGTGACTTTTAAATAGCTTTAAGAATAATTTGGAAATAAAAATACCACTGTAGCAAGTTTTATGTCTTCTACACACATATGCTAGAGCAATTTCTTTCTCCCGGAGAGAGAAGGGAGGGATATGTCTAAACTTCGTAACACGCAGCCAATTATGGCCCACTGTCATCGTGACTGTATTAATTATCTGCCTTCCCTAAGTTATCAAGACCTGAGAGAAGCCCACTTATTTCACGTGGCCGTGGTTCCACTATGGAAAGTGCTGTAATTTATCTCAAGGTCTTTCTGCGTTTACACCCGTATGTGTACACTCAGCACAATCTCAGAGTTTTACTTGCAGCCTTTGGAGGATGTCAGTTACCCCCAGCCACGAGGCACGTGCCACCTCCCCTCCCCATTACCCTGTACTGGCTGAGGGCTCTCAGGAGATGCAACACAAAAAGGGATTAGATGGTGATCTGCAGCCCAGCCCTACACTTCAATGAGTTATATGAAACAAAAACAGGATTATTCACAGAACAGCAGCAACTATTATTATTTATGCAAATGTCCTTCATAGACCACTTCAAGTTATAGACTATTCATAGACTTCGGCATAAGGCCCGCATCATCCCAACAAAGAGGCTTCTCTTGAAGTGGAGATACCATGACCTTGGAAGTGTGGGAAACACTTGTCCTTGATAATGTAGGCATTAGATGGAGTTCCTAATTGAGTTGGGCCTCTTTCCTAACTACAGGGAAACTATCAGAGGGGTAAATGTGGATAAAAGACCAGTACACAAATTAGGATTATGCTCTGGAAAACACTAAAAGCCAGTCTCCTAAGAGGGTCCTGGGTAGAGACAGCAGTGTATCCAGTGCCAGGAGAGACCAGAAAGGTTCTCAGAATAGTTTTAAGGCAAGTGTGAACGGCTTGAAGCTGACTGTGAAGGATAAGCAATGGAGGGAGAATAAGGAGGGAAATGTGTTAACTTTCTTCACTATGTTAATTTCTTATTTAACTTGCTTAACATCAGAGATTTGGGGAGGATCACCTGCAGAGACAAACTGATTTACGCACAGAATAAAGCCAAAATCTCTGTTTTGGATGCTCTCTCTCGTCCAAATGACCCAAGGTTTACTTTGATTATGTGAACTAGATTTCGGTATCAATCCCCTTGGCCAAAAGCTATGAAATCCATCTGAACTACAGCTCACCAACTGCACTTTCACCTGGAAACTAGAGGTGAAAGTCAAGTGCTTTATCTGCTCAGACAAGCGGCTCCTTTCCAGATCAGGAGTATTTTAATGAAATGAGACTTAAGTGAATTGTTGACACTGGCATTAAATGTTGTCATTTAATATCAACAGTGTGTTTGATTTGTAAACAGTTATGAAATGTCATTCGGACCAGAGAGTTATATTGAGGTTTACCACATTATAGGAATGGATTTCCAGAGGGAAGTGAACTGATCTGTCTCAAAATAAAATGTATTTACATTAACACTTGGGGGAAGCAGACAGCCCTGCAAACATAGATGGAGAGATAAAAATAAGACCAGAACAAAACTCAACTTGGAAGAATAATAGAGTAAAATACAATTTTGGGGTTCCGTGTATATGTAATATTTCACTGTATATTTGTTCTTTGTCTTTTAAAAAAGAAAAAATATAAGTATGAAATACATGGAAAAGAAATATCACTACTGGGAATTACCTATTATAATTTAGTCTCCAAAATAATTTTTAAGGGGGGAAGTTGGGAGTGATTAACATTTAGATGAAAGAAATGATTCAGAGGTAGACTCACTTCCTTAGAGGGGAAAAACCAAACCTGTAAACACCTAACATTTGCAAGGAAAATTATATTAGTTTAGTTAGATTAATTTTATCTAATCTAATTTCCTAGAAAAAATTATGTTAGTTGTCTAGTTAGTCTAGTTGTCACGTAAATACACTGGTCACATGAAATGAAAGACACTCATCACAGGGCAAGTGTCTTTAACTTTCATCCCAGAGGTGGTTGCAAAGTATTATTACACCAAAAACATACATTCTGATCACAATTCCAAATCAAAGAGGCAAGGCTTCATGAATGTTTTCCCCCAACACACAGCAGCCTAAAAAAGTTGAAACACTATTAATTCCTCAGTCCCAAGATTAGCCTTGAGCTAAAAAAATACTGGTGAATTCCAAAATCAATCAACATATAAGAAATAGCCACTTAGATCTGGAAGGCACTTTCACTCACTTTTTTTTTTTTTAATGACTGTGTATAATCTATCGTTAGGTGGCTCAGATGGGAAAGAATCCACCTGCAATTCAAAAGACCCAAGTTTGATCCCTGTGTCGGGAAGATCCTTTGGAGAAGGGAATGGCAACCCACTCCAGTATTCTTGCCTGGAGAATCCCATGAATAGAGGAGCCTGGCGGGCTACAGTTGACGGGGTCACAAAGAGCTGGAAACGATTGAGCGACTAAGCACACGTAACATGAGAACAGGGATGGAACAGTAGCAGTCACTGCTGCTAGAATATTCTTTAAAAAAAAAAAAAAAAGCCCTTACTTCTCCAAGGATTTGGAAGCAAAATTGACAAAGGCCTCTCTTCTAGAAAGTCTAACTCCTCTAGGTTCTAGGCAATTAAAGTTGACTCAAAGGAAAACCTGAAGGAAGCTCTAACAGCAGAAAAACAATACTGTGATGAGCCTTTGTTTACAACAGATCTTAATTCTTTATCCTTCACTTGAGAGAGCTGTAAGGTCTTTGGCACCCGGCTAAAAATAGCAGAAGTAAAGCAGGTGACAAAGATGAATGGCTCCCAGAGACACAATTCAAAGTACAGGAATTTAAGAAAAACTTCAGTAGAGCCTGCAAAAGATACTCTCCTGCCAGGTAAATCAAGGAGGAAGTAAACTGCTCCTCTTGGAGCAGAATCACCATCTGCCAGGCAGACATTTCCCTTTCAGGGTTTCATATTCACTTTTGTGCTATGTTTTAAAAATATCTTCAAACCCTAAGAAGCTGGTTTTGCCAGGGGGTCAAGGAAAAGAGTTTCAATGTAACCTCATAAAATGCAATGACACTGGATCATATCACGTTTCAAATTCCTTGAAAGCTCCTGGCAAAATGACAAATCAAAAAGCCCATTAAATTCCAGCAGGAGATGGGACGTAAGGTACATGCCTGCCCTTCCAATGGAGGCCAGGATCCACCCACCTGCTGTCAAGACCCCACCTCCTCTCTGTGAAACCAAGACTCTGAGTCTTTTCAAGAGCTCATTTCAGGATACCATAAGAGAGGATCACAGACCATTTCTTTGGGCAAATTTCATCCTAAAGGGTGTGTCGTTTACTGTTGCTTTTCTGTCTATCTTCTATCTTAAGGGACAAGTCTTGCACCCCATCTTCTGATATTTTAGAAAGAAACCATTTCCTTGCCCCTTTCCCAGTTTTCTTGTCAGTATATACAATCAGAAGGCTTATAAAATAAAAACTCTTGATCTCTTGGAAGGACTGGAGAAGAAGTTTCAGACCTTCCTTCCATCCAGAGATGGCAGAGGGACTTCCCTAACAAGAGAAACAGGAAAAGGCCTCAAAGGAGTGGCAGTCATTCTTTCTGGGCTCTCTTTTCCAGGTTCTTTTTATCAATATGGCAACTCCTTCTTGGATTGCCCCAGCTCCTAGCTTTAGGCCCTTCCATTTTTTCATAATTGCAAAGTCAAAATAAACTCAAAAAGCCTCATACATGAAACCCAAAAAAACTCATGAGAAACCCCCACTGAAAAGTTCAATAATCATTTCTTTGCAAATCCTCAATGCATTTAGAGGGGGAAAAAAAGGCCTATATGGCAAGGGAGCAGGAGTACCTCTAAGAACAGAAGTACATTAAAGGAAAAAAAAAAAGGTAAAAAATACAGATAAAAGACACTGAGGACGTGTCTGGTGAAAAATCGCCATATGTACTCTAAATAAAAATGTGCTAAGAGTTCCAAATGTGTCAGGAACTACATTCAATATCTTATAATAATCCACAGTGGGAAATAACCTGAATAAATACATATGTAAATACATATATGTTAACTGACTCACTTTGATGTACATCTGAAACAAATACAATATTGTAAATCAACTATACTTCAATTTAAAAAACTAAATAAATTTCAAAAGTAGACAACTAAATCATGGTCTTAGAATTCCTGGTTTCACTAGAATCTAGGTTCACTAGAAGCAAGATTGCCAGGAGAAATATCAACTACCTTAAATATACAGATGAAAACCACTTAAATGGCAGAAAGTGAAGAGGAACTAAAGAACCTCTTGATGAAGGTGAAAGAGGCGAGTGAAAAAGCTAGTTTAAAACAAAAGTCAAAAAACTAAGATCGTGACATCCGATCCCATCACTTCATGGCAAATAGATGGGGAAAATGTGGAAACAGTGTCAGATTTCATTTTGGGGGGCTCCAAAATCAATGTGGATGGTGATTGTAGCCACGAAATTAAAAGACACTTGCTCCTTGGAAGAATAGCTATACTAAACCTAGACAGTGTTTTAAAAAGCAGAGACATCACTTTGCTGACAAAGGTCCATATAGTCAAAGCTATGGTTTTCCCAGGAGCCATGTATGGATGTGAGAGTTGGACCATAAAGAAGGCCGAGCACTGAAGAACTGACGCTTTCAAACTGTGGTGCTGGAGAAGACTCTTGAGACAAGGAGATCAAACAAGTCAATCCTAAAGGAAATCAGTCCTGAAAATTCATTGGAAGGACTGATGCTGAAGCTGAAGCTCCAATACTTTGGCCACCTCATGCAAAGAGCCGACTCACTGGAAAAGACCCTGATGCTGAGAAAGATTGAGGGCAAGAGGAGAAGGAGGCGACAGAGGATGAGATGGCTGGATGGCATCACTGACTCAGTGGACACGAGTATGGGCAAACTCAGGGAGATAGTGATGGACAGAGAAGCCTGGCATGCTGCGGTTCGTGGGGTTGCAAAGAGTCAGACAGAACTTAGTGACTGAACTACAAGTTTCACTAGTAATTCACTTTGTAATACTTTGAGACATGCATGAATAATATGTACCTTTTCTATATAGTTCAATAAAATTTTTAACTCTCACTTTTATCATTTAATAGTTATGCAACTTTAAGTTATAAATTTTCTAAGTTATACTTTACTTATCTATAAAATGGGAATCATATTACGATGATCAAATCTAACGAAGTACTAAGACAAGTGTTTAATACCCGTGAATGTTAAATATTTCCCTCTTCTAAAAAAAAAAAAATTCAAAATGTGAACAAAGCCTCTGGAATATTCAATGACTCTCTCAACTGTGGAAAAGGTTCCAACAAAGTCAAGTCCCTGAAGAAAATCTTTCAGTATTCCAAGAAGGCCACACAAGTTCTGTGACCAGCACAGCCAACCCACATACCTGAGCCACCTCTTTGCTAACTGAAAGGAACAACTGTAAATTATCTTCCCTGCAAACCCTGAAGCAGCCAGTTCTTGCAAACTCTTTCCTCAGCAAAGGAAAGAACCTGTTAATTTGCTGTGTGCGCAACAAGGTAAAGTATTTCACAGATTGCTGGCACATTAGCATTGCCATCCATTCACAGCAACTTCGTATTCAAAGATCAAGTTGACAGCACTGGCATGTTCTGCATTCTCATTGGGGAATGCCAATAACTGGCAGGATCCAAAAGCAACCCCAGGTTCAAGTAAGTACTCTCTAAGAAGTGGGGCCATACTTCTCCCTTGCGTACTGAGCATCCTATAATTGGCGCGGTGGCACAGTTCCTGGAGAGCAAAGAGAATGCAAGTGGTTGGGGGTGGGATGGGTTGTGGAGGTGGTTAGTTTCTTGTCCATGCATTTACTTTTAAAAATCAATGATGGCACAAGAGCTATAATCTTAAAAATTTCAACAAAAATCCAATGGGTTTGCATCAAGTATAGTGAAACAAAAGTGGGCCTTTAAAGGGAGTATCTCCCCTAAAATATGTACTCTTGTCGTTAATGGAGAAGAACAGTCAGAACAGGCTATTAATTGTATACTCAGCAAATCTGAATGTCTAACTAGTGATATGTCCATTCAGTAAGAAAACATAAAACATATTAATACAAAAAGGAACCTACACTCTAAGTAAAATTTAAGGGTGAGATTTTGACTCTGCATTACTATGGTGAGAGGGAAAGTGAAAGCGAAGTCGCTCAGTCGTTGTCTGACTCTTTGTGACCCCATGGACTGTAGCCTACCAGGCTCCTCCTCCATGGGATTTTCCAGGCAAGAGTACTGGAAAGGGTTACCACTTCTTCTCCAGGGGATCTTCCTGACTCAGGGATCGAACCCAGGTCTCCGGAACTGTAGGCAGACGCTTTACCATCTGAGCCACCAGGGAAGTCCAAACTAAACTTTATTTATTTATTTTCTTTTTAATTACAAGGTCGCAAGTGACCTACATACAGAGACTAACGTAAAACCTCAATTTGATTTTGTATAATTTTATCTTAAGTCAGATGAACTTGAGTAAAAACAAATTTGAGTTTAGAAAAAAAAAAAAAGAACATCCTTAAAATCTCATTAAATTATCATTAAAGGCTTAGCATCTGTGTATATAGATGATCTACACCACTAGTCGAATGATACAGTGGAAAGAGCACTGGACAGGAAATGCAAAAACCCAGACTTGGATCCTGGCTCTTCCATTACCTATACGAATGTGGGTAAATCACTCAAATCCCTTATAAAATAGAGATGGTAATCCCTTTCTCCGGGAGTTGGTGATGGACAGGGAGGCCTGGCGTGCTGCGATTCATGGGGTCGCAAAGAGTCGGACACAACTGAGCGACTGAACTGAACTGAACTGAATCCCTTTCTGCCAAACAGGGGTTTTGCAAGGATCAAATGAAATAATATATGTCATGTGTATTATACACCTCAAAAACACCACATCAATTTAATATTTCCAATTATATTGATGTTAAGATTAAACACACTGGAACATTAACAGTTCACCGAATAACCAACTTTCATGGTTCCAAACCTACCTCTGCTCAGACTAGTCCTGCTTGAAATTTCCTCTGCTTCGCCACTGCCAGACTACCACCAGCTCAGTAAAGATAGGAATCTCTCTGTCTTAACCACCTCAGAATTCCTAAAAGTTGGCAGAGTGCCTGGCATAGAATTCATAGGTACTGCATATTGAGTGTCTACTAAACACTAGATACCATCAGACTTTGCTATACGGTTCCTTAACCCCCACGCCTCAACCCTATTAGATGGGTAACAGAAGAGGAAGCTGACGCTCAGACAGTTTAAATAACTCTGCAAAGGTGATAAAGCTCCACTAGCGCCAAGGTTAGGCCCCAAACCCAGGTCTTTCACACTCCAAAACTGTATCCTTCCCACTCTGCTACTCCCCCTTTCACACTGCAGATGCCCAAGGAGTTGTATTTGATTCAAGTTGTATTTGATTTGTTTTAACCATGTTACATAATAAGACATAACTTAAAAGCAAGCATTTTGACAATAAACTAAAATTGCAAACTGAAATTTTAAAATCCATGGGCTTAAGCCTGGGTAAGATTTCCCCCAAATGCACCTAGATTCACAGATAAAGCAAAAGCAAAACACGAGTGAAAACTTCATTCTTCGTTGGCCAACACAAAATGGGACGGCAAATACTGAGTGAGGGGTAGGAGAGAAAGGGGTCTTCTGTCTTGCCAGAAAACCCTTAAATAATTCAGCTCCCATTTATTTAAATAATTGAGCAATTGCAACTTTATTTAAAGAGCACTTACATGAATCTAAATGCTTAGGCTGCCAAGAAAAGTAGAACAGACTTTAACACCTCCCCCCAAACCTCTTTTCTGAGAGGAAAACCAGCCTAAGGAGTTTCAGTCTGATAGGTAATTGTTTTGTAAAATTAAAAGCCACAGAAAATTGGAGTTTCGAATGGAAAATGTCATCTCAACCGTAACACTAATAAAAACAGCTAATGAATAAGTGCATTCTGGCAAGAATATATAAAAACTGCAAAGCCTGATGTGGACAGTACAGAATACAGAAGGAACTCATGTGAGTAAACATCAAATGAAAGATTATCCTTATTTGTGAAGAATCCATTCCAGCAAGAAATTGAACTAGAGGCCTTTTGCATCCAGAGCAGCGGGACTACCTGTGGCACACCCACAAAAAACAGTTCTGGGTGAAGCAACGACCTCATGTTCCAGGGGTGCTAAGATGCCTCCCAAATCTCCACAGAGACGCTTCAACCACATCAAGCTCTGATTCACTCTCAGATGTAGAAATACTTAAAAGTAGTGAGGAACAACATGACTAAAACAATAAAGGCTTTAAAACAATGAGCTATGCCTTGCCAGCCTGTGCTATAGCAGAGCAAGTGGAATCAAGAACCCCTCTCTTCATTAACTCTGTGATCTTCAGACAGGAAAATGAAATAATCTATCCAAGGCTCAGTTTCCTCATCAGTAAAATGGGGACAACAGTAGACACCAGAATAGCTGTGATAATTCAGTGAAACAATGAAGGTAGAATGCTTTAGGACGGTGCTTTGCAGGCAGCAGGGCTCCCAGGTGTCACAATGGTAAAGAATCCACCTGCCAAAGCAGTAAACACAAGAGAGGTGGGTTCAATCCCTGAGTAGGGAAGATCCTCTGGAGTAGGAACAGGCAACCTGGTACTCCGGTATTCATGACTGGAAAACTCCATGGACAGAGGAGCCTGGTGGGATACAGTGTGTGCTTGTAAATATTAGTTGTAATAACTCTAACAATAACAATTATGTTACGCCCTGCCCCAGTCTGTACCTGCATTTCATCTCGCAAGTTAGGGGGAAAAGTCTCCAGTCTTTACCAACAAGTCCTATATAAGGTCCCTTTTCTCTCCATTCACATTTAGCACCATCTCATTTATAGGGGTTCAGTCACCACACATCTCTTGAAGGATTCTTGAATTTACACATTACTTCTGCAACTTGAAATCCCACTGCACACACCAATAACAAGTTAGCAGGCAGAATTTCCTTGAACAGGGCCTCTGGAATCAGATAAAAGACTAGAAAGTGTTAGTCACTCTGTCATGTCTGACTCTTTGTGACCCCATGGACTATAGCCTGTCAGGCTCCTCTGTCTATGGAATTCTCTAGGCAAGATTACTGGAGTGGGTAGCCATTACTTTCTCCAGGGACCTTCCCAACCCAGGAATCGAACCCAGGTCTCCTTCACTGCAGGCAGATTCTTTACCATCTTAGCCACATGGAAAGCCCCATAAAAGTCTAGTCCCGATATCAAACTCAACCAATACTTCCATTTACATATTTCTAAGTTAAGGCGTACATACTTACAAAGATCTAATAGACTTTTTTTTAAATTAATCAAATCAAATTAATCAGCAAAGTTAGAGCATGGCAGATACCCCCTTTTCTCTTCATTTTCGTGGACGATGCCTAGCAAGGCTCCACAATTCAGTTAATCACACATCATGGAAACAAAGAAACCTCTCCAGAGCAGACGAGCAGCATGTGCACGGATCGCCGATGCAGAAGGGTTTTTTCAACAGGAACAATGCAATCTATTCAGTAGAGAAGAGTACACCGTGCCAATTAAATATGTTGGGTTCCATAATTATAACTGCAATAATGAATGGAAAGAAGTGTTATTGCCACACAATGCCCTTCTGTATCCCGCTCAGTGATTCGTCTCCCAGGTCTGCATCCTCTAGATTCTTCCTCTGATTAGATCTTCCTGCAGACTCCACTCTATCACAAATATACTAACTGCACCTACTTCCCGCATCCAACCAAAGGCCTAACTCTAAAACTTGACCAAAACCATGTCTAGTCTCTTGACAGTGTTTTATGTTTTTAAAACATAAAATTTCTAAATCCAATGTCACAATTTTCCTCCGAGAGACCAAAAGCTTTGAATAAAATTTCATTCAGACCTGCCTTGCTCTCCAGAAAAGAAATGCAGAGATCTCCTCCCCCATGCCACCCCATTTCCATTCCTAAAAGAGAGAGCAGAGCAGCCCAGAGTCATGACGAGAAGGGTCCCATTTCCCTCCTGCAAGTCCCCCTAACCAGATCAATGCCTCATTAGTTGTCTCTCCACCACTAGAGAACCTGAAGAGGCCAAATCAGAAGGACTTTCACACACCAAGTTCATTCAAAATGGCTTAGTCATTGATTGCAACCATCTTAGAAATCTGAAAAATTTTATTCTGGGCCATATGTGCATATGGCTTCTCTTATCCTCAACACTTATGCTTCAGTGGGTTTAATAAATTTTAAAAATAAATTACCTCCTAGTACTTCACCAGAACATTTGGACTTCCCGGCCTCTCCACACTTAGGCCAGACTATTTCTGTGTGTATATGTATAATTTGTTTAAACTTCTA